>NW_006408542.1:10967923-10971835 GCF_000296735.1 Chrysochloris asiatica
GAGGAGAGAGAGAGAGAGAGAGGCCTAATAACTCATTGCCTCGAAAGTTCTATACTATCTTAGAAGTTTTCATCATAGGTGTCCACTGTTGCTGTTAAGTGCCATCAAGTCAGTTCTGACTCACAGTCACCTGTATTGGGTTTCCAAGGAGGGGCTGGTGAGTTTGAACTGCCAACCTTACAGTTCAAACCAACCTTACAGGCCAGTGCTTCATCCCAGAGTGCCACATAGGACTCCTTGCCCACTGTATGATCTGCCATACTCATAGATGCATTTGCAGCAAACATGAATACCCAGGTATAAATATCTTTTCAAAGGATATAAATATCCTTTCATATTCATGAGTATACTCCCAGTCTCCCTCCCATACCCATTCAAACTGTGTATCTGTTCATGTACCAACCTTCAGAATAGTGTTGTTCTAGAGACCTTCAGAATAGTGTTGTTCTAGAGTTGTGTGCACAACACTATTTACCTCTATCCACTTTAACCCTTGTATACTTCCTTGTATCTTCACCTGTCTTCATTATTACTCTGCCACCCTCCCTCTTCTTGTATACTGCCTGCCTCTGTCAGCAGAGCTAACATGTACTTACCCTCTAGCCAGTGAATTATTCCCCTGACCCACACACCCTTGAAAACTATCAGAGAATATTTTTAAGCATGAAAACCCTTTCTTGATTTTCTACAATAAGGGTCTCAAACAATCTTTGTCCTTTTGTGATTGTCTGCTTTCACTGACTGAGCATAATGTCCTCCAGGTTCACACATATTATGAAGTGTTTTGCAGATTCATCATTTTTCTTCAGCATTGCACAATATTCCATTGTGTGTTGAATCAAAATTTGTTTATCCAGTTTTTCATTCAATGATGGGCATTTCAACTGTCTCCATATTTTGCTATTGTGAATAATGCTGCAATGAATATGGGTGTGCATTCGTATACTCTTGTCATGAGTCTTATTTCTTGCGAATATACAGAAGCAGAGAGAGTGCTGCATCATGCAGTATTTCGATTTCTAACTTTTTGAGGAAACACCATACACTTTTCCATAGCGGTTGTACCATTTCCCACAGAGGATTTCAGTCTCTCCACACCATTACCAGCATTTGTTGGTTTCTGCTTTTTTAAACTTTGCTATTAATGCTGGGAAGAGATGATACCACGTTGTTGTTTTGATTTACATCTATGAAATGGCTAATGATTGTGAACACTCTTTCTATGTTTACTGGACACCTGAATGTCTTCTCTGGTAAAGTGTCTGTCCATGTCTTCTGCCCATTTTTTAAAAATTGGGTTGTCTTTTTCTTGTAGAGAAGTTGTAGTTTTCTATAAATTTTAAGGATTAGTCCATTGGTCTGATATGTCATTGCAAAACATCTTTTTCTAATCTGTGGGCTTTGTTTTTACTCTTTTATTGAAATCTTTAATGCACATGAATGTTGAATTTTTAGGAGGTCACAGTCTTCTGTCTTCTACTGTTGCTTCATTTTCAATTATGTTTGACAGTGTATTTATGCCACATATCAGAGTCTATAAGTCTGCCCCCATTTTTTCATTAATGGCCTTTTAATTCTAGGTTTTACATTTAGAGTTTTGAGTCTTTAATCCATTTTGAGTTTGCTTTAGTATGTGGTTTGATATATGGGTCTTGTTTCATTTTTATGTAAATGAATGTCCAGTTTTGTCAGGCCCATTTGTTGAGGAGACTATCTCTTCCCCATTTATTGTGTTTTGGTCCTTTGCCAACAATCAGATGACTATATGTGGATGGATTTACTTCTGGATTCACAATGTGTTCCATTGATTCTTGTACCAGTACCTGGCTGTTTTGACCACTGTGGATGTGTAGATTTTGAGATCAGAAAGTAAGAGGCTTCACCATCAAGGGAGAAGAGCGGAGAGCGGGACCCTACCCAGAGAAGTAGTGATGCCTGAGATGGAGGCAGAGACGATGACTTAGAGAGATGGAGCAGCTGGGGACTTTAGACACAGAGAGGGAGAGGGGCTGTGTGCTGATGACCGGGGGGGCAAGCTTGTAGTGTATACCCTGTGGTTGGTTGATGATGCATGGAAGGGATTGTAACCATAGCAATGAAATGATATATGATAGGATGAATGTAAAACCAATGTTCTCTCATGTAAACTATCACATAATTCACAATAAAACATTAAAAAGAAAGAAAGAAAGAAAGAAAGAAAGTGAGAGGCCTCCAACTTTGTTTTTTTTTAAAGTAATTATTTGCTTATCCAAGGTCTCTCACATTTCCATATAAAGTTAGTGATCAGTTTTACTATCTCGTTAAAAAATGATGTTGGATTCTAGTTTGGGGTTGCTTTACAGATCTATAAATTGCTTTGGGTAGTGTTGGCATTTTCACATCATTAAGTTTTCCTATTCATGAGCATGGCATAATCTTCCATTTTCTGTAAGTTTCTTTTGGTTTCTTATAGTAATATTTTGTAGGTTCCTTTGTATAGGTGTTTTTTCCTCTGGGTAGATTTAGTGTGGGGCTGTAGGATAAGCATTGGGCTGGGATGCTAACAGCAAAGTTGGCAGTTCATACCCTTCAATTTCTCCTCAGAAACCCTATTAAGGTCACTATGAGCCAGGACTGATTCTATGGCAATTAACAACAAGAACATTAACTGTAGGATTATTTTGCTGCTTTTTTTTTTTTTTAATTGATGGAGACGTTGCATTAATGTCTTGATTTTAGTGCTTTCCTCCTTTTGGATGTGTGTTTATTGGTATAATCCTGTTCCTGAAAGCTTTTGGTATGTTATGTTTTTGTTCTTATTGGATTCAAGGAATTTTTTTTATTTCATTTTTTCTATTATCCAGTAGTTTTTAAGTAGTGTGTCATTCACTTGTCATGTGTTAGATTTTATCCTCTAGTTGATCCATAACTTTATAGCATTGTGAACTGAAAAAATGTTTCATAGCATTTTTATGATTTTAAAATTATTGAGGCTTGCTTTGCAGCCTAACCTATGGTCTATTCTGGAGACTGTTCCAGGTATACTGAAAAATATTGTGTACTATGCTGGTAAGGTGGAGGGTCAGAGAAAAAGAGGAAGACCCCCAACGAGAAGGATTGGCCAAGTGACAGCATCGGTGGACTCAAGTGTGGCAACAGTATTAAGGTTGGCCCAGGATCGGGCAGTGTTTCGTTCTGCTGTGCATAGGGTTGCTATGAGTCAATACCAACTCAATGGTACCTAACCACAACAACATGCTGTGTGTGGTTAAGTGTTCTATGTAAGTCTATGAGGCCAAGTTTGCTGATTCTGTTGTTTAGTTCTTCTGTTTCTCTGTTGAGTTTCTATTTGTTCTTTCATTGAAAACTGTGTATTAAAATCTCCTAGTATTAATGTTGAGTTGTCTATTTTTTTCTTTAATTCTCCTGTTGTTGTTGTTAAGTGCTGTTGCATCTATTCTGACTCATAGCAAGCCTGTATAGGGTTTCCAAGGAGCAGCTGGTGTGTTTGAACTACAGCACCACACCAGGGGTCCTCAGTCCTATGAGTGTTTGATTTATGTATTTTGAGGGTCTTTTATTGGAAGCATAAATGTTTACTGTGGTATGTCCTTTTGTTCATGAGATAATATCTTTTTTGTCTCTGATGGTTTTTTTCTTTAAAATTTATTTTATCAGAAATTAATATTGCCACTCCTGCACATTTTTGATTGCCATTAGTTTGATATATTTTTTTCTATCCTTTTATTTTTATTTTAATTTTGTCTTTGTCTGTAAGTTGTGTCTCTCATAGGCAGCATATTGAAGGATCCTATTTTGTTTTTTAAATTTATTTTGCTACTTTCTCTTTTGACTGCTGCATTTAATCCATAGATGTTCAGTGTAATTATAGATAGGTGTGAATCAATTCCAGCATTTTGCTATGTGTGG
>NW_006408542.1:10972450-10977806 GCF_000296735.1 Chrysochloris asiatica
TCCTCTGTAGGTAACTTTTCATTTTCCCCAGTTGCTCTCAGGATTCTTTACTTGTCTTTGATTTTGGAGTTTAATTATGATATGCTTTGCTGATTTTCTTTTGGGAATCTCTCCTGTTTGAGGTTCATTCACTTTATTGAATGCATATCTTTTTATCTTTCACCATGGTAGGCAATTTTTCTTCCGACATCTCTTCAACTCTCTTTTCTATGCTTTACTTTGCCGCTTCCTGTTCTGAAATCTAATTACAAATATCTTATTCCTCTTCATGTTGTCCCTCATGAGTCATAGGCTTTCTTCAGATATTTTCATTCTTTTTTATGAATGTTCTTCTAACTTACAAATATTAAAAGATTTATCTTCAAGCACACTAACCCAGGCTTCCATTGATTCAAATGTAGTCCTTTGTCCTCCCAATGTATTGTCCATTTCTGAAATTTTAGTATTAATCTTCTGGATTTCTAGTTGCAGGTTTTGTATTTTTGTCAATTCTTTATCTATTTTGTTTGTTAGTTCCTATAGTGTTTTCCTGAATTCTAACTTGTTTTCCATGACCTTTCTGTCAATCACTTGGAAGTACCTAAATATCATTCTCTTGAAATCTTTTTCAGGTGGTTTCAGTACCTTTTTTTTCCCTCAAAAACATTTTCTAGCTCTGCCACCAGATCACCTGTTTGAACCACTCTGTTTTATTTTTACATATGAACAGAAATTGTCTGTAGCGTTTCACATACTGTAGTGTTGCATTTGTGTTAAGTTGATTTGTGCTGTGTATTGTTGACACTCCCAACTGCCTCTTGTTGGGTGTGATTAGGGGATGGTGTTAAGTTGATGACTATGCTGTGTACTGTTAGAGATTCCACAGCTGCCTCTTGTTGGGTGTGATTAGGGGATGGAAGCATGTACACTGTTCTCTTAACCATTCATACAGCTCAGAATAGGATGAGTTGGCTGATGTTAGTTGTTGTCATTGATCATGTGCATAGCAGTTGATCATGTGGTATTAGCTCTAGCTCAGAGGATGGGGTTGTAGAGGGCATGGTTGTGACTGGGCTGTATGGACATGGTTGCTGTCCCATCAGGTGAGGTAAAAAGAGAAAACACACTTATAAGAGAGAAGGCAAACAAACAAGCAAACAACAATGGAAAAAGAAAATAACAAAATAATCATAATAAAGCAAGCAAAGGCTGGAAAAAGAATATAAAAATAAAAAAGAGGGTTTGGAGAAAAACACAGAAGGAAAAAGTAAGAGAGAAAATAAAAAGAAAGAAGAAAGAGAGAAAGAAGTAAGAGTTGAAAATCAGAAGTAGAAAAAATGGAGAAAAAAATGAAAGTAGAAATACGAAGGATGAGAGGCAAGGGAAGGTAAAGAGGAAGAAGGACAAGACAGAATAAACAAATAAAAACAATGAAAAGAAGAAACCAAGGTAGGTGACAGATCCAGAGAGGAAAATATTCTAAGGTCTCCTATCAGCCAAGGACCTCATGTCGTGGATGGGCAAGGGATAAGACAGTGACACTCAGCCCTAGATGGGTTAGTTGTTGTCTCTTCCAGGCACCTCATCTGAAAGTAACTTGTATAGACCTCAAAGCAGCCAGAGGATCAGGGTATTTCAGTCCCAGAAGGTAGTCAAAGGAGAGAGGTTCCACTAGTCCAGGGCTGGCCAGGATCAGCCTTTTATTTATTTCAGAACAGCCTTTTATTTATTTCAGAACAGCCTTTTATTTATTTCAGAATTTATTTATTTATTAGTATAACAGAACAATCCTGGGATTGTTCTGTTAGCTCCCAACACACAGAGAGCAAGAGCTTTACTGGGAGTATAGTTTGGCCATGCCTTTGTTCAACAGTTTAACATGGGGTACAAAAAGTGTTTTACACCTTTCTTTTCACCAGTAGGTAGTATGTCTCTATGCCACTAACCTCCCTGCAAAGTTCAAGATGACCACACTATGACTGGCTGAACAGCACAGATCGTCTCCTCCCCAGCCCTCCTTGCATCTGTTCAGCTGCTTCCCCTAGTTAGGGCTAGGCCAGGGCTGGCTTGGGCACGCTCTGTAGGTTTGGAGCAGGGTTCACCTGAATCCAGGCATGAGGGTTGCCATGGCTAGCTCTTCAGCTCACTTTGTTGGGGTTCACAACTGTGGCTCCGTCTGGCAGGAGGATGGGAGCTTCGCTGGAGGTATATGTAGGTGGGGGACCAGACATGCCTCTGATAACCAAGATAGTGCGGGGAATAAGAAAAACATTGCACCTTTATCACAAGTGACTCACCTCTATGTTTCTGCAATACCACTATGTTGTCTCGTCTGTGAAACAGCTCACAAAAATTTAAGGTGGTTGTGCTGCATCTGGTTGGCTGACAGAGGTCACCAGACTGTCTCCTTTTTTTTGCCATGTTTGTTCCACTTCCTCTTCTATTAAGCATTCAATTCGCTTCTCTCTCCCTTCATCTGAAGTTCAGGATTCCAAGACTACCATCTGCAAATGTTTTATTTGGTTTTCCATATCTTTGTTGGAGAGGGTCTGTACAGCCTTCCTGCCAAGTCTGCCATCTTGACTCGTCCTGCCTAGCCCTCTCTGATTCTTGATTCTCTTTCTCCCTTCCTTTATAAGGAGCAAGGCTCAGCAGCTTCCTTCTTCACCTCAAGGGAAGTAGCTGGTTTTTTGTACAAGTGTATGTGAGTGTGTATACTGATTTCATCACTTTGGACTATATATATATACAGATACATATATAGTCAAAAGAGATTAAGTTAATTGCAATAAATTAATTACATACACATGTGTGCATAGATAGTCAAAAGGGAGGAAATTAATTACAATAAAATAAATATGTGGTGTTGGTGGTTGTGTGTCCTTGGGTTGGTTCAAATGCATAGTGACTCTATAAGGGTTTCTGAGGCTGTTAATCTTTAAGGGAGCAGAAAGCCTCATTTTTCTCCTGTGCAGCTGCTGGTAGATTCAAACTGCTGACCTCATTCATGGTTAGTGGTCTAATGTGTGATCCTTAAAATAAAAAGATAAATATAATGACAATAATAGGAACCTTTACTATATTCCTATAATGTCAAATAATAGAGCTTTAGAAGTTTGGACAATTAATTATATATTGACTGGCAGATAGGGGTGGTGGTGGTGGTTATGTGCTGTTGTGCGATTCATAACGACCCTGTACAGGGTTTCCTAGGCTGTAAATTCTTAATGGTAGCAGAAAGCCTCATTCTCCCGCGGAACAGCGGGCAGTTTCAAACTGCTGACATTGCGGTTCAACCGCAGCCCGATTCATAACCACTGTACTACCAGAGCCCCTTGAGCTCCTTGGCAGGTAGGAGTTGTTGTTGTTGTTAAGTGCCGTAGCGACCCTGACCAGGGTTTCCAAGACTGTAAATCTTTACAGGAGCAGAGAGTCTCATCTTTCTCCCACAGAGCAGCTGGTAGTTTCGAACTGCTGACCTTGCGGTTCGCAGCCTGATTCATAACCACTACGCTACCAGAGCTCCTTGGCAGATAGGGGGTAGAAGTAACTACCCTGAACAATTAGACACAAAGATGACTTGTGTCAATATAGTTTCTGTCTTTAGCAACTTACTCAAAACAGGGATAAGAAATGGCACTCTACCTGGGAATTCTGCTTATGTGTATAAAATACATGTAAGCGTGGTGTGGTGCTGTAGGTTAATGCGCCAGACTGCAAAGCCGTTTGAACTGCAAGGTCAGCAGTTGAAGCTCACCAGCTGCTCCTTGGAAACCCTATACAGGGTCTCTATGGGTCTGAATCAATTCAACGGCATTTAACAACAACAACAACAACACAACAACACTCTGAGACAGCAGCAAGGATAAATTATTTGCACCCTACTAATGCTGCCCTCGCAAAACATTTTAAGGAAATAACTTCTTTTTTATTATTTCCCTCCAAAATATCCTTCTCCTAAAGAATAAACTTTGTTCCTAATTTTCAATTCACTTCTAATTACCCTCCAAGGAAATCAACGTCACTATTTTACATTTATAGATAGTGGAAAAAAGAACTGACCGGGTTAAGTGATTCTTCAGGGTCCAGCAATTGTTCCAGTGGGAGCAGCTGAGAGGAAGAGAAAAGGAGCAGTCATCCAAGCACCAGCCTTTGAAAAGTGCTAAATGAGGCACGAGGGAGGAGCTGAGCAAGAATCGGGCACAGGCTTGCAGTTCAATCTCTGTATGCATTAATTTGCTTTGCTTCCTTTTACGTCCACAGTCTGTACCTTACGGTTGGCCAGTCATTTCCAAATCCATTCTGAAAGTCAAACAACACAGAGCAACAAAATTTAGAAAAGTGATGTAATGCACATATCCTGTGTCAAGAGGGTATTTTCATGTGGAAGAGAGAAGCAGTAAAACAGAGAAGACCAATCGGAAATAAGGAGACCTGATGATGCAACAGTTAAGCATTTGACTGATAAGTTACAGGTTTACAGTTCAAACCTACCCAGGAGTCCCACAAGAGAAAGATCTGGAAATTTTGCTCTAGTAAAGATCTTGGTTCTTATTGTTAGTAAGTGCTTGTCAAGTGTGTTCAGACCTCAAGTGATTCCATGTGACAGAGCAGATAACTGACCCTTGCTGCTGTCTCAGAGTTTTGTTGGGTTGTTGTTTTGTAAGTGCCGTTGAATCAATTCAGACCCATAGCAACCCTGTATAGGGTTTCTTAGGATGCAATCTTTGTAAGACATGGCAAGATCTTTCCTCCTGCAGAGTCACAAACACAATGCTTAACCTTTTATGACACCAGCGCTCCTTTCAGCCTACAAAACCCTATGGGCCAGTTCTACTCTGTCACGTGGGATTACAAGGAGTCAGAATGGATGCAGTGGCACTTGATAATAACACCCTGCAATAATAGATACTGGACCTTGGGCTAAAATATTCCTCATGTAGCATGAATCTTAGTTCGTCTATTTACAGAGGGTATGGTTTACCATGAGTTGGAGTCCACTGGGTGGCAATTAACCAAAAGAAACATTTCACCCCTCTTTGCTCAGAAACTTTATCTGTAAAATAATACCTACGTCAACTGTTTTGAACGAAAATGTAATAACAGCTTCAGTAAATGGTCTCCCACTTTTCCTGAAACAGCGTAGGCATCAATTAGGAAGAAGTAAACAGTTTTTATTTATTTATTTATTTATTTTTTGTTCTTTGGTATGCCAGTCATCTCTACATAGATATAGGGAGCTTCTGTATCTGAAATATTTACCCCTTGCTAAGGAGCTCGGGTAAATACCGAAGACCAGAAGAGTTGTGGGATGACATCAAGAATATCATACATGAAGAGAGCAAAAAGTCATTAAGAAGACAAGAAAGAAGGAAAA
>NW_006408542.1:10979772-10982382 GCF_000296735.1 Chrysochloris asiatica
ACTCCATTTCACAGTGCTACTACTTCTCACGCACTAAGAGTTCAGTAACAAGAATAATACTCAAGGAAACCATCTTGCTCTTACAACATGGCAGATCAATCATCCAGAGAGGAGTTTGATTGTGTATCTGGATTCTCTGTGACTTGCAGGAAAGAGTAACCACAATGGAATGTTAATATTTTATATCAAATTTTTTTTATGATTTATTCACCTGGGCGATGTCATGTGCATCATTGCACATTTGATGCCTGTGTCCAAGCTCCACGTGTTCATAGTTAGTGGAGATTAGGAGCCCTGCCTGAATGTACTTCAGTGTACCTGAGAACATAATAGTTTGTCAGTCAGAAATTACTCATAATCTTGCACCATAACATTAAGATTTTCTTGCTTGGGGCTCATCTGATTCTTTCGATACTTTCCCACATGGTGTCTTCTGAAACCTAAACATTTGTGATGAATGATAAGAATTTTAAAAATACCTATTTAATGTTCTCATAACTGCCTTTCATATGCAGAACTATATTGCTGTTTGTTGTTACCACCTAATAAATGGCATTCTTGGACAAGCAGGTGTTTGTTTTCATTCCAGTACACACAATGAAAAACAGATGACATAACATTAAAAAAAAAAAAACAAACACGAAAAATGGGAGCAGATGTCAGCAAATGGCCTTCAAAACTGTGAATCCTAAATCAATTTCACATTTAAATTTTACCTTCTTTGCAGATTTCACAAACCAGGAAAATGACCTGCAGATGCCCAACTCAGCACATTTCTCTCTGGAGCATCTCATTTACATCTTTTTTTATTGACTCTTTGGGCATACTGTGTTACTAGTGACAGGTTATTTCCTTGTTTTAATTATTTTTTATTAGAGCAATGTGATATAATGTGCTTCAGGCTGTTTATATGTTGCAAGATGCTCATTTGCAACATAATTGAACTCATATTTTTCTCTGTCCCCTGTGTGAAGGTTAGACTTTGAAATTTTGAATATTATAACATTTCTACTGACTGACTTACAAAGTGACTATACACCATTGTAAATACTCTGAAATACAGTGATAACAAGTGTATAAATATTTCATGAGAAAGGGGGAAAAGAAGATCCAGAAATTAGAGAACAAATGAAATATTTTCATTTCAACAGGTCTTCATGATTAGAAAAACTTTGGAATAAAATTCTTTGTAAACACTGAGTTGCAAAAATAAGTTTCCTTTTATGAAAGCTGTGGTATAGGGAATTGAAAAGATCCCTTGAAAGAGTCTGACTTCCCTAATTTTTTTTTCTTTTTCTAAAACACCTGGGCCCTTTTAAAACATATGCAAATGATTTAACGATCCTACCTTTGTTAAGCAGCTCTGGTAGTGGCTGGGAACCTTAAAGTCAGCTGTTCGAAACTACCAGCTGTTCCGTGGGAGAAAGATGAGGCTTTCTGCTCCTGTAAAGATTTACAGCCTCAGAAACCCTGTACAGGGTCGCTATGAATCAGAACAAACTCTATGGCACGTAACCACCACCACCACTTTTGTTTCGTTTTGTTTTCCTTTAGATGTGACCAGGAGGATAGTTTGAATTTGTGTTGCCCCGGTGTATCACTAGCATAAGCTCTTGACAGCTAATGACAAGCTTTGTAGTTCAAAGAAAGATAATATCCTTCCCAATTCAGTATGGAAAGAGCACTGGTTACTCAGTGTATTGAGGACTAGTCTGCTTAATAGCAGGTTTGATGATCTGAGCCCACCTTTTGCTCCTAGAGAGAACAATTAGATTTTCAGTCCCCAAAAAAACAGTATTTTTGTTGTTTTGCTCTATAGTTACCATGGGAGTCCTGGTGTGGCACTGTGGGATAATGCACTGGACCACAAGGTCGGTTTGAACCACAAGGTTGGTGGTTCAAACACTCCAGCCACTCCTTGGAAACAATAAACTTTATGGCACTTAACGACAATAGTTACCATGAGTGGAACTAGACTGACTGGAAACAGGCTGATTAATTAGATGTGTTGCTGTTTTTCTTGTTAAGTGCCATCCAGTTGGTTACTCACTCATTGTTGTTGTTGCTCACAACAATAACATCTGCTGAATTCTCATGATTTTAAACCATTCCATGTCCCCTTGTTGTGTTCGAATGACTGCTTCTTGGTCTATATACAGTTTCCTCTTGAGCCCAATTAAGTGTTCTCGAATACCCATTCCTTGCAATGTTATCCATAGCTTAAAATGATATGCAAACGTCAAAAGCTTTTGTATATTCAATAAAGCATAGTCAATAAAGCAGAAGCATTCTCTGCTTTCAGTGAGGGTCCATCTGTCATCAGCAATTATATGCTTTATTCTACATATTCATCTGAATCTAGCTTGAAACTCTAGCAGTTCCCTGTCAAAGTACTATTGCAATTGTTTTTGAATTATCTTTAGCAAAATTTTACTTGCAAATGGTGTTAATACCTGATGATTTCCACATACTTCTGGGTCACCTCTCTTTGGAATGGGCATAAATATGGAATTCTTTCAGTCAGTTGGTCAGGTAGCCATCTTCCAAATTTCTTAGCCCAGATAAGTGAGTGTCTTCAGTGCTGCATCAATATGTTGAAAGATTTCAATT
>NW_006408542.1:10983831-10984317 GCF_000296735.1 Chrysochloris asiatica
AGCATTGCAGCAACATGCAAACTATCACAGTCAGACAAACTGACAGATAAGTGGTGATAAAAGATTCAAAAAACTTTTGAACTATAGTGCATGCATAACAAATGCTTCTCTGTTCTACCATGTCTGAACAAATCTTGGATGATCCAAACTCCATTGATAGAGGAGGTTTTCTCTGTTTTACTTGTGTTTAGTAGGCCTTCTTAGTTTTACCTTGGTTTCAATATCTTATAGAACAAAATGACATAATTTGGTTGAATTTGAAAATAAAGATCTTTCATTGTGGGTCAAAGCAATTTGCAAAATGGTAGTCCAAAACCCAAAGGATTCTGAACTTAGTGAACCTATTAAGGGAGAGTTCAGATGATATAAGAGAATAAGAGAATACAAGGTAACTCTGTTTAAGAAAAAAAAAAAATTGATGAGTTGACATTTAGGTAACAGTTATAAAATTGGTTGATATACATCTCATTAGTTGTTGTTGTTGTT
>NW_006408542.1:10984747-10985584 GCF_000296735.1 Chrysochloris asiatica
TTTAAAAAGGTCTTGTGCAGCAGATTTACCTAATACATACATCCTTTGATGGCTTAACTGTTGCTTCCTTGAATATTGATAGTTGATCTGAGAAGAATGAAGTCCTTGACAACCTCAATCTTTTCCCTGTTGATAAGAATGTTGCTTAGTGGTCCAGTGGTGAGGATTTTTGTTTTCTTGACATTGAGATGTAATCCATACTGAAGGCTGCTCTTTGATCTTCATCAGTAAATGTTTTAAATCATCTTCACTTTCAGAAAGCAAGGTTGTATCATCTGCATATCACAGGTTGTTAATGAGCCTTCCTCCAATCCTGATGTCACATTTTTCTTCATAGAACCCAGCTTCTCAGATGATTTGCTCAGCATACAGATTGAATAAGTATGGCAAAAGAATACACCCTTGTCACACACCTTTCTTAATTTTAAAACATTCAGTGTTCCCTTGTTCTGATCCAACAACTGCATCTTGATCAAGGTACAGATTCCTCAAGAGCACAATTAAGTGTTCTGGAATACGCATACTTCAGAATGTTGTCCATAGCTCGTCATGATCCACATAATTGAAAGCCTTTGCGTAGTCAATAAAGCACAGGTAAACATCTTTCTGATATTCTCTGCTTTCAGCCAAGATCCATCAGACTTTAGCAATGATATCCTTCGTTCCACGGCCTCTTCTTAATATGCCTTGAACCTCTGGAAGTTCTCTGTCAGTGTATGATTGTAGCCATTTCTGTATTACCTTTAGCAAAACTTTACTCACATGGGATATTAAAGAGATTGTCTGATGATTTCCACACTCCGTTGGGTCACCTCTCTTTGGAATGGGCACAAATAC
>NW_006408542.1:10988324-10989527 GCF_000296735.1 Chrysochloris asiatica
AGAGAGAGAGAGAGAGAGAGAGAGAGAGAGAGAGAAACAAAGAGAAAGGAGGTAAACAATAATGGTAGTCTCAAAATTACTTTAAATTGTTGGACCTCTGATACAAAATCTGAGAATGTCTAGTTTAGTATGTTGACATTTCTTATTTATAAAATTAGTTATATTTAGAAGATGTGAGAAATCAGCGGATGCTATTGTTGTGAACTTTGATTGCAACAGTCTCTTACCCACAGCAGGCAAAATTGTAGCTCTGGAAAACCTATTGTCCTCTGTTAAACACTATAATTTCTAATGTAATTGCCCAATAAATAACAACATAAATTAATTGCATTCAAATACTAATGAGACTCATTTATACTGAGCTTTAGAATATTTCACAATGACATTAATGTGCTTGAAGCTGGGGAATACACTAAATCACAATAATCTTGTGGACATTTTTAGCTTGTAGAAAGGATACCTTGGTGGTCATACTTCAATAAGGCTACTTTGTATGGAATTCTGGGTGTGTGTTTTAGCAAGTGAGCATACATGTTTTTTGTTCAGTAAGGGTTTTGATATATATATACATACATACATACATACATACATATACATACTTGGGCTATTTATTGGCTGTAGTTAATATGCTTATTTTCATATGCAGTTAAAAAACAAGTATTTATGTGGCAGCAGAGAAAAGGCTAGTAGCAAGATTGGAGACAGAAAAAGATATTTGAAATTATGAGTATCTAAAGACAATTACAGCCTCAGAAACCCTGTACAGGGTTGCTATGAATCGGAAACAACTCCACGGCACATAACCACCACCACCACCCAAGACAGTAGATTAGCAGTTCTTACAGATGCAAAGCTAACCATGAAGACATTGCTTTAGATAGCTAGTGGTTATTAGTTGGGCTGTTAATCTCAAGGTTAGCAGTTCGAAACTACCAGTAGTTCCATGGGAGAAAGATGAGGCTTTCTGTTCCCTAAAAATTTTCAGCCTCGGAAACCCTATACAGGGTGGCTAAGAGTCAGAACCAGCTCCACTGCACATAACCACCACCACCACGTCATTTATCATCTCCTAGCATCGTGGTTGGCTTTCTGGTGTGTGCTGTACTGAAAAGTTGGTTAGAACCACAAGGTTTAAATAAATTCACCAGTCGCTTCTCGGAAACCCTATACAGAGTCGTTATGAGTCGGAACAGACTCCATGGC
>NW_006408542.1:10989767-10990866 GCF_000296735.1 Chrysochloris asiatica
TGAAAGCTTTTTTAATTTGATTTGACAACTCCTTGTAAATATTCTTCTCTTATTCTGCACTTTTCATGGATATGAAACCATTTTCCTTTGTTTGCTTTAGCCAATAAAACTGGTTTCTTGCATTTTCTGGTAGGACGCTATGTGAGTCCATTTCATGCCATGCAGTTATTCCTTCTTTAACATATTTTGTTTCAATTTCTAATGAAGCCATCAGTCTAGTGTTTTCATAAACAGAATTTCATGTAAATGAGAACTGTCAAAAATCACAACATTTAATCCTTTTTATCAAAAGTAATTTGGGAAAAGTACTTGGAATATATTAAAATGCATTCAGTTATAGCATACGAAACGCTTTTGTCTAACTATGTTTGCATCTAACTGTATCTTCAGTTTGTTATTAAGTATTTGCATACTCATTTTATTTCACTTAAAAAAAATGTTTACTAATACTTTATTGATTATTTGTTGTTGTTGATAAGTGCCAACCAGCTGGTTCCAACTCATGGGGACCCTGTATAATGTTACCAAGAAGTGCGGCTGTTGAGTTTGAAGCGTCTACCTTGGGGTTCAAATTGACCTTGTGGTCCACAGCTAATATAAGCGTAAAAGAGGAATAAAAATATACCTCTTTAAGATCAAACATTAAACTCTGAGCTTCTGAGACAAGACTAAATTCATAGATTCATTGAGTTATTCAAAGGAAATTTATGAAAACAGTCCTAAAACATGCATGGAGGGAACATTGCAATGAACACTGGTATTTTTAGTAGTCCAAACCCTTTCAACACAAGACTCATGGAAAGCTAATTAATTCTGAGTCAGAGTCAGCTTGAAAACGCTCAATGAAAGAAACTCATAAATTACCAGAGAGTAGATTTCTAACTGAATTGTGTTAACATTTTGTTAAGGAATTTTTCACTTGTGTTTCTGAGGAATGTTGGTCTTTCCTTTGCTTTTTTTTATTTATTTGCTTTGCCTAATTTTGATCTGGACCTCTGGTAGCATAGTGGTTACCAATCGGGCTGTGAACCGCAAGGTCAGCAGTTCAAAACTACCAGCTGTTCCTGGGAGAAAGATGAGGGTTTCTGCTCCCATAAAG
>NW_006408542.1:10992539-10993598 GCF_000296735.1 Chrysochloris asiatica
TAATCGCCACAGTCAGTCTGGATGGCGATTATTCATTATTGTACTGCAAGAGTCTTATCCCATTTCCTTTTGCCAGTCCAATGCCAACAGATAATAAATCATTCAGTGGAGGTTCTACCTACCCCTGCCCCATCTGAAACTAGGTTCCCTCTTGAAAGCTTGTAAGCTAGTCACTTCTTGCCTTTATAGCCCCCCTCCGCCATTTTGGGTAGCCAATGTCTAAGTTGCCCATCCCTGTTAACCCTGTATACTGAAGGGGTGGGAGTGATCGTTGCTGTAAAGATGTGTTCCCTTTTTTGAGCTACTACATCCATAAGTATACGTAAAGTTCATCAAATTATAGCAGGTTACTCCCCCCCACCCCCTTCTTTCTTCTTCTAGTGGAGTTCTGATCATCCAGCCATCGAAGCCTGGTCAAGTGGGTACTATCTGCAAGTATAGGTGTTCTTGTGCATCTCCCCTCACTTCATATCAGGTGGACACTTCATTCTCCACTCTTTTCCTCTGTGGCCATGACACTACCTCTGAGCCCAGCATTCCCCAGGTCTTGCTATACTGCTGGCCATCCAGGTCTCCACCCAGGTTCACAGGAGTCTATTGAATGTGGTTGGATTTAGATCCCAACTTCATTGCTGTTTTTTCCCCCTATTCCCCTTATCAGTGACGATGTGTTCACCAGCCACACCACATGCCTGCTTGTGTATTCCCCTTGAGTCTTAGTCTTGGAAGGGAGTTCGCTCTGAGGGAATCCGACCACTTGCCTTGATGGTTCCCTGGCGAACAGCGTACTTGTTCTTGTAGAAATCAGTCAGACTGCCATCATTGTTTCTGATTTTTCCTGCTGGTCTTTCTTCACTAAGTATCTTCCATTCTTTTAGCCACTCCAGGCTGGTCTACTCATCCTTTCCATTGGAAATTTCCCACCTCAGACAATTCTGAATGGGGTTCTGGATTCCACCTATGGTCTTATAGAATGCAAAAGCTCCACAGGAGGCCTCTTTCACTGGCAACTTCTAGCCCCCTTTAAGGTATTCCAATCAGTTATAGACTGAAAATGGA
>NW_006408542.1:10997633-10998622 GCF_000296735.1 Chrysochloris asiatica
TAATGCTTTGACATTGAATGTAATTATTGATAGGTATGAATTAATTGCTGCCATTATGTTAATTTTTGGTAGTGCTGTTCCTTCCTTTGTTCTGCATGACTTCTTGTGCTAAGTTTGTGTTTTTTGTGCTATTTCTTGTCAGTTTCTTCTCAGTTTTTATGTTTGTTTTATCTGCTTTGAAGTTCGTTTTCATGGTAAGTTGTGAAGTATTAACTTTCTTTGGGGTTACCTTATAATCTATTAACTTTTCTCTTCATTTAAGAGAATCTATTGTATCCTGTAATCTACCTGACATCCTCATCACCTGGATCTCTGTTGCTACATTTATCCCTTTTTTGACATTGTTATAATTTTGGTCTTTGGTTGGCCTCCCAGCTCCTTTGAATTCATTGTTGTAGTTTTTTTCTGATCTGGACTCTGCTATCTGTCGACAGAGTTCCAGGTGGTGTTGCCACGCCTGTAAATCTCTGGTTATTGTCTGTTCTTGTTGGTTTTCAGTCCAAATAACTCCCTTTAGGATGTTTTGAAGTGATTGAATGGCTTTGACGAAATCTCTTTGCTTCTGTTCTTCCTGGAATGTTTTGATTGTATCATCGTATTTGATTGACATTTTTGCTGGATAAACTATTCTTTTTTCTTTTTAATGCCTAAAGGTGACCAAAAGTGGCCCCACTTCAAAGTTTATTTTCACATGATTCTCTGCATACAATGTACTTTCTTAGGAAAATAACTTTGTCTCAGTTCAAAATATAAATTAATTTACAAATATAAAATTGTGTTAGAAAAAATACTTATAAAAGATCATATAGGGAAGAACAAACAAGATGGCGGATTGGGTGGAAGTGCAGTAAGGAGCTCCACCAGAAACAACACCGAATACAGAACCAAGCAGGCTCAGGGGATGGTCTCAGAACTCTGAACCACATATAAAGGAATATTTAGAAGGTTGGAAGGCTTACTGCTGGGGGAATTTGGGGCAGAAGCAAGAA
>NW_006408542.1:11001954-11013253 GCF_000296735.1 Chrysochloris asiatica
AAAAAAAAAAAAAGTCCATACAAAAATATTCATAGAAACTGATTTTTTCCTGTATACAGTATGCTGTCATTGTTGTTGTTAAATACCAGTATCATGGAGTTGGTTCCGACTCATAGTGACCCTGCACAGGGTTCTGAGGCTGTAAATCTTTATGGGAGCAGAACACCTCATCTTTCTCCTGCGGAACCACTGGTAGTATCAAACTGCTGACCTTGAGGTTAGCAGCGTGATTCATAACCACTATGCGTCGGTAAAGTTTCTCTTTGGTTTTCTCTCTGCATAATTTAAAAAAATAATGCTGATGTAATATACACCTCAAAGCTGTTTTATAAAAATAATTTTTGGTATGTACAATTAAAAAGAATTTTTTAATTGTTTTGTTTTACAATATTCTTGTGTTTCTTTCTCTTAAAACCACAGACCAGTAATATTCACATCAAAGTTCCAAAAACATGGTACAAAGGCAAATTGTAGGATACAATCTTCATTTTAACAGAATACTGTTCTAGTGACTCCAACAACTACCTGCATTTTAATGGAACACTTTTTGACCGAATTAGCAAACACAGGTTGAGTGTTAGGTATGTATCAGGCACTGTGCTGCGCACTAAGAGGATTACTCTAAAAATTTAACCAAATGGAGATACATCTTTTAGGAGTGCAAGGGAGAGCTAAAATAAATAAAATTTTGACTGAAAATGATTTTACTTTGTTTTAAATAACTGTAAAAAATCCGTTCAAAAACAATTTCTAATAAAGTCCCAATAATGCTTTATTTTGAAAAACAAAACAAAACAAAACAAAAAAAAAATGCAGGGCACATGCTGAAGAAATAGACCACCAGGCTAGCTGCCATAAATTAGGGAGATAGTCACACTAGACCTTAGTTATTGTGTTAAGTATTATCAAATCAGTTCCAGTTCCAACTCATAAGTCAGAGGAAATATCTCCCCCTTTGTTGCTCAGGGAAACATTCGAGTATTATCTCAACCAGAATCTTTGGTCAGAAGAGAACAAGCTCTGTTCCTACCCACTATACATTGACATTTGCCTGTGGTGGCTGGTTTCTTCATTTTTCAATTTCCAAACACCAGTTCTGGAGCTGGACTGGATATGATAGTGTCACCTTGAGCAACTTAGCTAACATCTGTGAGTTTCACTTTTCTCATATGGACAATGAGGAGTAATCATACTTATATCTCCCAAGGTTGTTGTGAGGACTGAATGGGTTAATACACATACATTGCCTAGAATAAGTGTCCCAGGGCTGGATAGATGATTCTTGATTGGCAGCTTTTGTTTTCTTTTAGGATTTTGTATTTGTCTCCCCACTGCCTTCTTGCCTGCCTGGTTTCTGCTGAATAGTCACAACTTAATCTTATTTACTTGCCTTTGTAAGTAACATTTCTCTTTTCCCTGGCTGCTTTTAGGATTCTCTCCTTGTCTTTGACTTTGGAGAGCTTGATTATTATGTGTCTTGATGATTTTCTTTTGGGGTCTATCCTTCATGGGGTATGTTCAGCTTCTTGAATGTTTATGTTCTCTTCTTTCAAGATGTTAGGGAAATTTTCTTCTAGAAGCTCTTCAACTGTCTCCTCTGTGGACTTTTCTGATTCTTCATGCTCTGGAATGCCAATATTTCCTAGTTTCTTCCTCTTCACGTTATCCAGCATGAATCTTACACTCTCTTCAGATTTTTTTAAATCCTTTTTTTCTGCTTGCTCTTCTATCTTAGCAATATTAAGAGATTTGTCTCCCAGCTTGCTGGGTCTGGCTTCCATATATTCTATTCTGCTCCTTTCCCCTCTCAGTGTATTGTCCATTTCTGATATTTCATTATTAATCATCTGGACCTCTTTTTGCAGGTTTTGAATTGTTTCCAATGCTGTTTCAATCTTGTCTGAATGCTCGTGTGGTACTTTCCTGACTTCTTCCTTGTTTTCCTCCATCCCTTTTCGGAGCATTTGAATTTGTGTCCATATCATTCTTCAGAATTCCTTCTCAGGCAAATCCAAAACCTTCTCTTCCTCTTCTGGAAAGCCTTTGTCTGTCTCCAGCTCATTTGTCTCAATTACTCTTTTCTGTTTTTGGACATGTTTTGAGATATTTTGTTGTGTTTTGTTGGTCATTTCCAGTAGTTATGTGGGTTTTTATTGCTTAAATGGATGTTTGTTGCTGCACTATTAAGCTTACTGTGTGTCTCCTGGTGGATATGATCACGAGACAGGCTTTCCTTTTTGCATGTAATGCTTAGCAGCTGTTATTGGCTCTTGTCTCAGTGGTAGAATATTATGAGGTATGCTTGTATCTTGGCTATATGGCCACGATGGATGATTCTTCTTGGGTAAAATAGGGAGAAAAAGATCCCACCTCCAGGAAAAATGTGTGATCCACAAGGACCAAAAGCAGAAGCAATATAAAAGCAGAGACAAAAACCACCACTTTGAAACATAAATGAACTGTGGCCGACTGACCAGTCACCTTGCTACACAGGTAGTGTGTGTGCGCTGTAGAAGCCTCCAGCAGTGGGTGGGGGTGTCCACTCGCTCAGACCCTTTCTTTAATCACCTTCAGGCCCCTCCCTTAGTCACCTCCATAGAGGTACGCAGATAGATATTGAGAAGTAAATGGGAGAAAGATTGTCTACTATTTTTGTCTCTGAAGGTCAGTTAGGTATCTGCATGTGCATAGCGTAATTCTTGAAATAGGTGCATCTTTTTATGTTGGGGTTTTACAGATTGTTCATATGGTTTGTCTGTCAGACCAAACCTGCATTTTTTTCTTGCTGGATAGGCAGGAGTAAAGGGTACCGCACAAGTTAACTTTAGGGCTGGGACCCACAGGCAGAAGTCAAAAGTAGCAGCCAAAGAATTTCCCTTGGACTGATGGGGCTCTTTCTCTCTGTGCAGTGGAAAAGCTGTGGTCTCAATGCTGGACTTTTTGGGGGGCACACACCAACCCACTTAAAGGTGTCCAGGCTTGGCAAAGAACGCTTGATAGGGAAGAGGAAAAAAATGTGTAGAATCTCCCCACACCTCCTTTTAAAAATGTCACTGCGCTGCTTTTAGTGCTGGTTCACTGTGCAAGTCTTGCTGTAGCCCCGCCCTCTGACCTCCGACCTGGCGGGATGGCTGCAGAGGAAGTCCTGTGTCTTGACCGATTCTTAAATCGCAATATTTTCCAATATACCATGATTTTTCCACTGGAGGTTGCGGGAAACTGATGCCCTGAACCTTATGCTAGCTGCAGAGCTCTGGTGCTGTTCCGTGAAAGCAGCTGCTTTGGGTTTTTAGCCCCTCCCCCAATGGAACCTGTCCTACTTGACTCTGCTCTGCTGCTGCCAAAACCAGAAGTCCTGGGAGTCAGTATTTTTGCACCAAGAAAACTAGCTTTGTAATCAGACTACTAGGATTTGAAACTCTATTCTACAACTTGTTAAAACCTTGGTCAAGTCGCTTAATTTATTTCACCTCAGTTTCTTCATCAAAATATGGTAATATTAGTAATATATGCTTTATATGATTATTGTAAGGATTAAGTAAGGCAATGTTGTTGTTAAATGCCATAAAGTGGGTGCTGACTCATAGCCCCCTGCATAGGGCTTCCAAGGCTATATATCTTTAAGGGAACAGAAAGCCTCATCTTCTTTCTGAAGAGTGACTCAACTGGTGGGCTCAAACCTCAGACCTTGTAGTTCACAGCCCAGTACTTGTCAGATGGAGCCACCATGTTCCAAGTAAGGCAATACGTATAATATATTCATATTGTCTGACTTTAGGGCCTCTGTTTCTTACAAATTAACTAAACGTAATTTATGGTTATATGCTTAATGGTCAAGTATTAAAAACCAATATTTAACTAAAGTCACACATTTTCTACATAGAAATAAATAAATCTGAAATACTCTTGAAAGTTCAATCATTATTAACGTTTCAATAAGAACAATTCTGAAGGGCAAAGGTTACTAATTTTATTTAGGGGACAGGTACTAAACTTTCTTAGCAGTTTCATTTTCTAGTTTGCTTCTGAGGATGCCTGGTGGTGTGACGGTTAAGCACTCAGCTGTTAACTGAAAGATTGGCAGTTCAAACCCACCCAGCAGTTCTCTCCATGGGAAAAAGATTAGTGTATGGGATAAAAGCTTAGCAATTTACGCTTATAAAGAATACAGCTTAGAAAATGCTATGGGTTGTTCTATTCTATTACATAAGGTTGCTACAAGTTGAAAATCCACCTGAAGAAACTTAAATAAATAAACAGCAACAGTTTGCTTTTACAGTCACTATATTTAATGTTTGCAAAACTAAATGTACATTCACTTTGAATATAATTGGCATTAAATTATATTAGATTTTTCTTTTTGTCTGGAAGAAAGTGGCTGAACTAAGAGCTCCTCTTCTGCTCTAATACTTTAAGATTTTCTTAGTTGTGATGGCACAATTATATATTCAGAATCCTATAAACTGAAACTTGAAGATGCATTCCAATTATTTTCAGCAGGAAACTTAAAATCTTCTCCCTCACTTATGAAATTTGCATTTCTAGCATTTGCTCACATACTTGCTACTTCACAGTCTTTCTGCTTATCACTAATAATTCCATTCCATTAAAAGGTACTATAATTACTTTCTGAACATAGAACTTCAGGAAGGACATAAACAACACAGACATATTTAATTTTCTAATATCACGAGTCTTCAGATATATAACATAACACAATTAAGAAGCTTTTCAGTAGTATGATTTTAGAAGGAACACTGTATCAATACAAACACCTTGAAAAAACTTCATCGTTCAGTTTATAAAAACTGGTTGGTAGCTATGGCAATCATATTAACATATTTCATTTAAATTTTTGCCACAAAATGTGTAAAACCGCAAGAAATTAACTGTTTAATGCATTCTTGTAAAATCTATTGTTTTAAAGCTTGATTGATAGCAAGACTATTTCACATACTTCGTATTGCCCATCATTAACTTTTTTAGTATGCTTATAGTATTATCTTACTTAAATTATTTATAATTCTTAGATCAAAAATGAATAAACATGAAATTTGTTGTTGCTGGGTGCCATTGAGTCAGTTCTGACTTATTGCAAACCTATATAAAACAGAACGAAACGCTGCCCGATCCTGCACCATCCATACAATTGATGTTATGCTTGAGTCCATTGTTGCTACCACTTTGCCAATCTGTCTCATTGAGGGTCTTCCTCTTTTTCATTGATCCACCACTTTACAAAGCATGATGTTCTTCATGATCTTCAGGGACTGGTCTGATTTATGAGAGATAAGTCTCACTCACTCGCTACCTGGATATTAAGGAGCATTCTGGTTGCACTTCCTCTAACACAGATTAATAGTGCTATTAACTGCTCTTACTTGTCAGCATATGGATATTACCTGATTGCAGACAGCATTATACTTCAAGATAGATCTTGAAATGTCTTTTTGATGATGAATGTGACTCCTTTTATCTTCAATTTGTCATTTCTGTCATAGTAAACCATATGATTGTAAGATTCAAAATGGCCAATTCTAGTCCAAATGAGGTCACTGATGCCTAGAATATTGATCTTTATGAGTTCTTTATCATTTTGTTAACTTCCAATTTTCCCAGATTTATACTTCGTACATTCCATGTTCTGATTATTAATGGATGTTTACATGTGTTTTTCCTCATTTTGAGTTGTGCCACATCAGGAAGTGAAGGCCCAGAAAACTTGACTCCATTCGCATCATCATGGTCAACTCTACTTTGAGAACACAAAGCTTCCGCAGTCAAATTTTGAGTGAATTCCAAACTGAGGGTATCATCTTTTAACACTGTGTCTGGCAATATTTTGGTGTTACTCATGTTTCAATATTCAATATTCGGATGCTGACAGTGTCCCACTGCTATTCATAAAATTTTCAGTGGCTAAATATTAGAAAACATCTGCCTCTCCTTCTTTCTTGTCTGTCTTAGTCTGGAAACTCAGCTGAAACCTATCCACTGTTAGTGAACCTGCTGGCAATTTAAATACCAGTGGCATAGCTTTCAGCATCACAGCAACAATCCACAATCCACCATAGTACAACATATTGAAAGGTAAGTCATAGAAAAATGAAATTGTTGCTTACTCTATTTTGGAGATGTTTTCTCTGTCTGTATGAAATATTGAGCTAGAATATTCCATCTTGACATCAAGTAATACCAAAACCCATGCCTCAAATTATTCTTCAAAAGACTTATGGTTTAAATAAATTAAATATAATCATACCAATTATTTTTAATAATTATTTTAATATTTTGAATTATAGCACACTAAACATTTTTATAAGATTAAATTAGGATATTATATAATCTTTAGAATTCTGCTGTGAATTATTTTTGCAATATCATTACTAATTTTTTCTCAAAATGTGTGCATGTTTTGAAATGTTGTATAGTGAATTCTGAATTATTTCTGGATTATCCATTTAAAATTCCTTATTAATTGGTTATGTACACAAAATCAATCACTTTCATCATTAATTGATCATGTATTCTTTAAATAATAAATATGCCTTTATTCTTCAATTGGACTCCTGGTATGCAACTGTAGGATCAGTACAGGACTGTGAACCACAGGTCAGCAGTTCAAACCTATCAGCTGCTCCTTGGAAACCCTATACAGGGTTGCTATTAATCAGAACCAACTTGACAGTATTTAACAACAACAGCAACATACTTCAACTATTCAAATTTCAGTATAAAATCAGATAAGGAACATTTCTACTGAAGTTGCTTTTAGAATATTTACTTATACTTGAAAGTAAATGTTCAGCTATTAAACTTATGTCTTAATTTGTTTCTCTTGTGTTCATTGAAATACCACCCATGTGCTGATTACACACATATATGATAGTGTTCAACAGGAGTTGCAAATGTTGGTCAAATAGTTAAATAGAGATACCTAAGTCTACTTTGGAGTTCCAGTGTGGCACTGTGGGTTACTGTGCTAGAATGCACAGCTGTTGAACTGCAAGATCAGCAGTTCAAGCTCACCAACTGCTCCTCGGAAATCCTATACAGGGTCGCTATGGGTCAGAACCGACTCGATGGCACTTCACAACACAACAACAACAAGTCTACTTTAGCTACTTAATCATTTCAACCCCTCTGATAATATATGCACATTATATATTTCTTTCCTAGAAAATTGTCAATAGCTCTTATTGGTTTCAAAAGTGGATGTGATCTCTTTTTGCCCTCTCCAAGTCAGAGTCCTTTACTACAAAAGCTGGTTTTCTATAGACATGTAGAACATAGTATTCTCAAATCAATATTTAAAAATATTTCATTAATGGTATTTAGAAGTAAGAAGTATTTTATCCTAAAATACAAGGACTCATGATTAACAACAATAATTCAGAATCTTTGTATTCTGTCCCAAACTGTGAAGCTATCAATTCCTCACCATCAAAACAGAAGGAACATCAGTTAACTTCTTTATCCATTATAATTCTTGCCACTCCAGGCTTAATTTAAATGGCGCATACAAGCATTATAGGAAACCAAGTATATGACCATTCAGAGGGTAACTGCTATTCTATCCTTCTTGAGTGTATTTTCTGCTTCATTCTCTCTGATTCTTGGACTGAAAACGAAAGATTCTCAATATTTTTTTTCAGGAAACATCTCTGTCTTGGGCTAAAGTTTCAAAATGATAAGAGAGAATGGGATTTATTAATCGAGGTAGGATTTTTATGTGTTTGTGTGTGTGTTTCAAATGTCAATGTGGATTTGCCCATTTGGAACTGTCTTATCACTGCAGAATTTAATCCCAAGATTACAGACACTGGAAAAATGATACATCTCACATTATTTAACCAATTAATTTACTCTTTTGTCTGACACCATTTAAGTTGTTTTGGGATGAACTTTATCATGGGTTGAATTGTGTCCCCCCAAAATATATATCTGTTTGGCTGAGTCATGATTTTTAGTGGTTTGGAAGTTATGGGATGATCCCCCATGATGTTGTCTAATGTGATAAACCAATAAGAATGTTGGGTCTACAGATGCTGAAAGGAAACAAAGACCTTTCTTCCAGAGCTAGTGCTTTGGATTTGGACTTCTAGCCTCCCAAACTGTGAATGAAAAAATTTCTGTCTGTTAAAGCCATAGACATGTGGTATTTCTGTGTGAGCACAAGACAATTTACACAGAATTTGGTAGCAGTAAAGGGGTGCTGCTCTAATGATACCTTAAATATGAAAGTGGTTTTGAAATTGAATAATGAGCAAAAAGTGTAAGAGTACTAAACAAATCAGACACTGCCATTGAGTTGATTCTGACTTATAGCAACCATGTTTAGGGTTTCCGACACTATAAATCTTTAGAGCAGAAAGCCTCCTCTTTTTCCTGAGGGACAGCTGGTGAATTCAAAATGCTGACCTTTAGGTTAGCAGTCCAACACTGAATCCACTACATCACCAGAGCTCCTTGGAAGAATATTAAGTTGCCTAATAGTAAAAGCCTAGATTGCCTTGAAGAGACTATTGTTGAAATTGTGAATTTCAAAGGTAATTTTGATGAGGTTTTAAAAGAAAATGAGGAGAACTCATTTCAATATCAAAGACAGCACAAACAGTAAAAAGCAACAATAGAGAAACTGCAGCAATAGATCCAGGAGACTGACAAAAGATGGCATGGTGGACAATCCAACGATCGAGAGAGTGGAACACATACCTTGACTTCCTGACAGAGTAGGGTACCTCTGGACACTTGTCCAAAGTTGATTCTCTGAGTCATGGAGCTAGGGAACTGAGTACTTTCAGGACAAAACTTACTGGTGGAGTGAGGTGCCTCTGGGCATTTATCAATAGAGATTAAAGGTTTGGTAACACTTACTTGAACAGAACAGAGACCAGGCTGACAGAGATCAAGGATTATGAGATGCAGAGCTGTCTAAGTCTTAAAAGGTAGGACCATGATCTCTGGGGTTTCTTAGGGTAAGGCCACAGTTTCTTAATTTCAAGGAGTTGTTTTCATTACCAAGTCAGATCCAGAGTATGGGACTGCCATTAAGATAGGGCCTATGTTCTAAGCCAAGGGAGCACAGTTGCCATGCCCTGTGAAGCAGAAGAAAGGAGTTCTGGTAGCATAGTGGTTTTGAATTGGGCTGTTAATCTCATGGTCAGCAGTTAAAAACTACCAGCTGTTCTGTGGGAGAAAGATGAGGCTTTCTGCTCTTATAAAAATTTACAGCCTCAGAAATCCTGTACAGTCACTGTGGGTTGGAGCCAACTCCATGACACACCACCATCACCATGGAGCAGAAGAAAGGGGCCTATAGGGACCAAGAAGCTGGGGTACCACTCAAATGAACTAAAAGAATGGAGCTGCCCAAAGCCAAGGGAGCAGAGTTTCCACCCCAGTGGGCCTGGAATACAGAGTTGAAGGCCATGGCTGAAGGGCCTATATCTAGAATCTAGAGTGGTCAACAGCCAGAGTCTGGTGGAAAGGGCGTTTGATACAGATGGTATCAGAGAACAAAGGGTTGTTTTCATGCCTTAAGAACTAATGTAATTGTTCTACTGGGTTTTCAACTTGCTTGGTGCCTGTTAATCTCTTTGCCTCCAACTGCTCCCCTTTTTAATGGAAATGTCTATATTATAGTCTGTTCTACCTTTGTAATTTGGAATTATACATCTTGTATTCTAGAGTCTCAGATGAAAAGAAACATTTTCCTAGGTTGGAATTTGGACTTGGAAGACTTTTGGAATAATTTGATGGGGTGAAAGTGTTTTGCACATGGCACAAACATGAATTTTGGAGTGCCAATGTGTGAGATTGAATTGTGTTTCCCCAAACTATGTGTTGATGTGGCTGACCATGATTCTCATGGTTTGGCAGTTATGTGATGATCACCCATGATGTGATGTGATCTGATAAATAAGAGGGTTAAAGGTGGGATACACCACCCATAATCCTATCATGATCTCGTCCCCTTACTTGTTACAAGTAACAAAACTTTGCCGTGCTAAACCTGCATGACTATAATTTATTCCTAACTAGAGAACAGGCAACAGACACTTCAAGTTCTATTATAAATTTTGGCAACCCAGATGGGGCACAAAGATGGGTGTTCTTGAAAGTCCCTTCCCCAGTGTCCAGACACTATGGAGAGGGGAAGCTAACAGACCCAATAGGTTATGTGGTTGCCTAGGCTGAATTTGGCCAACATCCCTCAGGCCTGCCGAATCACTTGTTCTCCGTCAGTTGCTTTCACTTTTGATTTAAAAAGTCAGTGTAAGTTTTCTGTTGCATAGTGGTTCAAGTACCCTCTGTCAATAGACTTTGGGTCAGGGAGATTAGGTTAAGATATCTCCATTGGTAAGGGTACCTGGAAGGGAGATTGGAACCCCCTCTTCTCAGAAAGCGAAATATTTTTGCTAATGAGTCTGGTCAGATAAATGGAAATTGCTTAGAAGAAAAAAATTAGACTTATTTTAGAACAGGAAACTTTTGCTGACAATTTGATAGATGAAATTTATTGGTGAGATGTGCATTCTGACAAATTCACTACTTTTGAATTTTTGAAACATCCTAGAAGATTCCCGGTAGAGAATGTCCAGATAAATTTGTAAAAATTTTACATTCAGATTCTTGAACATTTTGTTTTAAAAACTGTATAATAATTGGAATGTTGTTGTTGTTTTTGTTAAATACTGTGGAGCCGGTTTCGACTAATAGTGACCCTGCACAGGGTTTCCAAGGCTGTAAATCTTTACAGGAGCAGAACTCCTAATCTGTCTCCTGTGGAACCACTGGTAGTTTCGAACTGCTGACCCTGAGGTTGGCAGCCCGACTCGTAACCACAATTGGACTAGAGAGTCAAATTATAAATAAAATAAGATACACCATACTATCATTAATATTATACACTATAAACCAAAATTAGGAGTCTTGGTGGGCTGCTAGTTACAATGTTAGTGGTTCAAACCACCAGCTACTCCACATACAGGGTCACTATGAGTTGGAATAGACTTGAAAGCATTTTCACAACAACATAAGAAAAATAGGAAATCAAGGCAACATATCTGTTTTAGGTATCCGAAAGTAGTTGTTGATGAGCTCTTGCAGATAAAAGCATATCAATCTAAGTGAGAAAAAGGATTGTAAATAAAATCTGCAATGGGAAGGAAAAATGTGTGAAAATGTATGAGTCTAAATTCAGAGGTACTTAGCATATGTGGGTAAAAAAGGTCTGAAGGTGGAATCTTAAGTCCACTTTAAGGCACCAACCACTAAAGCCAGTGAGGATGAAACA
>NW_006408542.1:11015673-11016298 GCF_000296735.1 Chrysochloris asiatica
TGACATGAGTTTGAAACCCATGTTGTCTTAAAGGCTGTCTTTTCTAACAACAGTTCTCCATATGAAAAACATTTAAAATTATAATCTCCATCTTTTAAATTAAGCAGACTATATAGGTCTTTGTTTTTGTTAGACTAATTCTGACAGGAATTGGGGCAGTCATTTGATATCTTGTCCCACTGAGAGGGTTTGTGTATTACTAAGTTATTCTAAGAAACTTAACAAATTGCTGAAGTCATCCAGATTCTTTAAGTTTCAACAACAACAAAAATGCCTCAACTCCCTCACCAAAGTAGTTCTGGATCTAGTGTGGGACTACCGGAGCAAGGAGGTGGTGGTGTAAATGGGGGGCACAAGGAAAGGAGGACAGTTATTCTGTGGCCAAAACTTCCTGCTGCACCTATATTAACTCAACTGGTAAAATAAAAATTAATGTCCAAAAGACTTATAGTGCTGTCTAATAGTTATAAAGATTCTCCAGTTCAGGCCTTAATAGTCAAAGCATTTAGATGACAATAAAAGAGGCACTGCTAATACTTATTATTAATATCTGAACTCTACATTTTCAACTTATTGATAAAGTTCAAACATTTTCAGCCCAATGTTGTTGTTGCTAAGTGCCATC
>NW_006408542.1:11017813-11018583 GCF_000296735.1 Chrysochloris asiatica
CAGGAACACTCCCCTCCTCTACACACACACACACCAGGAAGGAAAACAGAATAAACATACAAGGAACCAACACGAAAAGATAAAATAATAAAGGAGAAAAAAATATTAAATATAAGCATCAACAACAACAAAAAACAATATAATAGCTAAAATAGAAAAATAGGACAGGGAAATGGAGCAACTGGAGACAAAAATAAGAGAACAATTAAAAGGAAGAAATAATAATACAATCTTGGAAAAACCAGTGAGAGGGAAGATGAAAAGAGAAAAAGAAAAAAGAGTAGCAAAGAAAAATCAAAAGGGGTGGGAGAAGACAAGGGTAAATGAGAAATAGAAGAAGTGAATGAAAAACAAAAGTGGAAATATAAAATTCAAGGGAAAGGAAAGAAGATGGAGGAGAAAGAGTTAACAAGCTAAAAATGATAAAACAATAAAAGTAAAAAATCAAACCCTAAAACAAAACAAAAAGCAATGCAGCGTGTTACCTGGAGAAGATAAAACTCTGGGGTGGGGGCGGGGGAGTCCTGCAAGCCAAGGATGATACAAGGAGAGTGTAGGTGAGATGTGACTGCAGAGGTCCTGGTCCTAGATGGGATTCTATGTTTAGGACACCTAATTTACACGTGGTACATGGAGACATGGAAGCCTCAGTATCTGTCTTGATGGGTCTGGGTAAGAAAAGGTGGAAACAGATGCTGATGGGTTATAGGATTGTATGATTCAGTTAATTATGATTGGTCAATTTTTCCATTCTGCTGGGTTTAAAATGA
>NW_006408542.1:11033567-11034287 GCF_000296735.1 Chrysochloris asiatica
TGATGTAAAAATGAAATTTTGTAAAGTTATCAGATATGAGTCTTTAAATAGACTATACCTGGTACTACGCTCTGGTAGCGTAGTGGTTATGAATCAGGGTGCGAACCTTAAGGTCAGCGGTTCGAAACTACCAGCCGCTCCATGGATGAAAGATGAGGCTTTCTACTCCCGTAAAGATTTACACCCTCGGAAACCCTGTACAGGGTTGCTAAGGGTCAGAACTGTCTCGACGGCACTTAACAACAAATTAACAATACCTCTAGATGATTGATGGTTTTTCTCTATAAATTTTATCTAGATATATGTCAGCATGAAAACATGTCCTCCCATACTGGAGATAGGAGTTTGGATTATCACAACCTTTAATAATTCATATAAAAAACATTGCAAATGCATTTATCTTTATACTAAAAATTTCTAGTTCAGGGATTTTATCCTAAGTAAATATTTGTGGATAAAACCCAGCATTATTTACAAGTACATCACTCTCTGCAATAAAAAAGAAAATAGAACAGACAGAAATTGCTATGTATAAGTACATTGATAATACAAAGTTTAAATGAAACATTGTGTATCTATATAGGAGTCCTGGTGTGGCACTGTGGGTTAATGCTCTGGACTACAAAGCTGGTTTGAACCACGAGGTCAGCAGTTCAACCTATCAGCTACTCCTCAGAAACCCTAAACAGGGTCGCTATGGGTCACATTTGTTGTTGTTGT
>NW_006408542.1:11036287-11037438 GCF_000296735.1 Chrysochloris asiatica
TTCAGGAGGGATAAATTTAAGGTCATATTTTGGCTCTCGTAGACTTGTTTTCATTTTCTTCAGCTTCAATTTGAATTTGCATATCAGTAATTGATGGTCTGTTCCACAGTCTGTTCCACTACTTCCAATTACAGTCCCCTGGCCTTGTGTTCACTGATGATATGGAGCTTTTCCATCTTCTCTTGCCACAGATGTAGTCAATTTGATTTCTATGTGTTTCATTAATAATTGGATAATGGAATGTACAAAGTATGAATCTAGGAAAATTGGAAGTTGTCAAAAATTGAAAGAAATGCATACACATTAATATGCTAGGCATTAGTGAGTTGAAATGGGCTGGTGTTGGCCATTTTGAATCTGACAATCACAAGGTCTACTATGCTGGTAATGACAAATTGAGCAGGAATGGCATCACTTTCATCATCATAAAGAACATATCAAGATCTATCTTGAAGAACAATGTTATCCGTGATACAATAACAGCCATATGCCTACAAGGTTGTTGTTGTTGTTATGTGCCATGGAGTCGGTTCCGACTCATAGCGACCCAGTACAGGGTTTCCAAAGCTGTAAATGTTTACGGGAGCAGAAAGCCTTATCTTTCTTGCATGGAACAGCTGGTAGTTTCAAACTGCTGACCTTGTGATTTGCAGCCTGATTCGTAGCCACTATGCTACCAGAGCTACAAGGAGAACTATTTAATACTACTGTTATTCAAATTTATGCACAAACCACTAAAGCCAGTGATGATGAAATTGAAGAATTCTACCAATTTCTTCAGTCTGAAATTGATCAAACAAGCAATCAAGATGTATTGATAATTATTGGCAACAAGAATGTATAGGTTGAAAACAAAGAGGAAGGATAACTAGTTGAAGAATATGGTCTTGGTGATAGAAAGGATGCTGGAAGTCACATAACAGAATTTTGCAAGACCAATGACTTATTCACTTCAAATACCTTTTTAAAATAACATAAAAGACAATTTCACTAATGGACCTCATCAGATAGAATACATAGAAATCAAATTGGCTACATGTGTGAAAAAGATGGTGGAAAGCCTCCACATCATCAGCAAAAACAACACCAGGGACAGAATGTGGAACAGAACACCAATTGCCTATATGAAAATTCACGCTGAAGCTGAAGAA
>NW_006408542.1:11039877-11045421 GCF_000296735.1 Chrysochloris asiatica
CAGTGAGATGGATTGACACAGGTGCAGCAGTGATGTACTCAAATGTAGCATCGATTTTGAAGTTGGTGCAGGAACCGGCAGTGATCTGTTCTGTTGTACATAAGGCCTCTATGAGTTGATATCAACTCGATGGCACCTAACAACAAGTCACAGTTTAATTACTGCAGCTTTCTAGTATTTGAAGTCAGATAGAGTCATTTCTCCAACTTTGTTCTTTTTTAAAGCATTTCTCCAACTTTGTTCTTTTTTAAAGCATTTTGGGTATTTTAGGTCCTTTTAATTTCAGTATAAATTTTGAATTTTCAGTTACTACACAAATGTTGGCTAAAATTGTAATAGGGATTATGGTGCATCTGCAAATTAACTGGCTTGGAATTGATACTGTAGGATAATTCACTGGACTGCTAGGTTGGTTTGAACCTCAAGGTCGACGGTTCAAACCCACAGCTGTTCCTTGGAAACCATACACAGGTTTGTTATGAGTCAGAACTGACTTAACAGCACTTAGCAATAACAAATATTAAATATTTTCAGGGATTATTATGGCCCATCTCCATTTATTATCTCATTTTAATTTCTCTCAACAGTGTTTCATGATTTTTAGTGTATACATTTAATAGTTTCAATAAATTTATCTCAAAGGATTTTCTGTTAGTGATGTTAATTTTTTGTTTTGTTTTAAATTTAACTTCCAAGTGTTGGATGAAAATATATAGAAATAAAATTGATTTTTTTTGATATTGAACTTACAAATTTAACTCCTTAGTCTAGTAATTTTTTATATATATGGCAAAATTTTCTACACAGAAAATCCTATTGTCTTTGGATAAAGATAGTTTCATTCATTCCCAGATTCAAAGAATCATATCAAAAAGAGCTCAGAAAGAATGAAAGAGAGTAGAAAGTAAAAAGAAAAATTACTCAGAAATAGAAAATCATAGTCACTTCTTCAAATTAACTTTATTTCATCTGGTCCTTGACAGTCCTGAGGGATTCAAACCTCTCTAAACTCATTGTTTTTTTGTTTCGTTTTGAGATCCAATCCAAGCTTTATTACCAGAAAGTCAGCAGTCTGGAGGATGGAGAGAATAATGTCTCAAGACTGTCCTGTACATTATGAAGAACAGGTACATTATGAATGTTACATTTGGATGTACACTTAATCTATCTTAACATCAAGATAGCATTCTTTGGGAAAATGAAACAATAAATCAATAAATTTCCTCAAACATTTTCCCTGTAGGGTCTAAGCTGCTTAATTCCTGAGACAGCTATCTGGGTGGGTTTAAACATGTCCTATTCTCCTTGTTTTGTTCTCCTTCTAGGACCATAGTGTCATCTTAGCTAATTAATAAACATCCTCATTTGCATAGTCCTCATATGAGACTTAATGACTGAACTGACTCCACTTTGTTTAGGTCAGTAGATCCATGCTATCATTCTCCATTTGTAGTTTTACATTTCATTTCTATGAAATTTACTTTAAATGTAAATAGTTCCATTGATCCTGGGCATTGTCTAGGATCAAAAGAATTAAGCTTAGGTTGTGAAAAACAACATTTTACAAAGGGCAATACAACCAGGTGAACATTGAATACAGCAACATATGAAAATTCCTATGACACTACAAACCTGATCCTCACTATTACTATGGGTAGCCACTTTAGATTAGGTAACTAAGACAACTAACTTTCATTATCTGATCTAAAGAAGTCCTGACAAAACAAAACCAGCAAATACTTAATTCCCCAGCTTGGGGGCATCTACACGAAATCAACCTGCCAATTTTCAAGGAATTGTTTACCTTGATATTGGTGCAGGACAGCCTGTTTTGAGATTGTTCTTGAGACAGGTTAAACAGTTAGAGCTAGCATCCTGAATGGTTTTTTTGAAAATTACTTGCCCTGGAGGTAGGGCCTAATAAACTCATAGTTTTGTTTTGTTTTGTTTTTAATAAATTTAAGTTTGTTGAAAGCTTTAGCTGAAATTAATTGAGATAACACATGTGAAAACATTTTTAACACATAATAAAGTTTTCAGCTAATATTATTTAGGCTCGGGATTCTCTGTGACTATTCTGTGTAATGTTTTCTTAATGACTATTCTGTTTAATTGTATGTTACTGTTCTGTTGCAAACTTTGTGTATTTTTTTTACCAGAACATTAATCATATTTCACAGCATGTTTGATAGTTTGCTAATAAAAATAAGTCATTTTGAATTTTTCCCCTTAAAACCAGAGATTTTAAACGACTTCAAAATTTCAGATCATCTTATACTTCTTTATTAAGTTCATATTTCCAACAGGAAAAAATGGTACTGATTAACTGAAAACAAAAATAATTCTTGAATGGATTAATGATCTGATTCTTTAAAATTCATTGCCAGGGCTACTGTCCTGTAATTCTGACAACTTAAGAAAATTCCCAAAATGTAGTTGTTGCTGTTACTAAGCACCATAAAGTCAGTTCTGGCCCATAGAGATCCTGTATAGGGTTTCAGAGAAGTAGCTGGTGAGTTGGAACCATCAACCCTGTGGTTCAAACTGACCTTGGAGTTGAGTGCCTATCCTACAGTGCCACCAGAATTAATAAATGACACAAATCCTTTTCCTTGCTCAAGCAAGTTCAACATATTTAATAACCAATTTCAATTAGACACTGCATAAGTTCTGTTGATAACCAAAACTGCAGCTATAACTTCATTGTTTTGTTCTCAAAAAAACAAAACAAAACAAAAAAACTATAGAAATAAAAATACTGTATGTCATGGTATGCCGTGGAGTTGGTTCTGACTCAGAGGGACCCTGTACAGGGTTTCCGAGGCTGTAAATCTTTACAGGAGCAGAAAGCCTCATCCCACAGAGCAGCTGGTACTTTTGAATTACTGACCTCAAGGTCAGCAGCCCAACACATAAGCACTGTACTACCAGGGCTTCTTATGTGAGGATAGAAAAGGGAGGGAATAAGACTACAAAAAATTGAGTTTTAATAGTGACTTTATTATGTGATTGCATCTATTATCTTGATTGGTTTTGCCTAATTTAGGAAGAATGGCTGACTATATAGATCGTCTTTGCAGAATATAAATGATGAAAGAGGGAGAGAAGAATTTAATTCAACTTGTCAGGAAAATATACTCTATAGAAAAAAAAAAAGGACTTCGATGTTATGGTTGCCTTCGAGGACCTCATTTTATATAGTGATTAAAAAAGAAATATAGAACTCTCTCTTCCTACTGGCCTTAATACCTGTGATAACTTCAGTTGATGTTTTTATTTGCAGTGGTATTAATGCAATGGTATTTCATAGCTAATGTTGTTGTGCTGTGGAGTCGGTTCTGACTTATAGCATCCCTGTATAGGGTTTCCAAGGCTATAAATATTTATGGGAGCAGAAAGTCTCATCTTTCTCCCACAGAGAGACTGTGAATTCAAACTACTGACCTTGAGGTTATCAGTTTAGCTCCTAATCCACTAAGCTACCAGGAGTCCCTTCATCGTTAATGAATGGATGGCAATCTCTGCAGAATCTAATGGGCTAGGTGCTACTCCCTTGGCTGACTGAATTAATTGACTGCTGAAGGCCTCCAGAGTCCACAAATCATCTAACAAGCGTTTTCCAAAGCAATTCTGCCTCCTTTTAAAGCCTCTACTAAAACAAACTTTGATGGTAAAAATAATAAGTTCTTTCAGTTCAGAATCTTGAATTGTTTTAATATTTAGAAAACAACTCTCCAGAGCCACTTTTACTCTCTAATTTGTTCTGTTTTATTCTTGTGGGGAAGTACAGGGCAAAGGCATTTTGAAAGTTTGTTCTATGTAAAATCTACTTTTGATGGGATTGATTTGGAAACCACTCCAACTCTCTAAGGAGGCCTTTACTGCATTCACTTGGAACTATTTTTAATATGACCTTAAAAATAATTCTTTCAATTTTCCACAGGAGGAAAACAAGTATAAATTTTCTGAAAATCATTTGTTTTTCCACTTTAGGTAGAGAAAGACTAGTTCTCTATTCAGTTTTGCTTGTTATGTTGTAAAAAATCATAATTGCTATATATGAATATGACTGTAATTTTCAAAGAATATTTAAAAATCCACATCGTCTGGATAACTTCCAAAGGAGGAAAAAAGTCTCAAATTTGGAAAATAACCAATGGAATATAGTTGAAATTTGAAAAACATGTTAGAAAGATTTATTTTTACAGAAAGTCTCAGATTTGAAAATTGCAATACATGTTCCAATTAATGTTTAATGCTTTGGCGGACAAATGTAAAGGGGAAGCAGCCAAGTTTCAATGGCCACTTTCCTAAAGTGAAATACAAATTTGCAATCAATCAAAAAGAAACTTTCATTGCACAATCTATTATATGTTCATCATTATTCTATGTATTGTGAGAAAATAGAAAAGAAGAAATCAGAAGCTTTTTCTCCTTGGAAAGAAAACACCAATGGCTTAGATAGCCTGCTCTGGATGCTAACTGTTGGTGCAGTAAAGATAACTTAGACTAAATTAGGAAACATTTTAGTGAAAAACAGAATTCAAAGTTACCCTTGAAGAATAATTAGTGTCTGGATACAAGAAAGGGACACTAGGAGTATGATCATTGTCATGGGAATGCAGTAGTTGGTTTACTCTTAGGACAATTACTTCAGTCTCATTTAGAGTTATGAACTCTTGTCATAAAATAGTTGTTGTTGTTAGGTGCCATTGAGTCTGTACCGACTCATAGTGACCCTATGCATAGCAGAATGAAACACTGCCCGATCCTGGACCAACTTCACTATTGTTGCCACGCTTGAGCATATTGATGCTGCCACCTGGCCAATCCATCTTATTGGGGGTATTCCACTTTTTCTCTGACCCTCCACCCTACCAAACATGATATCCTTCTCCAGCGACTGGTCCCTCCTGATAATATGTCCCAAGTATGAGAGATGAAGTTTGGCCATCCTGGCCTCCAAGGAGCACTCTGGCTGCACTTATTCCAAAATGATCTGTTGGTTCTTTTGGCAGGCCATGGCACTTTCAATATTCCCCTCCAACACTATAACTTAAACGCATCAGTTCTTTTACGGTCTTCCTTATTCACTGTGCAGCATTCACATGCATATGAGGTTATTGAAAATACCATGGCTTGGGTCAGCCAATTTACCTAACACAATATGTGTGCAGCAGATTTACCTAACACAATACGTCCTTTGATCTCTTGACTGCTGCATCCATGAGTGTTGATAGTTGATCCAAGAAGAATGAAGTCCTTGATAACTTCAATCTTTTCTTCATTGATAAGAATGTTGATTATTGGTCTAGTGGTGAGGATTTTTGTTTTCTTGACATTGAGATGTAATCCATTCCGAAAGTTGTGCTCTTTGATCTTCATCAGTAAATGTTGTAAGTCCTCTTCAGTTTCAGCAAGCAAGGTTGTATCATCTGCATAGCACAGGTTGTTAATGAGTCTTCCTCCAATCCTGATGCCACATTTTTCTTCATATAACCCAGATTCTTGGATGATTTGCTTAGCATACAGGTTGAATAAGTA
>NW_006408542.1:11045994-11049417 GCF_000296735.1 Chrysochloris asiatica
TGCCTTGTTCTTTGCCAATTCCTTCATTCACCTTGAACTTCTTCCCCCAGTATCATTGGCTCTTGATCACATGCTACCTCTTGAAATAGTAGTAGGAAGTTTTCTTTAACTTGTTATGTTGATTCCATAACACATAGAGATGCTGGGCTAAGATTTAATCACTGAATGTTTTTGTGCATAGAAATGGAGCAACAAAATTGGTATTTAAGGACAACTGATTAGTAGTAGGAGTCCTCGTGTGGGTCTGCAGGATAATTCACTGGACCACAAAGTCAGTTTGAACCTGTATAGGGTTTTTGAGGAGCAGTTGGTGAACTTGAACTGCCAACCTTGTGATTCAAACCAACTTAGCAGTCCAATGTATTAAACCACAGCACCACATCAGGACTTTGCTAAAGCTGATCAAATAGTTAAAGATAGTTTGCACCATGTCTGGCTAGCCATTCACCTGTCAGCTTACCCTCTCTTTCTGTCCCTGCTCAGTTTCTCCTCCAAGCAAGCACTCAATCCATTCATTTAAAAATTTTCTCTAAGTTCAGGGTTCCTGGATCTTCATCTCTATTTCATTTTTTTTCTGTATCTTTATTGTAGAGGGTCCACACAGTGTGTCTCCCTAGTCCATCACAAACACCTATGTTAAACAACATAAATGGTGATTATATACATAGACCTCACCAGTTGGAATACACCAGAATCTAGTTGACTACATCTGTAGGAAGAGACTGTTGAAAAGCTCAATATCATCAGCCTAAACAAGGCCAGAGGTTTACTGTGGAACAGACAATCAATTGCCCATATGCAAATTCAGGCAATTAATAAATTAGAATAAGTTCACAAGAGACAAAATATGACCTTGAACATACCCTACCTGAATTTAGAGACCATTTCAAGAAAAATCTGATGCATTAGGCACTACTGACTGAAGCCAAGATGAGCTTTTGGATGACATTAACAGCATCATTCAGGAAGAAAACCATGAGAGAATACAAATTATCAATATCAGGAAGAAAATGCATTAAGAATTAATTAGAATATTTAATGAAAAACCTTATTCTAAAATATTAAAAATTAAATAAAATGGACAAAGTTTTGAAAAAGAAAACGTATTCAAACTACCATATGATGAAATGTTAAAATATGAATTGTTGTTGTTAAGTGGCATCCAGTTGGTCCCACTCACAGTGACTCTGTAGAGAGTTTCCAGTGTAACTGGTGACTTTGAAGCTGACCCTGTGGTTTAAACCTACCTTTCCATCGAATTTTTATCTGACAGTGCCTTACCAGGACTAGCCTTTTATGAATTAATAAATTAAATCTTTGAAGAAAAATTTCCAACAATAACACACCATGCCTATATGATTTGGTGAATTCTAACAAATCCTAAGAACGAATGTCATTGTTGTTGTTATTATATGACATTGGGTATACCCCAAATCATATTGACTCTGTGCACAACAGAATGGAATATTACCTAGCCTTGCTCAATCCTTACAACTATTGTTATACTTGAGCCCATTGTTGCTGTCACTCTGTCAATCCATCTCATTGGGGGTCTCCCTGTTTTCCCCTGACTCTATAGAGCATGATGTCCTTCTTCAGGGACTGGTCCCTCCTGACAGCATGTACAATGAATTATAGATGAAATCTTGCTGTCCTTGCTTCTAAAGAGCATTCTGATTGTATGTCTTCCAAAACAGCTTTGTCTGTTGAAAATACCATGACTTGGGTCATGTATAACCTAGTCCTCAAAGTGACATCTTTGCGCTGAGTATTTTTGTTTTCTTTATATTGATGTGTACTCAATTCTGAAGGCTGTATTCTTTCATGTTATTCAGCAAATGCTATAAGCTCTCTTCAATTTTAGAAAGCAAGGTTTGTCACCTGCATATAATAGGTTTTGAATGAGCCTTCCTCCAATTCTGATGTCATGTTCTTCTTCATACAGTCCACCTTCTCAGATTATTTGCTCAGCACATAGACTGAATACATGTGGTAAAAGGATACAATCCCAATGCACAATTTTTCTCATTTTAAATCACAAAGTTTCCCCTTGTTCTATTGGAACGATGGCCTCTTGGTCTATGTACAGGTTCCATTGTTGTTGTTAAGTGCTGTTGAGTTGGTTCTGACCCTTAGCGACCCTGTATAGGGTTTCCAAGGAGTTGCTGGTGAGATTGAACTTCCGACCTTGCAGTTCACACTGATTTTGCAGTCCAGTGCATTAACCTGCAGTGCTACACAAGGATTCCACAGGTTACATTAAGTGTGCTAAAGTTCCCAATGCATTTTCAGATACAGGGCATAAAGTTTGACAAGAATGATATACAAATATCTCTGTTTACAGGTAACATGCACACTAATATAAGAAATACTAAAGAATCTACAAGAACAGTGGTGGATGTGTTTATGTGCCATGGAGTTGGTTCCAACTCACAGTGACCCTGTCTAGGGTTTCCAAGGCTGTAAATCTTTATTGGAGCAGAAAGCCTCATCGTTCTCCCTCAGAAGCACTTGTAATTTTGAACTGCTGACTGTGAGATTAGCAGTCCAACTCTAACTCATACTAGAACAGTAGCAAACTATACTTCCAAAAACATCCCTGTAAAATTTCTAGTTTTGTGTGCTGTACCAGAAACTTGCCACTTCCCCATCATGAGGTTAAGCCATTTCCTTTTCCCTTGAAACTGGGTATCTTTATGACTGCCTTGAGAAATAGGAGTAGAATACAGAGGAACAGTGTTCAATTTCCAAGATTGGATAATAATAGGTGATACATCTTCCATCTGGTACCTTCTTTTGTATTTCACCCTTAAGATCAGGTTACATAGCATGAGGAAACCAAGGACAAATCTGAAATAACTATATGTAGGTGTTCCAACCACAAACCAGTTATGTTTCCAGTTCACAGTCATCATATTACCAGACCTGTAAGCATATGAGTCTTCAGGTTATGTTAGCCACCATTGACTGAAGAAAAGATCATATATATGCACTGAGTTCTGCCAAAATTGCAGATTCATGACAAAAGAAACATTCTTATTGTATTGAGTCATACACTAGGGGCCATGTTTTGTTTTGGAGCATCAGTAAACTGGAACAAAAACTAATAAGTAATTTTAGCACAGTTTCTAAGGTCAGCATACAACAAGCAACTGGATTTTTATGTATTCATTACAAAGTGAAATTTAAAATATTTCACTTATAATTGTCTCCAAAACTGAACAAAAATTCCATAGAAACACACTTTCCCAAAGAAGTGTAGGGTTTCTATACTTGAAACTACCAAATATTGAAAAGAGATTATTGAAGAAGATGTATATCATACAAAAGGTTCCATTAAAAAATAAACATGTGAGAAACAAAGGACCTATACAGAGAAAACTACAAAACACTACTGCAAGAAACCAAAAGAGACTTACAAAA
>NW_006408542.1:11052747-11065070 GCF_000296735.1 Chrysochloris asiatica
AAAATAAACATGTAATTGTGAATTAAGTGAAGGTTTACAGAGCATAGCATCTGTATTACATTCAGCAAATCATACACTTGTTTCATCTCAATTATTGCAATCCTATCCATGAAACAAGTTTTCCCACTTCTTTCCTGTAGTTCTTATTACCATTCTACCCTCCTTCCCATCCTTCTCACCTTTGTTGTCCTTAGGTAAATGTTATCCTTTTGATCTTGAATAGTTGACCATTCCATGTTGAAGATACCTTATTCATATTGTCCCCACATGGCTGAACATTGGTCCACAAGGGTGAGTTCCATTCCATTGAAGGGTGGTCAAGGGCTAAAGTCTTTGATTCCTCCAATCTCTTTCTGACCAATAAGCCTGGTCTTCTTTTATAATTTTGACTTTTGTTCCACATTTTCTCCTACTTTATCTAAGACCATCTAATGTGATCCAATTTAGAGAAGTTGATAGTGGTTGCCTGCCACCCTCTGTTTTTTCTCCTCTCAGAATGATGTTCACATGTTTCATTGGTCCATTGGGTTAGTTAATTCCAAGCATCTTCAAATATTTATTACTCTAATTTCTTCAGCACATGGAGAGACAAATAGTTGCACCTTGGATAGCTGGCTACTTGTGAGCTTTTAAGATTTTAATAACTACTCACCACACTAGGATGGAGAACATTGTGTGGACTTTTATGCCCACTGACCATGGTGTCCCTTGAGACTATGGTCCTGAGACCCCAGTCTCAGCTACTCATTGTCTCAAAATGTTTGATAATATCTAAGACATTTTCATCACTTTCTAAGACTCAGGTTTTCAAAATATTTTTAAAATTCTCTCCAAATGGATCTACAGATTAAATAAAATCACAATAAATATATCATCAAGCATTTTTGTAGGAACTGACAAGTACTTTATATAATTTATACAAAAATGACATAGCATAGCAAAAGCTTATCTTCAAAAAGATAACAGTTTCAAAACTTACACTGCTAAGATACATTATAAAACTAGAGTAATCAAGATTGTGATATCAGTTTAAAAACAAAGAGACAAATGAAACCAAATCAGAGTCCAGGAGTATAACAACAATTATATGGACATTAAATCTGATCAAAAGAATGCCCATAGAAGCTAGAACAAAGGGGGAAAGAAAAACTGCAAAACTAATATTAAACAACTGAATGAACGTTGACTTCTGCTTCACAACACATAAAAATTAATTTAGTCCTAACAGAAAAAGCAATAACCCTAAAAGAAAATATGTATACATTAGACTTCATCAGAAATAAAAAGTCTGATCCTTAAGTTCTATCATTAAGAATTCATCAAGCCACATACTGAGAGAAAATATTCATAAGACACATACATGGCTAAGAACTTATATCTAGATTACATAAATAACTTAAACTTCAGTAGTAAAATGATAAAAATACAATTTAAAAAATAGCAAAAAGAGTTAATTGGGCACCTCACAAATGAACACATACGAAAGACTTAATCTCATTAGTCACTGTTGTTGTTGGTAAGTGCCACTGAGTTGGTAACAACTCATAGAAACCCTATGTAGGGTTTCTGAGGAGCTGCTGGTGGATTTGAACTGCCTACGGCTAGCAGTCCAACACTAATCCCATAGTGTCACACCAGGACTCCTCATTAGTGATTACTGTTGTTAAACACCATTGAGTTGACTCATATCCATCCTCCTTCCAGTGTTTAAACAGCAAACCTTGTGGCTCGCAGGCTAATGCACATATTACAATGACACACTGATAATGGCAATCAAGCCCAAACCTTTACACACCCACCAGAAGAGCTACAATGAAAAACACTGATGTTCTCAAACGTTACCTCAGATGTGCAACTCTCATATGGTAGAACTGTAACATGATGAAACACTCTGAAAAACTATGTGGAGATATCTTATATTTCTTTTTAAATATGCATAAACTTTTTGACTCAACAATTCTTTACCTAGGAATTTATACATGAAAAAATGAAACCATAAATTGAGAAAAAATTAAAAACTTGTACAAAAATGTCTAAGCCAGCTTTATTCATAATATCCTCAAAATGGCAAAAGCTTAAGTGTCCATCATCATCAGAATTGGTAAAGAGACTGCTATATATTTAAACAAGATAATTACTTGGTTGTTGTTGTTGTTGTTAAGTGCCGTCGAGTCGGGTCCGACCCATAGCGACCCTGTACAGGGTTTCCGAGGGTGTAAATCCTTACGGGAGTAGAAAGCCTTATCTTTCTCCCGCAGAGCGGCTGGTAGTTTTGAACCGCTGACCTTAAGGTTCGCAGCCCAATTCGTAACCACTACGCTACCAGAAATTACTTGGTAGTTAGAAGAAAATGCTAATACATACATCACAGATGAATCTAAAGAATAATTTTCTAAGTGAAAGAGCCTTATATAAAGTTCAAATATAGGTAAAAATCTACACTGTAAGAAAAACTAATAGTAAGATTGGTTATTGTCTGTAAAGTGGTGAACAGAGTTTTCCTAAGAATAAGCATGGCATATTTGATGGAGTGATGATAATGGGCTGCTTGGGTTGCACAGGTGTTTGCGATTTTACAACTTATGAAGAGAACCCTTAAGTTTTGTAGATTTTATTAGGTGTACATTATGCCTGAACTATATTGTTAAATGTCTCTGACTCTGTTCTGATTCATAGTAACCTTGTATAGGGTTTCCAACGAGCAGCTGGTGAGCTTGAACCACTGACCTTGAAGTTCAAACTGATCTTGCAGTCTAGCGCATTAACCTATTACTGGTGCCACATCAAGACTCCTATACAGACATATTTGTTACAAACACACCTGCACATACACCAATTCTGAATTCTAGTTAATGGTATGCATGCTGAAAGTGTTTTGGTGTCTAGTACACTGATGTCTGCAACTAATTTTGAAATGCATCACTTAAAAGCACAGCTTGATGGGTTGATAAATATTTTTTTAAATAAATATTTTCAAAAGCAAATACAGTAAAATTTTAATTGTATAATATTGGTTTGCCACAATATGTTCTTGGTACAATTCTTTTGACTTTTATTTCTGTATATATTAATGTTTTATGTTTTAATATGGGGACAATTACAGTTTTTTAAGTACTTTAAAGGGAAAACAGGGTTTGGAAAGAAAGCATACAAAGTTGAGATTTGATGGAACCAGGAAAAATTAATTTTTTAAAGAGTAGTTAACTTTCTTTTCTTTTCTTTTTTGGTGGGTAATGTCATGAGGACTACAAAAGTGAATAGTTTCTAGAAGTTCTTCTCCTTTAATCAGATTCAGAGATTTTTATACCCTAAGATCTTTCCTCTTTTTGAAATTATATCTTTAAAGTTTGTGAGTTTCCAGACAATCATTGTACTCATTACCCAAGTATTAGGTTAGGTGTTAGCTCTCAGAGTGCTTGATACTAGGAAAGAAATCCCTGGGGCCATCTTTCCCTCTCAGCATTCTTCACCATCTGAATTTGTGTGGCATGTAGGATAAACACCGGACTGTGAACAAGGTCAGCGGTTCAAACCCACCAGCTTCTCAGAAACCCTGTACAGGGTTGCTATGAGTCAGAACCGACTGGATGGCACTTAACAACAAGCAACAACAAAGCCTCTGAGAGCCATGAAGGGAGTGTCTATGTATGTCTTGTTCCTTGCTGTGTTCCCAGTTCCTACAGCAGTGCATGACACATAGCAGGCATTAAACAAATGTGTGATGAGGTGCTGTGCGATACTCAAGGTCAGTTTGAACCAAAGATTAGCGGTTCATACTTAATAGCCTCTCTTTAGAAATCCTATACAGGACCTCTATGGGTCGGAATGGACTAAACAACACTTAACAACAAATACTAAAATTGCTACCCATAAGGTAGCTGCGTCAAACCCACCAGCCACTTCTCAGAAATCCCATACAGGCTCACTGTGAGTTGGAACTGACTCGACAGTACACAACAGCAAAATACTAAAAGAAACTAGTGGATCATATTTGGTGGTGGTGGTTATTTGCAGTGGAGTCGGTTTCAACTCAGAGCTACCCTGTACAGGATTTCTGAGACTGTAAACCTTTATGGGAGCAGAAAGCCTCATCTTTCTCCCATGGAGAAGCTGGTAGGCTTGAACTGCTACCTTGAGGTTAGCAGCCTGATTCATAACCGCTATGCTACCAGAGCTCCTTAGTGGATCATTTATAGAAGAGCTAAATTTTTGTTCTTAAAATCTTTAAGAAAAAGTCACTCTAATTAATTAGTATCCTTGTTCCAGAAAATGACTGAAGAATTTCTCCTATGAGACCCCCACACCCCCAAAGAAATGTTAAGTGCTCAAACTGAATGACACCAAACTTGAAATACCCAGCATGGCTCATTGTTTTGAACTTACTTTTTAGGTATTTCCCAATGTTTCTCTACTTCTCTCTAAATTATATCAAGGCACAGCACCGCTTTCAATTACAAAGTTCAGCATGATGCTAATATTATCCTTTCTGGGAATAAATAAAATTGTCCTGAAGTGAATAAACAAAGCAGAAAATGACATTGTTGGCTTTTAATATCAGTGAACTAAAGAAAATCAGTACATGGCTTAGAAAAAGAAGTTGTAATACTTTGGGCCATATGCACAGTATGTGCTTGAGCAAGACAATGGCAGGATGTCTATCTTGGGAAACTTTACAAGAGAAATGCCTTGCAAGGAGAAGAGACAGTTGTTATAAAATCAAATAACTACCTTACTGCAATAAACACATAGAAAGATTGATGTTGGAGGCAGACATATGGCTCACAGGGGAGGAGTAATGAGATAAAGACACATGCTGTTGGAGCAGGTGATCCACTAATTAGATCTCAGAGATGTGGTTCATACTAGGTTTAGATGGAAATGATCTTAAAATATATAAAAGAAATGAAACAGAGAAGCAGGGAAATGATTTAGAGCCACAATCATAATGAAATCAGGATGATGGGCCTGAAATAAGTTTTTTGTAAGACTTTTGTTGGAAAGTAAAAGCAATTTGTCATGTAACATGGAAATCTTACTAGGTTTAAGTGAGTAGAGCAATTCAAAACCCAGAAATACTGAAATGGGATTATCATCTCATGCTGCATTTATTTCACATTTTTTCATAAAGATAGATACCGATTTCTGAGGTTCTACCATACTAAGTATCTCATATATCTACAATCAATTTTATTCTCCATTACAATACCTAGCTGAGAATATCATATCTCATAAATTAGGGCTGAGGGGGACAGAATGACTTCTCCATGGACACATGCCTATGAGCAGCAGAACTGAGAGACGAACTCACGGTATTTGTTTCCAAACACAGTGTCCTAAGGTGCAAGGTTAATGTGGGAACCATGTTTGACTTCCCCTGGCTTCAAAGGAGGAAAGAGAATCAAATTCAAAATCAACATAAGACTGATTTTGAAGCAGAAGTCAGCCACGCTTCTACCCTACAACCTTCTTTATCCTATTCTGACACCAACCATTCCTCCCCCAGCACTCTTTACTTCCTACCTGGGTTTGTTAAATCATTGCAATGGTCACACAGAACTCATAAAAATACTCAGGATTATGGGGTTTATTAGGGAAATGAACAGGGTACAATTCAGGATCAAAACCAACTCAAGATGCAGCAGTTCTCCAGCCAGGAATGCTTCTTGTCTGCCATACTGCTGGCATGAATGATACTTGTTTGTCTTGCTCAAGCACTTGGTACAAAGCCAGTCTGTGAATGCTGAAAGGGCACATTCTTCAAGCCTGTCTCCTGCCTGTAGCTCTTAGCTTTACTCAGTTTATAGGTCTAGAGCCTGAAGTTGTTGTCTCCAATGCCACCACATCTGCTGTCATCTCTGCCATTATCTCTTGCAGTGGCTTTGACATCACCTCTGCAGTTGCTGTTTTTCTAGGTTGAGATATCACGTATCACTCATGCTTTTCCTTCTGGATGGTTCTGGGATCTTCTGTCTTTGTTTCCGAGATGGCTCCTTCTCAGTCTACCTGGAATGCCAATACTAACCAATCCCAGCTTTAGAGTCCTGTATACCTTATTTCCATGGTCCCACCCAATCACTTGGTGGGAATTAAGAAGACTTTGAATAGAAAAGCTATATCAAGTAAATTCAAGGTATCACATGTTAGGCAGTGATCCTCATCTCGCTCCAGGACATGGAAAACTCTTGCATGTGGAATGTCAAACATTCATTTTCAGGAAAATAAATATCAGCATGTAAAAATGTTTTATGACACATGTTTACTTTTTCACATTTCACAAGTAGAGCTTTTAGGGAGTGTTGTTCATCAAGAGAATAATTTGTGTTGGGCTAATTACTTGCAGCCACCACTCATCTGTCAGTTTTTCATATTGTGATGGCTTGAGTGTTGCTGTGATTCTGGAAGCTATACCATCAGTGTTTTAAATACCAGCAGGGTCAACCATGGTGGAGAGGTTTCAGATGAGTTTCCAGATGAAGACAGACTAGGAAGAAGAGTCTGACTACTTTAAAAAATATTTAGCCACTGAAAACCTTATGAATAATAGTGGAATACTGTCAGATAACACCATTATATGAACTATTGAAACATGATGAAGAACACCAGAATATTTTCAAATATAGTGCCAGACGATAAGCCCCTCAGATTGGAAGGCACTCAAAATGCGACTGGGGAAGAGCTGCCTCTTCAAAGTAGAGTTGACTGTGATGAAGTGAATTCAGTAAAGCCTGTGGGACCTTCATTTGCTGATGGGGCACAACTCAAAATGAAGAGGAACAGCTGTAAACATCCATTAATAATCAGAATATGGAATGCACAAAGTATGAATCTAGGAAAAACGGCAAATTGTCAAAAATGAAATAGAATGCATAAACATCAATACCCAGGCATTAGTGAGCTGAAATGGACTGGTGTTGGCCATTTTGAATGGTTTACTATGCCAGAATGACAAATTGAAGACAAATAGCATCACAATCACCATCAAAAAGAACATATCAAGATCTGCCCTGAAGTACAATGTTGTCTGTGATACCCTATTTGGAAGACCAGTTAATACCATTATTTAAATTTATGCACCAAACACTAAAGCTGGAGATGATGAAACTGAAGAATTTTACCAACTACTTCAGACTGAAATTGATCAAATATGCAATCAAGATGTATCGATAATTACTGGAAATTGGAATACAATGTTAGAAACATAGAGGAATGATCACCAGTTGGAAAATATGGCCTTGGTGACAGAAACAATGCTGGAGATCACATGATAGAATTTTATAAGACCAATGATATCTTCATTGTAAATACCTTTTTTAAACAACATAAAAGATGACTTTATAAATGGAACTCACAAGATGGAATACACAGAAATCAAACTGACTACATTAGTGGAATGAGATGGTGGAAAAGCTCCATATCATCAGCCAAAAGGCAAAACAAGGCCAGGGGCAGATTGTGGAACAAACCATCATTTGCTCATATGCGAGTTCAGGCTGAAGCTGAAGAAATTTAAAACAAGTCCATGAGAGTCCAAATATGTCCTTGAATATATTCCATGTGAATTTAGAGATCATCTGAAGAACAGATTTGATACATTGAACACTAAGGACCAAAGACCAAAAGAGTTGTGGGATGACATCAAGAACATCACACAGGAAGAAAGCAAAAGATCCTTAAGAAGAAAAGAAAGAAGGAAAAGACCAAAATGGATGTCAGAAGAGACTCTGAGACTTGTTTGTCAGCATAGAGATGCTAAAGGAAATAGAAGAAATAAGGAGGTAAAAGAGCTAAATAGAAAATTTCAAAGAGCAGCCTGAGAAGACAAGGTCAAACATTATTTTTAAAATGTGCAAATACCCTGAGTTAGAAAACCAAAAGGGAAGAACATGCTCAGTATGCCTCAATCTGAGGGAACTGAAAAAAAATTCAAGCCTTGACTTGAAATATTGAAGGATTCTATGGCCAAAATGGAGGCCTGGTATGGTGCTGTGGGCTAAAGCATTGGATCGCAAGGTTATCAGTTTGAAACACAAGGCTGGCAGTTCAACTCACCAGCTGCTCCTTGGAAACAATTATGCTCATGAAGAACCTGTACATAGACGAAGAAGTAGTTGTTCAAATCAAATAAGGGAACACTGAATGGTTTAAAATTAGAAAAGGTGTGTTCCTGGGTTGTATTCTTTCACCATGCATATTCAATCAGTATGCTAAGCACATAATCCAAGAAGCTGGATTCTATGAAGAAAAACGTGGCATCAGGATTGGAGGAAGACTCATTAACAACCTGCTATATGCAGATGTTATAACCTTGCTTGCTGAAAGCAAAGAGAACTTAAAATATTTACTAATAAAAATCAAAGACCACAACCTTTTGTATGAGTTGCACCTTAATGTAAAGAAAACAGAAATATTCACCACTGGAACAATAACCAACATTCAGAGAAATGGAGAAAAGATTGAAGTGTCAAAGACTGTATTTTTCAAGGATCACCCACCAACACTCATGGAAGCAGCAGTCAAGAAATTAAATGACGTATGTATTAGGTCTGCTGCACAAGACCTATTTCAAGTGGTAAAAAGCAAAGATATCAGTTTGAGGAGTAAGGTGCACCTGAACCATGAAATGGTATTTTCAATAACCTCATACGCATATGAAAGTTGGACCATGAATAAAGAAGACCATAGCAGAATTGATGGCATTTGAGTTATGGTGTTGGAGGAGAATATTAAAAGTACAATGGACTACCAAAAGAATAAACCAACCTGTGTTGGAAGGAGTACATCCAGAATGCTTCTAGGAAGCCAGGATGGCCAGACTTTGTATCTCTTACTTTGGACCTACTCTCAGGAAGGACCAGTCACTGGAGAAGGAAACCATGTTTGATAAAGTGCAGGGTCTGAGAAAAAGAAGACTCCCTTCAGCTAGATGGATTGGCACAGTGGTTGCAGCAATGGGCTCTAACACAGATTGTGAGGTTGACAGGATCGGGCAGTGTTACATTCTGTTGGGCACTGGGTAGCTATGAGTCACTACCGACTCGATGGCACCTAACAACAACAGCAATTACTTGTGGTGAGATCTTTTACTGTATTTTGAACATCATTGATGAGTACTGAGGGAGATTAATAATCTCTTAGTCATCATTTGATGCCTCCAGATTAAATATTCTATAACCATTATGGTTTTTATAGCTTTAAACCCATAATCTATCATATTGGCTCTTACAGAATTGTGATGCAACTGAATAAATTGAGGTTTAAGGGAGAAAAATGTTAAAACTAATTAATTATTCTTAAATAACCCTTCAAATTTCAAATGTCAAGGCATTTTTAAAGCATACCAAAAAGCATTGTCTCTACAGAATTGCTTTAGAATAATTTGGGTGGCTGAAATACGTTTATACTTGATTCAGATAATTCACACATAGCTTCTCTCTGCTGGTCTATTGATAAAACACTACAATAAAGTGTTCGGCAATATTGTGGCTAGTCTGAGTGTTCTGGCTTTCCATGGGTTTGAAAAATCTCACTACTACCTCCAAATGATCTAGTAGTGTAGAGGATTACAAGCTGAGCTGCTAGCTGCAAGATCAGCAGTTCGAATCTACCAGCTGCTCCTCAGATGAAAGATAAAGCTTTCTGGTTCCATAGAGATTTACAGCCTCAGAAACCCTATATAGGCTCACTATTAGTCAGAACTGACTCCACAGCAAACAATCACCATTGTCTAAGAACAATGTATATCAGTGTGCTGTAAGTTGGAATCAATTCAACAGCACCTAACAACAGTAACAATAACCTAGTAATAAGCATTCTTAATGCAAAGTGAAATTATTGACTTTATTTCAGCAAGCAAAACAACTTCAAATAATACTCTCTTAGTTTGAGATAAATTTGTATAATTTCAAACATTAGTGAAATTGAATTACTTTATTGCCATTATGCTTATGAGGATACTATAGGCAAAACTCTTGTAATAAGATTCATGAATCTTAAGTTTGATGCTAGCATATCTAACTGAAAAGCATGGTGAAGACCAGCTTATTTTCTACATACCATTAATTCTTAGTTAGGGCAAATATTGTTTATAAAAATGTCATTGCCAGTTTCTGTTTAGATAAATCCAACTCATGACAACCCCATTTTTTTTTTTTATGGAATACAACTCCTCTGTAGGGTTATCTTAACTATTAGTTTGTCATACTGTGGTGACTTTCATGATGTTGTGATGATGAAAGCTATGCCACTGGTATTTTAAACACCAGAAAGGTCATCAATGATGGACAGGTTTCAGCAGACTGTCTAGATTAAGACCGACTAGGAAGAAGCTCTTGTAGTATAGTGGTTATGAATTGGGCTGTGAACCTCAAGGTCAGCATTTCGAAACTGCCAGCTGTTCTGTGGGAGAAAGATGAGGCGTTCTGCTCCTGTAAAGATGTACAGCCTCAGAAACTCTGTACAGGGTTGCTATGAGTTGGAATTGACTCCAAGGCACTTAACAACAACAGGAAGGTGAGGCAGACTATTCTGAATGTTGAGCCACTGAAAACCTTATGAATAGCAATGGAACATTGCCAGATATAATGCTGGGAGATGACAATATTATGACTAGCATCAGAATATTGTCAGATATAGTGTCAGAAAATGAGCCCCTCAAGTTGGAAGGCACTCGAAATATGACTGAGGAAGAGCTTCCTTCTCAAAATAGAATTGATTGCTATGACGTGAATGGAGTAAAGCCTTCAGGAACGACACTTATTGATGAGGAACAACTAAAATGAGTACAAATAGCTGAAAACATCCATTAATAATTGGAACATGGAATGTACGAAATATGAATCTAGGAAAATTAGAAGTTTTCAGAAATGAAATGGAATGCTTAAATATCAATATTCTAGACATTGTTGTTGTTGTTAGGTGCCGTTGAGTTGATAATGACTCACAGTGACCTTATGCACAGCAGAATGAAACACTACCAGATCCTGGGCCAATCACACTATTGTTGCCACGTGTGAGTCCATGGATGCTGCCACTCGGCCAATCCATCTCTCTGGGGGGTCTTCCTCTTTTTCTCTGACCCTCCACCTTACCAAACATGATATTCTTCTCTAGTGACTGGACCCTCCTGACAATATGTCCAAAGTATTAGTGAGCTGAAATGAACTGCTATTGGCCATTTTGAACCTGACAGTTATATGGTTTAATATGCTCAGAATGACAAATATAAGGGGAGTAGTGTAGCTTTTAGCGTCAAAAAGAACATTTCAAGATCTATCCTGAAGTACAACTCTGTGAGTGATAGAAAAATATCCATATGATCACAAGGAAGATCAGTTAATATAAACTATTATACAAATTTACATACCAATCACTAAGGTCAGTAATGATGAAATGGAAAAATTATACCAATTCCTTCAGTGTGAAGGTGATAAAATATGTAATTGTTGTTGTTGTTATGTGCCATCGAGTCGTTTTCGACCCATAGCGACCCTGTATAGGGTTTCCGAGGGTGTAAACCTTTACGGGAGTAGAAAGCCTCATCTTTCTCCCGCGGTGCAGCTGGTAGTTTCGAACCGCTGACCTTAAGGTTGGCAGCCCAATTCGTAACCACTGCGCTACCAGAGCTCCTTATAATTACTAGTGATTCAAATGCAAAGGTCAGAAGCAAAGAGGAAGGATCAGTAGTTGGAAAATATGGATTTGGTGATAGATATGATATTGTAGATCACATGATAGAATTTAGCAAGACTGATGACTTATTGATTACAAATACCTTTTTTAAACAACATAAAAGGAAATTAAGTACATAAGCTTCACAGAAAACAAGGAAATCAAATTGACTACATCTGTGGGAAGAGATGGTAGAAAAAGCTCAATAACATCTCTCAAAATAAGACCAGGGGCCAACTGTGGCGCAGACCAATTGTTCATCGTCAAGTTCAGGCTGGAATTGAAGAAAATGAAATCATATCCACGGGAGCCAAAATATGACCTTGAACATACCCCACCTAAATTTACAGACCTTCTCAAGAACAGCTTTGATGCACCAGACACTAATGACTGAAGAACAGAGAGCTTTTGTGTGACACCAAGAACATCATACAGAAAGAAAGCAAAAGATGATTAAAGAGGTTCCAGAAAAAGATGATGGATCGGGTGGAAGTGTAGTGACGAGCTCTGCCTAGAACAACACAGACTACAGGACCAAGAAGGCTCAGGGAATGGTCCCAGTACTCTGAACCACATATAAAGGAATATTTAGAAGGTTGGAAGACTTACAGCTGGGGAGTTTGTGGCAGAAGCAAGAAATCCATTGTTTCCTGGTT
>NW_006408542.1:11072175-11073731 GCF_000296735.1 Chrysochloris asiatica
AAAAAGAAGTAGGGAATAGTGAATGGTTTATAGTCAGGAAAGATGTGCTTCAGGACTGTAGTCTTTCACCATTTATATTCAATCTGCATGCTGAGCAAATAATCTGTGAAACTGGATAACATGAAGAGGAGTGGAGCATAAGAATTGGAGGAAGACTCATTAACAACTTGTGATATGCAGATGATACATTCTTGCATGCTGAAAGTAAATAGGACATTAATACTTACTGATGAAAATTAAAGACCAGAGCCTTCAGTATAGATTGCATCTCAATATAATGAAAACAGAAATCCTCATAACTAGACCAATAAACAACATCATGATAAATGTAGAAAAGATTGAAGTTATAAACATTTTACTAAGTTCCACAATTAGTATCCATGGAAGCAGCATTGCTGTTTAAGACCTTTTCAAAATGTTCAAGAGCAAAGATATCAGTTTGAGAAGTCAAGTCCATGTATTTTGAGCTATGGTATTTTCAATAGCCTCATATACATGTGAAGAGTCCTGGTGTGGCGCTGTGGGTTAATGCGCCAGACTGCAAAGCTGTTTGAACTGTAAGGTCAGCAGTTGAAGCTCACCAGCTGCTCCTTGGAAAACCCTATACAGGGTTGCTACGGGTCGGAACTGACTCGATGGCACTTCAGAACAACAACATATGAATGTGAAAGTTGAACAAAGATAATAGAAGACAGTAGAAGAATTGATGTGTTTAAGTTATGGTGTTGGAGAAGAACATTAAAATTACCATGGACTTCCAGAAGAACATACACAACTGTGTTGGACAAAGTACATTCAGAATGCTCCTTAGAAGGATGGTGAGATATCATCCCGCATACTTCAGACATGCTATCAGGAGGGACCTGTCCCTGGAAAAACACATCTAACTTGGTAATGTGGAGGGTCAGCAAAAATGAGGCAGACCCCCAACGGTATTGACTGGCACAGTGGCAGCAGCAATGAACTAAAGTGTAGCAACAGCTATGAGGATGGCACAGTACCAGGCATTGTCATTCTGTTGTGCACAGTATCACTAATGGGCAGAATCAACTTGACAGCACCTAACAACAGGAACAATCTGATTGGAAGCTGGTAACCAGGCTTTTATTTTATGTTGCTTCTAGGTGGGTTCGAATAAGAAAATTTTAGGTTAATATGTTGTTGTTGCTAGGTGTCATCGAGTCAGTACCGACTCATTGTGACCCTATGCACAACAGAACAAAACGCTGTTCGATCATGGGCCAACCTTTAAGAACAGAGTTTTTATACCTCTTAGAAAACTTTGTTAGAAGAATAGTTATTGCTATGTACCATCGAGTCGGTTCCGACCCATAGTGACCCTGTATAGGGTTTCCAAGGAGCAGTTGGTGAGCTTGAACCTCTGACCCTGCGGTTCAAACTGACTTTGCAGTCCAAAGCACTGACTCACAGCACCATAGATATTCATTATTCCCACCTCTTGTTTGTCAAGAACTATCTTGCCGGGGACTGGCCTCGACATGGATGTTTGGTTCACGAGGTGGAGATATCTGGCGGTGATAAGGATAGCAAAAGTG
>NW_006408542.1:11075126-11077107 GCF_000296735.1 Chrysochloris asiatica
ACACATTACAGAGGAATGGCATTACATTCATCATCAAAAAGAGCATGTCAAGATCTATGTGGAAATACAATGGTGTCTGTGATGGAAAATATCCATATGACTGCAAGGAAGACCAGTTAATACAATTATTCTTCAAATTTATGCACCAACCACTAAAGACAGTGATGATGAAACTGAAGAATTCAAGATACTGTGAAAATTATTAGTAATTAAAATATGAAAGTTGGATGAAAAGAGGATCAGTGTTTGAAAAATTTGACCTCGGTGATAGAAATGATGCTGGAGATCTCATGACAACAATTTTGTAAGACCAATGATGGATTCATAGTAAATATCTTTTTTCAAATACATAAATGGTGACTATACAGGTGGACCTCACAAAATGGAATATGTATGATCAAATTGACTATGTCTCTGAGAAGAAATAATGTAGAAGCTCAATATCATGAGCTAAAACAAGGCCAGGGTCCAATTGTGGAACAGACTAGTAATTCCTCATATGCATGTCTAGACTGAAGTTTATGAAAACTAAAACAAGTCCATGAAATTCAAAATATGACCTTGAGTATATTCCACCTGAATTTAGAGACCATCTTAAGAACAGATTTGATGCTGATGTCTAAAGATAAGAAGAGTTGTGGGATGACAACAAGATACGAAACACAAAGAACGTCATTAAAGTCATGAAAAAAACAGGAAAGAAAGAAGACACCAAAATGAATGTCAGAAGAGTCTCTGAAACTTATTCTAGAATACAGAGAAACTATAGAGAATGGGAGGCATGATGAAGTAAAAGAGATGAACAAAAAATTTCTAAGGGCAGATAAAGAAGACAAAGTCAATTATTATAATGAAATGTGTAAAGACATAGAGTTAGAAAACCAAAATGAAAGAGCATGCTCAATATTTATCAAACTGAAAGAACTGAAGAAACATTCAAGCCTTGGATTGCAATATTGAGAGTTTCTATGGGTGAAATACAGAATGATAATGGAAGTATCATAGAAGATGAAAGTCACTGTGCCAAAAGAATTGGTTAATGTTCAACCACTTCATATGATCAGAAACCAAAAGTATTGAAAGAAGAAGTCCAAGTTTCACTGAAGGCATTGGAGAAAAGCAAGGCTCCAGGAATTGACAGAATACAAATCAAAATGTTTCAACCAACTGATGCAGCACTGGAAGTATTCACTCATCAATTTCAAGGTATTTCAAATACAGCTACAGTATCGGCCATTCAGAAGAGATCCATATTTGTGTCCATTCCAAAGAAAGGTGATCCAATGGAATGTGGATAAAATAGAACAATGCCATTAATATCACATGCAAGTAAAATTTCGTTGAAAACAATTAACAAATGTCTGCAACAGTGAATTGACAATAAGCTGCCAGATTCAAGTTGATTCAGAAGAGGACATAGAATGAGGGGTATCATTGATGATACCAGATGGATTTTGGCTGCAAGCAGAGATCACCAAATGCTTATTTTTGTTTTATTGATGATAAAAGGCATTCAGCTGTGTGAATCATAAGAAACTATTTATAATATTGCAAAGAAACAGCATTCCAGAACACTTCAATGTGCTCTTGAGGAACCTGTACATATACCAAGAGGCACTTGTTCATACAGAACAAGGGGATACTGAATGGTTTAAATCAGGAAACGTGTGCTTTATGATTGTATTCTTTTACCATACTTATTCAATCTGCATGCTGAACAAATGGAGTCCTGGTGTGGCGCTGCAAGACAAGCATTTGAACACAAGGTTGGTTTGAACTGCATGGTCAGTGGTTCAAACTCACCAGCTGCTCTTTGAAAATCCTATACAGGATGGCTATGAGTCGGAACTAACTGCACTTAACAAAAACAACAATGACAACTAAATAAATAATCCATGAAGATGGTTTATGTGAAGAAGAATGTGTTATCAGGTTTGGAGAGAGATTCATTCATTAACAACCTGTATGCATATGACACAAG
>NW_006408542.1:11077902-11079661 GCF_000296735.1 Chrysochloris asiatica
GCATGGTCAGTGAAAAAGAAGAGAGCCCTTAATGAAATGGAGTGACACAGTGGCAGCAACAATGGGATCACACATCACAACAATTGTGAAGATGGCAGAGGACTAGGCATTGTTTCATTCTGTTGTGCATTGGGTCACTATGAGCAGAAACTGACTGGGTGGCACTTATAACCAATCATTTGTTCAGTACCAGTTGTGTACCAGGTTCTAGCTCACTTTTCATTTGGTATTTCATTTACTAAGTAACTTAGTCTGAGTTCCCCAGAGAAGCAAAACTAGTAAACCATGTTTTTGTTGTTAAGTGCCATCTTGTAGGTTCCAACTCATAGTGACCCTGAATAGGATTTCTGAGGCGCAGCTGAGCAACAAGTGAGCTTGAACTGCTGACCTTGCAATTAAGCACATTAACACACAGCACCACACCAGGACTCTCTCTATATGTATGTTCTGCTGACGTTGTGGTTACAAGTTGGGCTGCTAACCTCAAGGTCAGAAGTTCAAAACTGACAGCTGTTTCATGGTAAAAAGATGAGGCTTTCTGCTCCAGTAAAGACTTACAGCTTCAGAAACCCTATACAGGGTCACTGTGAGTCTGAATCAACTCTACGGCACATAACCAACTAAACCAACCAATCTATATCTATGTCTCTATCTCTATCTGTCTGTATGTATGTATATGTAGAGAGAGACAGGTTTATATCAAGCAAATGGCTCCCATAGTTGTAGAGGTGAGCATGTCCCAAGTCCTAGGGTGAGATATCAGGGCTGGAAGATTCTGACTCATGTAGCTGCAGAACTGATGAACTAAGATCAGCAGGTCAAACTTCAGGCAGGCAGGCAGATAGGCAGGTCTCTGATGACTCCCAGGATTGGCAGGTAATGGTGGTGGTATGCCATGGAGTCCGTTCTAACTCATAGAGACCCTGCATAGGGTTTCTGAGGCTGTAAATCTTTACAGGAGGAGAAAGCTTCATCTTTCTTATGCTGACCAGCTGGTAGTTTCAAACTGCTGACCTTGAGGTTAGCAACCTAACTCGTAACTACTATACTACCAGAACTCCTTTGGCACAAAATAGAACAGGTCATTGACTCAAGTACAATGAACTAGGGGTCAGAGGAGGAGCCAGATGAAAGATCCAGACTCATCAGAAAACAAACAAGGTTTGCCTGAATGTCCTATACATTGGAAGCAGGCCACAACCCTGAGAAGACTTTCTTTCGATTGTTGGGCTGCTCGTAGCAGATCTCATCATAGAGTTGATTACCTTATAATAGACATCATCATGGTGGATTAGTACATTTCAATTGTCAAACCACTGAGAATCCTGACACAGTCAAGTTGACACAAAACCTTAACTATCACAGTAATCAAAGAATTATGATAAAAAACAGTCAGGTTCAGGGTGAGTTAAATGAGAAAAAGATCTCTGAAGGCAGAAGAGCATGCAACAGAGTGTTCAATCTTTAAACCACCTGAATGAGCAGCTGTAGGAAGCCTGGGGAGGTGAGCAAGAGACTAGAAAGAGAATTTGTTCAGAGTGGCTTTAAGTATTGCTAAAGGGGAAATCTCCGTTTCATGCAGGGATGGGAAATCACAATGTCAAATAAGAGTTCCTGGTACAGGGTGAACTTGATATCCAGTGAGCAAAGAATACACTAAAAATCAGGGTGTCTGGAAATCAAATATTGTGAATAACTTGTTGGTTGATTTGATGGATGCTTTATAAATAAGTTTTAATTGCATGAAAGCTGATGAAGT
>NW_006408542.1:11082275-11090599 GCF_000296735.1 Chrysochloris asiatica
TTTCTGCATTCTTTTGGTTAATTTCTCCTTGGAATGGGCATGAATATGGATCTCTTTCCATCAGTTAGCTAGGTAGCTGTCTTCCAAGTTTCTTGGCATAGATGTGTGAGAGACTCGGTGCTGCATCAGTATGTTGAATATTTCCATTTGTATGTCATCAATTCACACAGCCTTGTTCTTTGCAAGTGCCACCAGTGTACCTTGGACTGCTTTCTTCAGTACCTTTGTCTCTTTGATCATATGCCATCTCTTGAAATGGTTGAACATCATCCATTTCTTTTTGTTACAGTGATTCTATTTATTTATTTCATCTTCTTTTGATGTCTTCTGCATCTTTATGTATTTCGACCATAGAAACCTTCAATATTGAAAGTTGTTTTTATTAAGTGCCATTGATTCGGTCCTGACTCATAGCAACTATTCATAACGTTTCCGAGGAGTGAATGGTGAGTTTGAAACACCAACCTTGCAGTTCAAACTGACCTTGTGGTCAAATACTTATCCTCTAGAGCCACACCAGGACTCCATTGAAAGTCAAGACTTGAATTTTTTTCTTCGGTTCTTTTGATTTTGTAACTCCAGGTCTTTGCACATTTTGCAATAATACTTGACTTTGTCTTCTTGAGCTTCATTTAAATTTTTTCTATGCAGCTCTTTTACCTCCTCATTTCTCCCATTTGCATTAGCATCTGTACACTGGATAACAAGTTTCACAGTCTCTTCTGGCATCCATCTTTGTCTTTTCCTTCTTTCTTGTCTTCTTAGTGACCATTTACATTCATCCTGTACAATGCTTATAATGTCCCACAACTCTTGTGGTATTCAATCATTAGTGTCTAATGCATCAAATATGTTCTTGAAATGATCTCTAAATTAAGATTGGATATGTTCAATGTCATATCTTGGCTCTTGTGGACTTGTTTTAATTTTCTTCAGTTTCAACCTGAACTTGCATAAGCAATTGTTGCTCTGTTCCACATTCTGATTGTCATCTGGCTTTGGCTGATGATGTGGAGCTTTTCCACTATCTCTTCCCACAGATGTAGTCAGTTTTTTTCTGTGTATTCTATTTGATGAAGTTGATGTGAAGTTTAATGTTATTTTAAAAAAGAATTTTCAATGAGTAAGTAATTGGTCGTTCAAAATTCTGTCATGCAATTTGCAGCATCATTTCTATCACCAAGGCCATATTTTCCAAGTACTTATCCTTTCTCTTTGTTTCCAACCTTTGTATTCCAACCACCAGTAATTATTAGCACAGATTGGTTGGACGTCTGATCAATTTCAGACTGAAGAAGTTGGTAGAATTTTTAGATGTAATCAGTGGTTGATGGGTAAATTTGAATAATGATGGTATAAACTGATCATCCTTATAGGTGCATTCTATGTTCTAGGTACATTCTATGTTCCTATTATTAATGGATGTTACAGCTGTTTCTCCTCATTTGGAGTTGTCCTCCATCGAGAAATGAATGTCCCAAAGGCTTTACCCCATTCACATCATCATGGTTAACTCTAGTTTGAAGAGGTAGCGTTTCCCCAGTCTTATTTTCAATAACTTCCAACCTGAGGGGCTCATCTTCTGGCACTATATCTGACAATATTCTGGCGCTATTCATTACGTTTCAAAATTCAGTATTCTGTTACTATCTGATAGTGTTCCACTGCTCATCATAAGATTTTCAGTGGTTTAACATTCAGAAGTTGTCCACATCTCCTCCTTTGTAGTCTGGCTTAGTCAGGAAACTCAGTTGACACCTGTCCACCATGGGTGACCCTGCTGATATTTAAAATACCAGTGGCATAGCTTTCAGAATCACAGCAACATGAAGCCACCACAGTATAATAAACTAACAGATGAATAATGGAAATGATTCTTTAGGGAACTGTAAATGAGCACCAAGGAGTCTTGCTGTGGTGCGGTGGGTTAATGCACCAGATTGCAAAGTCATTTGAACTGCAAGGTTGGTGGTTCAAGCTCATCAGCTGCTCCTTGGAAACCCTATACAGGGTCACTATGGGTCAGAATCTACTCGAAAGCACTTAACAACAAATGAACACCAAGTGATCTAGTAACATCATGAAATAGTACACAGAATACTGTCTTTTTCATCTTTTATTGTTTTGATAAAGAAGCTAGAACTTTTTTCTTAGCTAGAGCTAGATTCCTGAAGGAGTGCATTTCCCAAAATAGGTTGGAAATTATTATCTTTGAAGAATGTCTTATAGTTTCTTTTATTTTATACAATGATCAGCCCCCATAAATAACACTTTATATTTCACCTACTTGTAATTATTTCCAAAATCTGATTCCATGATAAATAAATATCTGTGCTTTATTTGTGAGTATATATTTCTATCTCTGGAATATACCCACTGTTTCAGCCATGATTTGATCAAAGAAGGTGAATCAATGTAACTAGGTTCTGACTCATAATGACCCTGTATGGGGTTTCTGAGGATTGACTAGTAAATTTGAATGGCCAACCTTGTAGTTCAAACTGACCTGGCTGGTCCAGTGCATTATCCTATAGCACCACATCAAGACTCCACTAATATAGTATATGAAATTGATTCTACTGATTAGACTTTATATCATTGTGGAAGCTGGTAGGAAAGTCTATGAAAAATTATTGCCTCTGAAGTTACTGTTCAGACTACATTGACAGCCCAACAGATGAGAAGTAAATATAGCTGTGAACTGGGACACAGCGTTAAGTAAAGTGGAACCCACATCTGCCTTATACTACTTTCAATATGGATGATGCAAAGGGGAAGGCAACATCCTTTACCATGGAGCTACACACAAACTGCATAAAAGCTGAAGGGAAAGAAGATGATCAGGAGATCTAATACCAAGTTGGAGATCCTGTGGGAGCTGAAGAACCTGCATATATACGTGGTACCGCAAGTCAGCATGGAGAGTGGTTATTTCAGAAACACGGAGTATGACCTGCAGCATTGTCGGACACCCTACACTAAACTTTACAATATAAAAATGGCTGCTTTCACGTAATCTTGCAAACCTCATGAAAATTACCCTTGTGGTTAACCTTATAACAAAGTTAAGGAAATTCTGGAAAAGTTATTTTTAACTTGGTTTAGTTGACACAGCAAAAAACCACCACACACACAAATGGTACTTCTGAATCCAGACATGGAAAAAGAGTTTCATTCTCATAGCCATAAAATGAAGGGAATAATTTATTCAGAAGCTATTTCATTGAATTATTACAAACATTATTTGTATATGTGGTGAATATACTCATTTGAACTCTTTAATTTACAGTCAAAATTCCATTAGGGAAAGGCTACAGTGTAATCCTCCAAGCACAGCATATAAATAATGATGAATTGGAGAGAAGTAGTACCAGAAATTAATCAGTAATTAATAACTAGAATGAACAAAGCTATCCAGAAAAGCAACAAAAGAATAGTAAACACAATAGACAAGTGGTACAGGATGTTAATCAGCAACACAGATGAAAAAAATGAATAATGGTTAATAGATGATTATGAAGAAATGTTCAAATTCATTGGCAATAAGTTAATTTTCATTGCCATTCAGAGGCCTGCATATTAAAACAGTAACATACTTCTTTATACTTTACGGATTAGCAAAATTTAGAATTCCACATGTTGGTGAAGATACAGGAACTCTTATGCTAGTGAGGCTAGATGGTATAGTCATCATGGAAATTTCTTAAGTTTAATTATTCCAGTCAAGATTAGTGAGCCAGCAATCTTACCCTGAGATCTATATTAAAAAAAGGAAATTCTAACAAAGGTCATTAGATCATCAAGGCATTCATGTTGTGTTGTTTACACAACTGCTGTTGTGGAAAAATGAGATCAAGTGGATTCCTACTCATAGCAATTCTTGTTAGGGTTTCTGAAGAGCAGCTGGTGGGTTTGAACCACCAACCTTGTGGTTTGCAGTCTACTGCTTATCCTATAGTGCCACAACAAGTAGACAGCTAAAAAATAAATGAAACTATAGCTAGAAGTTCTGATGTGGCACTGTAGGATGAGCACTGGACTGGTAAACTCAAGGTTAGGGATTCAAACCCACTGGCCAAGCCTTGGAAACTATATGCATGGTCACTATTAGTTGGTACCAATTCAACGGTACTTAACAACATGTTGTTGTTGTTGTCAGGTGCCATCGAGTTGGAACCGACTCATAGCGATCCCATGCACAGCAGAACGAAACAATGTCCGATCCTGGGCCAACCTCACTACCGCTGCCACACTTGAGTCCATCAATGATGCCACCTGGCTGATCCATCTCGTTGGGGGTCTTCCTCTTTTTCTCTGACCCTCCACCTTACCCAGCATGACATCCTTCTCCAATGATTGTTTCCTCCGGACAATATGTCCAAAGTAGGAGAGACGAAGCTTAGCCATCCTGGCCTCCAAGGAGCACTCTGGCTGCACTTCTTCCAAAACAGATCTATTGGTTCTTTTGGCAGTCCATGGCACTTTCAGTATTCTCCTCCAACACCACAACTCAAAGGCATCAATTCTTCTATGATCTTCCTTATTCACTGTCCAGCTTTCGCATCCATATAAGGCTATTGAAAACACAATGGCCTGGGTCAGGCGCACCTTAGTCCTCAAGCTGACATCTCTGCTCTTCACGGCACTTAATAACAACAACAAAATGCCCAGGAGTCAGTTCCAACTCATAGTGACCCTGTGTAGTATTTCCCAGGAGTGGCTAGTGGGTTTGTACCTCTGGCCTTGTGGTTAGCAATCCAGTACTGATTTACGGTCTCACCAAGTAAGCAATACTGTTGTTGTTGCTCATTGCTGTCTAGTCAGTTCCGACCCATAGCTACCCTGGATAGGGTTTCTGAGGAGCAGTTGGTGGGTTTGAACCACCAATCCTATGGTTCTAACTGACCTTTCAGTTCAGTGCATTATCCTGCAGTGCCACACAAGGACTCCAGCAGGGGGAATAAAATGGGAATAAGGACTGTGAATACAAGTTAAATATTCAAGAAATGAGGAATGGGATTTGTATAGAGGTGTGATGATAGTGTGATAGGATAAAAAAAAAACAAAAAAAGTGTGGTTAACTTGACCCCTGTGCTTGAGGACTCTGAATAAATACATAACTCACAACCAACAAACTAAATTAGACATATGTGTTTTTTAGAATGCCTAGGCATTTTATTTCATACAACAATTTCTCTATGCTCCGGTAACTCATTAATTTTTCTGGTTTCATGGTCGCTCAGCCTTAAATAACTCAATTTCCAGATAACAGAGAGCTCTTGGTTATGTTCCCAAACTGTTTTGTTTATCAAATTGATTGATATTGATTCACAAAAAGAAAGAAGAAATTAAGTCAAGTGACACAAGGCTTAGAAACTCAGAGAAACAAGGACCTTCCTCCTGACAAAGCCTTCTCCGGGAGCCTGCACCCTGAATTCAGACTTCTAGACTCATACTGTGAGAAAGGATCCCTGGAGGTGTAGTGGGTCAAGCTAAGCATTAAGCTTCTAACTACAAATTTGGCAATTGAAAGCCATCTGCCTCTCCTGTAGGGAAAGATGAGGTTGTCTACTTCTATAAAAAATGTACTGTTTCAGAAATGTTATGGGCAGTTCTGCTTTATTCTATAGAATCCCTATGAGTTGAAATCAACTTGGTAGCAGTGGTTTTGCTTTTTAAGATACTATTTAAAAATTAATCTATGTTTGTTAAAGCAACCAATTGGTAATATTTCTGTTATAACAGCAGTAGATATCCTATGATATGGTTGGTTTTCAAAAGCTCTTTATTACCCACTTTCTGTATCATGAGGAGTCCTGGTGTGGCAGTATAGGATAAGCACTCAACTGGTAGGTCGGTTTGAACTGCAAGGCTGGCAGTTCAAACTCACCATCTGCTCCTTAGAAATGCAATACAGGGTTGTTATGAGTTGCGGCCGACTTGGCGGCAGTTAATAACAATTGTAATAGGAAAGGGAAGTATTTGGGCACAGTTTAACATCATATTTTTACAGTATTTGAAAGAATCAAAGAAAGAGTTGTGGCAACGGAAGCAAGGTTCAAAATGAGAAAGAGAATTGAAGATGCTATTGGCTTTCATTGAAGATGGAAGAACAGATTATGAGAAAGTAATTATTTGGCTTCTAGAAGCTAGCAAAGACAAAGAAACAGACTCTCCCCTACAATCTCCCCAAAAAATGCTGCCCTACAGGGTTGCTATGGGTAGAAATCGATTCCACTGCACTCAACAACAACAAAACCATCATCTTGGAGTCCTGATGTGGCGCTGTAGGTTAATGTGCCAGATTATAAAGCTGTTTGAACTGTAAGGTTGGCGGTTCAAGCTCACCAGCTGCTCCTCAGAAACCCTACACAGGGTCGCTATAGGTCGGATCCAACTGGACAGCACTTCACAACAACCATCATCTTGATTTTAATCCAGTGAATCCCAATATTTGAATTCTCACATTCAGAATTACAAGATAATATGTGTGGTTTAACTCACCAAATCTGTGGTAACAGCAGAAGTAAAACAGTCCCTGAATTTCAGAAACAAATAAACAAACAGAATAGTCAGGATTGATAAAGTTTTGCACTACATATGTAAAAACACACAGAGTAGCATTTAACTGGGTAAACATTCTGAGTTGTTGTTGTTAAGTGTCGTTCGATCTTCAACCCATAGCGACACTGTATGGGGTTTCCTAGTGGCAGCTGGTGAGCTTGAACCACTGACCTTGCCATTCAAATAGCTTTTTAGTCTGGCACATTAGCCCACAGCGCCACATGAGGCACACAGACTGAGACCTGAAGGATAGTCAGAATTGGATGACTGAAAGAAGAAAGACAAGGAAGGAAGAGTGAGGGGTTAGGAATTTAAGTAAAAGGGAACACAGGCAAAATCCCTGTTATTTCTAAAACAGCAAAAATCTTAGGAATAAGCAAAATGTTAGGTCCTTGTTGTTGTTGTTGTGAAGTGCCGTAGAGTCAATTCTAACCCATAGCAACCCTGTATAGAGTTTCCAAGGAGCAGCTGGTGAGCTCAAACTGCAGATCTTGCTAGGTCCTTAATCCGTCCTTAATCATAGTAACCACACTCCCCAGGGGAATGATGATATCTTTGCCCTTTCATTCCTTTCTGGATATGTACTTAAAGCAGTGCCATTAACACTCCCTATTCTGAAAGAGGAAACTAAAAAGACAATAGCAATAGAATCACAAAAGAAGATACTGGATAGAGAGAAAGAAAAATGTGGAACAAAACTCAAAATCATAAAAATAACCCAAACAGGCTTATTGATCTCATAGAGACTCCAGGAACGGCTAAGATATTATTCTGAGTTATACTTCAAGTCTGCAACTGAACCCTAGAGGATCAACTCTAAGCCAAACTACAGATAGGGCTATAATGTGAGCCATAATACCAAGGAGATACACACTCCTTAGAGCAACCAATCATATAGGACCAAAGGGTAGAGTTTGCCCAAGGATAAAGCTCAGAAGGCAGTAAGAGACAGGAAAGAAGGATGAAGGGAAATTGGAAACACAGGGAAGAGTCATTGCAAGCAATGTCATAAAGCAAAATGCAAATAAATCGTTGAATGGAAAACTGATTTGATCTGTACACTTTCACTCAAACTGCAGTACAAAATTTTAAAGAAGTCAGCGGCAAACATATAAATGTCATCTAATTATTAAGAAAGAAAAATCCCTGAATTGAAGTTAATTGGAAGTGTCATCTCTAAGTTGCTGCAAAGTCTCAGATAATTGTTGTTGTGGTTGTTAAGGGCCTTCAAATCAGTTTCGACTCACAACAACCCAGTATAGGGTTGCCAAGGAGCAGCTGGTGAGTTTGAGCTGCCAAACCTATGGCTCAAACCGACCTTGCAATCCTGCGTTCTTCTTAGAGCTCCCCACTATGACTCCATCGTAATATAATAATAAATATATTAGAAAATAATAGATACCTTGAATATATAGAAGTTTTGCTGATTTGTAATTTTGAAATTTTTTTTTTCCCAAGTTAATATGAAAATCATATAATCTATCTCTTGGTGATAGACAACAAGGTGACTGGCTTTTTGTTGTTGTTGTTTTAGTGAATCTGTATAGGATATGGGTGACATAACAAAAGATACATTTTTAACCAATTCCAGGCAAAATAAATACCACAGATCTAATATAACAGTTTCAGTTGCCTTATCAGGAAACAAAGGCAAGTTCATTATATAGGGAAATATTTTTCCTATAGGGAAAGCAACTATAAATTTAAATGGTATTTTATGGGCTTTTCTCCATGGAGAGTGATGAAATTAAATTGAAGAG
>NW_006408542.1:11091691-11095814 GCF_000296735.1 Chrysochloris asiatica
AGAGAGGGAGAGGGGCTGTGTGCTGACAACCGGGGTCAGGTTTGTAGGGTATACCCTTTGGTTGGTTGATGAAGCATGGAGGGGATTGTAACCATGGCAACGAAACAATATACGATAGGATGAATGTGAAACTAATGTTCTCCCCTGTAAACTATCACATAATTCACAATAAAACATTTTTTTAAAAAAGTGAAATTCCACTATATTTTGTAGCAACCACATCTACAAAAGCTCATTTAAAGAGCTTCTTATTATTCAGCACAGTACAAATAATTTGTCTTTTTAATCTTTTTGATGACAAAGACATTTATCATTATATATCTGGAAGTATTACAATATCCCCACTATTCCAGAATTCAGTGGAGAAGCTTCCTTGGTGAAACTCTTCCCATGTGGTTGGTTTTAAGCATTGTTGAGTCGGTTCCAACTCATAGTGACCCCGTATAGGTTTTCAGAGAAGCTGTTGGTGAGCTTGAACTGCTGACCTTGCAGTCAGGCACATAATCCTGCAGTGTGACACCGTTTATGAATTCATCCAGAGGTATTTTTTCCGGGGTTTGAATCACAGATAGTGTCACATTACTTTAAGTGGATGTATTTTTATTCAAAAGACAAAGTTCACAGTTACTGAAATCAGAATATCCTGTTTCTACTCCATTTACTACTACTATTAGTACCATATCTAATAATTTTTTTGAGGTAATGTAAGTTTCCATCACCTATCAGTCAGTTTATCATATTGTGGTGGCTTGCATTTTGCTATGATGCTAGAATTTATTTCACCAGTATTCCAAATAGCAGGGTCACCTACGGTGGACAGATTTCAGCAGAGATTCCAGACTAACACTGACAAGGAAGAAAGGCCTGGTGATCTACTGCTGATAATTAGCCAACAAACATTCTATGTATTACAACAGAATACTATTGGATATATGGAGTGCTGGAAGATGAGCTCCCTAGGTTGGGAGACACCCAAAATGCACAGTGGCCTCAACGATGGACTAGCAAACTCATCATGTTTGTGAAGATGGCAAAGGGCTTGGCAATGTTTTGTTATGTTGTGCATAGAGTTAACATGAATCAGAGCCAACTCAAAGGCAGCTAACAGAAACAATTCAAGATTATTCAACAGCAAGCTTAATCAGGAAAATGTAATTTCTTTATTTTGTGTATTTATTGCATTGTTTCAGCTTACATGAACTAGAACCATATTATTTTGTGGGATTCTGGTATATTGTTCTAACTAAATAAGAAAATAATGATAACTAGTTTATACAAATATAACTTAGCTATAAACCATAGGCTACTCAGTAATTAAATGTTATTTAAATAGAATATTGCTCTTTAAATCTCCCAAAGATCTGATATAAGGGTAAAAATCATGTTGAAAAATGAAGAAAATGACCTTTATTTTAGAGTTCTCAAAAATTGCTTTTTCAATTGAAAATGGAATCATGCAGTAACAGAAAGAACATTACCTAACTCAGTTATTTATTTTCAGATAGAAGACTTTTTAAGATGTCTTTCCAAAAGACCTGATCTTGTATTCTTGTATTATTCCAGAACCCAGTGTATTCTTTCAGTAGTGGCAATAATGACCATTGCTTCTCTGGTAATATTTTCCACCTTGAATATTTTTAATTCCTGAGTTTTAAGGCAACTGATTACCTGGACAGCAGTGTAGAGGATCAAAACCTATATAGTAGTTAGATGAAAATAAAAACTATCCTATCTTTCTACAGATTTATCTGTGATTTCTAAAGTTCAAAGTTAAAAGGTCTCTTGTGGTCTGAATCCTAAGCACCATTAACATTGCACAACCGTCCCTTATGAAAGGAGAGCTGTTAACATTCACTGATGAGAAAGAGCCTAGAGTTGCAATATATATGAATCTGTCATCGTTAAGTGCCATCGAGTTGGTTCAGACTCATAGTAACCTTGCATAAGGTTTCCGAAGAGTAGCAGTTGGGTTTGTAATCCTGTGCTGATCCTACAGAACCTCACCAGCAGTCCTACAGATGAGTCTAGCTAGAGACACTATACTTTACTGGTTAACTTATATTCATGTAAATGAGAGGCGAATAAAAGTAAAGCGAAAAATTTATATAAATCTTGAAAATAATCTTCAGGAATACTAAGTCACTCATTCTTACCCTCTACTATTCAGTGATGACTTGCAAAAAAATCTTATGTTTTGTAAATGACTAATAATAAAATTGTACAGTTCTCAAGCAACCTCTGGGAGTTTCCAAAATTGAGAAAATATCCTATTTGTCACTCCCAAACAGTTGAAATCCATGCATTCTTATTTCCTCCAGCATTCATTGTAGAGCCTTTGGTTAAATCTTTTTTTACAGTAATCTTACAAATGTGCTGTAATTGGCTTAGAAGTGCCTAGGATTTTACAGGAAAAGAGATTTCAAAAATTTTAAATCAAATCTCAGTTTCTATAATTAAAAAAAAAAAAATCCTGACACACGAGTTCTATTCCTAAAGTAAAAATATTGGTAACAGCATTCTAGATTAACATAAAACATCTTCTCATTGATTCCGTTAATGAATTGTCTAATGTCATTGACACATAAATGAACACCATTCCCCAGATAATCTTCTTTATTCATTCCCTCTCAACATCCACGTCAATAAGAATGTTTCCCTTTCAGAATCTCCAGAAAGTGAAACTTAAAAAATAGGTATGGAAGTGCCATGAAGAAAGAAAGGATGGTGTATATCTATGTGATAGTAGCTCTCATGCTACATATTATGAGAGCAACAATATCATGGTCCTGAAGAACATTGTATTAATAAAGATACCATGATTACGCTCTATGAGATCTAGTCAGAGATGTTGGAAGAAATCTTGAGAATTTCTCAGATACTTTGTTGTCATGTGAAATTCAATATGGAAATGTTACCTAAGAAGAGGTCCTAAAGTCAATCCATTAGGTGAAAATCATGCAAGGTCAAAATGTACACTGACAGTCACTTGATCACAGACATCATGTGGGAGATAGACATCTCTCATTAACTCAGACAAAGTGATGTTTTCTCCTGTGTCAGAAATGACAACTATATTTATTATTTAAAAAAAAAATAGATGAGATTGTTGACTTTCATTTAGGATTAATCTGATACAAAACACATTCATCTCAATGTACTAGAATCACATTCAGCATGGTAATTTATCACTTTGGGAGACAGAACTTAGACGTGCAGAAGGAAAACAGCATGGTGTATCCCTCACTCCCAGAATCCATTATTTAAGTGAAATAACTGTCTTAATATATTATAGTACTTAACTTACTCTTTTTCCCTATATTAATTTTGCTTGAGGAAAATATGATATAATTACATTTCTAATTATGAACATAGGTCAATTTATTCCCAGTATGCAAGGCACAGCAGGCAACTCCTATCACACTTGATAATGCAATTCCACGAGGACTGAGTGTATTCTTCTGAGATTTTATAAGATGAATACTGTTGAGGTAGATCAGTTTTCCACCTAAATCTATAGGGAAACCTATTTAACCTTGCAAGGTTAAAATCCATGAATGCCACTCATGATAAAGTTCAATTTTCATTTTTAAATGACAAATTTCATCATATTAAGCAGTCTTTTTTTCCTGAATCTAAAAAATTGTGTCTGTATCTCTATCATCTCTGTCAACTATCTACTTCTGTCACAGAAGACAAGAAAAATATATAATTAGGTGTCTAGTTATCCCTCAGATAGTTGTCATAGAAATATTAGGGAAGTTAGTTAGTATTTAATAACAACTTCTGTTTTTCCTATATTAAAATGTTAAACTTTTCAGTTTCTGAAGCTCTCAAGGTTAAGAGCTTGTCTTTATAGTGTAATGAATGAATGTAGTATCCATTGTCCATGTGAATCAAGAGGGCACCTTTCTTTTAACACAACACCCTACTAGTATTTCTACTTTTTACTTTCAGGGATAAAGACTACTGTACATATCTGAAGGCTCCATAAATCCATTTACTTTTTAAATTTCATAAATACTTTAAAAGACTACCTAAAGACATGAACAGACACTTCACCAAGGAAGACATCTGGGCAGCCAACAAACATGGAGAAATGTTCATGATCACTAGCCATTAGACA
>NW_006408542.1:11096609-11103425 GCF_000296735.1 Chrysochloris asiatica
GGATACAGGGACTGAGACATGGTTGCAATGGGGAAAAGGGAGGAAATAATGTTAAGATGCTTGGCTGTCTTTTGAATCTTGGTTTCACTGGCATACCATTATAAAAGAGACACTTGAGGGGAACAGAAAGGAATAGCCAGAAATATCACCATAGAAAGCTTGTAAGTCCGTGTTCTGCCTATAAGACACTAGAATACCTAAAATGGGGCTACAACGTGTCCAGAGAAGGAGGCTTACTGCAGAGCCTCTGCATTACATAAGACCATGGGAAGAATCCTGAATTTCATCCAGAATCTTCTGAGGTGGGAAATTTCCACTTGAAAGGACAAGCAGACCAGCCTTGAGCGGCTAGAAGAACAGAAGATACTTCTTGAAAAAAAGACTGAAAGGAAAAAACAAAAAACAAACAATATACAAAACAAAATATAAAACCAACTGATTACTACAAGAACAAGCAAGTTGCTTACCCAGGTGACATCAAGGCAAGAGGTCGAGTCCCCTCAGGGCTAACCCCCTTCTAAGACTAAGACTCAATGGGAATACATGCTCTAATTGGTGATCATGTTCATCACTGATCAGAAGAAGTGAGGGAAAAACAGCAATGAAGCTGTGAGCTAAGCCCTACAATGTTCAATAGACTCCTGTGAACCTGGGTGGAGACCTGGTTGGCGAGCAGTGTGACAAGACCTGGGGCCCAGAGTCAGTGACATAGCCACACAGGACTAGAGTGGCGAGTGAAGCGTCCAGATGATAAGAAGAGATGGCATATGTATAAGAACACCCACACTTCCAGATAATACCCACTTGACCTAACTTCAATGACTGGATGATCAGAGTTCTAACAGAAGAAAAAAGAAGAGGTTAAAAAAAGAGTAATCTAAAACAATTTGATGAACTTGACCTACACCTATGGATGCAGTAGCTCAAAAGAGGGAACAAATTTTTACAGCAAGGATCATCCCCACCCCCTCTATACACAGAGTAAACAGGGATGGGCAACTTGGACACTGTCACCTAGAATGGGGGGTGAGGGTGGGGCTACAAAGGCAAGAAGTGACTGGCTTACAAGCTTTCAAGAGGGAACCCAGATCCAGAGGGCGTGGAGGAAGGTAGACTCTCCACTGAGTAGTATTCAATCTGTCTGGGTGGGGCTGATGAAAGGAGATACCAATAGGTCTCTTGTAATACATGTTGCCAAACTCTTGAGTATCATGACACACTTATCAACTACAGAAGAGGTAAAAAGTCCAACATCACGATTACTAGCATTTTTGCCATATTTCTGAAGTCAACAAATATATCATTTATCTCAATTGTGACAATTTTCCAACTAAATGTATTAAATTCCTCCAAGAACTTCTTTAATGTACATGGATTCCTTAGTAAACTTGAGTTTCAAGACTTTTAAAACCTATTTCCTAATACATTGTAAGGCTGGAGTCACAGACAAAGCTGTGAATGATATACAAGAATTACGTTATATTTATCAACATTATGCAGTATTTAAATCAATTGTGCATGTTGCTTTGTTTCATTTTATATTCAACTTTTGACCTTACAGGTTGTCTTAGTTCCCTAGTGATGAGTCACAGAAGCAACATGCTATTGTTGTTAATACATTTAAATTGGCTCCAACTCATAGTGACACTGTGAATGAAAGAACCAAATTCTACCCTATACTCCCTATGTTATGCTTGATTGTTGCTGCCACTGTGTCAATCTATTTTGCTGAGTGTCTTCTTATTGTTTGCTGACCCTCTACTTTAACAAGCATAGTGTCCTTTCCCAGGCACTGGTCTATCCTGAGAAACATGTCTAAAGTATATGAGAAGTCTTCTTCCAAGACAAATTTGTTTGCTCTTCTGGCTGTCCAATACAGCACTTTCAATATATTCCTCCAACATCATAATTCAAATGCCTCCATTCTTCTCCAGTCTTTTTTAATCATTGTATTGCTTCCATATGCATATGAGGTAATTGAAAACATTGTGGCTTGGGTTAGGTGTACCAAGTTCTCAAAGTGACATATTTACTCTTTGACACTTTAAGGAAGAGGTCTTTGCAGCAGATTTGACAAAGGCAGTATGTCATACAATTTCTTGGTTGCTGTTTCCATGGGCATTGATTGAGGGTTCAAGTAAAATGAAATCCTTGACAACTTTAATCTTTTCTTCATTTCTCATGAAGTTGTGGGATTTTTGTTTTCTTTACATTGAATTGTAATCCATACTGAAGGCTGTATTCTTTGATCTTCATTAGCAAGTACCTCAAATACACTTCACTTTCAACAAAGTTGTGTCTCCTATATATCTCAGGTTGTTAATGAGTCTTCCTCCAATCCTGATGCAGCATTCTTCTTCATATAGCCCATCCTCTAAAGTTATATTTTTAGCATACAGATAGAATGGAGTCCTGGTGTAGTCCTGTAGGATAAAGTGCTAGACTGTAAGGTCAGTATGAACCACAAAGTAGACAATTTAAACCAACTCCTCGGAAACCCTATACAGGGTTGCTATGAGTTGGAACCAACTTGAAGGCACTTAACAACAATGACAACAGACAGAAATAAGTATGATGAAAGGCTACAACCTTGTTGCAAACCTTTCCTGATTTTAAACCATCCAGTATGCCCTTTTTCTGTTCAAACAACTGCTTGTTGGTCTATGTACAGGTTGCACAGGAACACAAATAAGTATTCAGGAATTCTCATTATTCCCAATTTTATAATTTGTGTTGTTTTTTTTTAGTGAGCCACACAGTTGAATGTCTTTTCATAGTCAATAAAACACAAATTTTCCTTGTATTTTCTGCTCTCAGTCAGATTCATCTGACCTCAGCAGTGATATATCTAGTTCCATGTCTTCTTATGAATCCAGCTTGAATTTCTGGCTACTCCCTGTCAATATACTACTGTAACTGTTTTTGAATTATCTTGAGCAAAATTTTGCTCAACAAAATTTAATGATATCAATTTTATTGTTTGATCATTTTCACACTCTACAGGGTCATCTTTCTTTGGAATGTCCACAAGTATTGCTCTCTTCCAGTCAGCTGGCTAGGTATCTGTCCTTTAAATTTTTAGTGGATGACATTCAAGAACAAAAACTTTTTTTTTTTCTTGGCTCACAGTTCTGGAACTTAAAAGTTCACTTTGTGTTTCAGCTATATCAATTCCTTTTTTGAACCTCTCTCACAGTTTTTGGTGTTGATCAGCAATTCTTGACAACCATTGATATTTATTGGTATCTGTCCTCTGTCATTATACTAAGCCCTATTCATGTGTGTGTTTCCTTGTTCATTCTATTGTGCTTATAATTCAGAAGTGATTAGTTTTGTGACTAATTATATTCTAGTATCATCTCATTTAGTGTCCTGGTATGGTGCCATAGCATAAGTGCTGGATTGCTAATCCAAAGTTGACGGTTCACTGCTCCTTGGAAACCCAATACAGGGTTGCTATGAGTTGAAACTGACTGGATGGCACGTAGCACCAACAATAACATCTCATTAATAAAAACCATATATCCTAACAGGGTCATATTTCCATGTACAGGAGCTAGGATTTTAATACATATTATAGGGAACACAAATTTATAACAAATCAATTTTTACTCCTCTTTTTTAGAAAATATGCTCTTTGGTTTATTCAAGTTATAGTCAAGGACTTAAAATCACTATTATGTTGAATGTAACAGTGTCTAATGGCCTGAAGTGTATTTTTAATTCAAAGTAAGATTATAATTAGTACAAATGATAAGGCATGCCACTATCTTATGTATATATATATATATAAAAGTTATCTTGCTTTTAATGGGTGAGATATTTCTTTTATTCTGCTTATGTTCAAACAGTTGGTAAGAACAGTATTTTTATCACAGGTGTATTTGAACTTGCATAATTTGTGGTATGAAAAATCAAAATTATTTGAATAAAATGAAAAGTAGGACATACTAGAATTAAGGATGAGAGTATAATTATCGTGTTTACCATATTTTTGATGACATGAAGCAAGCAACTATGTTTAGATGTACATCTGTTTCAAATAACAGAAAATAGTGCTGTAGCTAAAAATAATCTTTAAGAGTACACCAAATTCTGAAGAACATAACAGTTTCTTAGATTTCTCAATGCAAACATCTTTCTCAAGTGCCATGATCTGCCATTCTGACTTGGGGAAAACAAAAACAAGTTAATTTTAGTTCTGATACATCTTTGTTTTTCTCAGTATTGGTTTATTCCCAACCCCCTAAAAAAAAAAGTCTTCAGATTTTCCCAAGCATGATAATATGATAAAATGATATAATTTTTAAATTTTGTTTTGTTTTTTATACTTCATCTATGAGTAAAGAAAAAAAAAAATTATATTTCCAGTGATGTTATTTTGATCATCAGGCTGGTTTCCAGTTTAGTTTTTTTAAATCATTCTCTGCCTGAAATATCTGTCAGAAATTGACCTTGAGTTTTTATGTGGAATGTACAGAAAGATAAGATTATTCTGAATTCCAAGTTACCAAGTCCAAGGCTTGAATCACTTTGAGGCTAATTGCCATTCCCTGCAAATATTCTTGCTTACTACTTACACACTTTGAAATCTTTTCATTCTCAAGGGTCTGTTTGTGTGTTTATGTGTGTGTGTGTATTAAAAAAAAAAAAAAAAAAGCTAAAATGAATAGAGAGAAATACTGTTAACTGATGGTGGATGGAGAGGATTATAATCATTAGAATAAAACAAAGTATGTGATTTGGTGAAAGTAAAACTGATGATCTGCCCTGTAAACTTTCACTCAATTCACAGTAAAAACTTAAAGAAGAGAGAGAGAGAACAGACAAGATGCAGTGAGGATCTCCATCAGCAACAACACAGAATACCAGACAAAGCAGGCTCAGGGGATGTTCCCAGAACTCTGAACCACATACAAAAGAATATTTAGAAAGTTGGAAGGCTTACTGCAACTGGAATTTGTAGCAGAAGCAAGAAATCAGTGTATTCTAATTCAAGGTACTTAGCTGCTCCCAGAGCCACCATCTTGGTGAGACAGAGCAGAGGAGGATCAGAGCAGCCTCGGATGCCTGACAGAACAGCAGAGATAAAGGTATGGACATTCTCTCTCTCTCTCTCTTTTTTTTTTTATCTGTTCACTGGTCTTTTGCTGGCTGCACACCTCCATTCTGGTTGGGCAACTTGGACATTGGCTATCCAAAGTTGGGGGCGCTACAAAGGCAAGAAGTGACTGGCTTACAAGCTTTCAAGAGAGAGTCTAGATCTAGAGGGCATGGAGGAAGGTAGACTCTCCACTGAGTAGTATCCAATCTGTCTGGGCAGGGCTAATGAAAGGAGATGGGGATGGGTTCCTTCTGGTACAATGGTGAATAATTGTTATCAGGACTGACTGCAAGCGTTGGAAATATAAAGGTGGATGTTTGGTAGCAAAAGCAGGGGAGTGATTGATTATGCAGTCCAGGAGCAAAGGTCCTGAAACCATCAAGGGAGAAGAGTGGAGTGCGAGACCCTACCCAGAGAAGCAGTGATGCCAAAGATGGAGGCAGTGACAATGACGTGGAGAGATGGAGCAGATGGTGACTCTAGACCCAGAGAGGGAGAGGGGCTGTGTGTTGAAGACGAGGGGGCAGGCTTGCAGGGTATACCCTTTGGTTGCATAGAGGAGATTATAACCATGGCAATGAAATGATATGCAATAGGATGAACGTAAAGGTAATGTAGCCCATGTAAACTAACACAAAATTCACAATAAAACATAAAAACAAAACCTGCAGTGCAAAATGGCCACAGCTGGCCCTAAACTGTTTATCACTAGGAAGAAGGGCTGAATGGGGATTGTGAAGCAGAACATGCAGACCAAAAAAGGAAACAGACTGAAAATTAAACCCAGAGTTACATCAAAAAGACTAACAGTGGCATCTTGAAATTTCTCAGTAAGAAGATTGAAAAGGGAAGCCCATATCCTGATCACATCTATCTGGAAGCAATCAGAAAGCATAAAAAATACCAAAAAACACACCCATCTAAGTATTAAGGCCACAGCTAACTGCTGAATATGCCTAAGAAACAGAAACAGATGAGCATATCAGCACATGTCCAGAAATGAGATAAAATGACTGAGACAAATGAGCTGGAGGTAAACCTACACTCCATACTGGAAGATGGGCAAGCCTTGGAAATGCCTGAGAAGGAATTCAGAAAAATGATTATAAAACGTAACAAAACGCTTTAAAATAGAGTTGAGAAAAATAAGGATGCAGTCAGGAAAGCACTTAAGGAAAAATCAAATAAGATAGATACAGCACTAGAAACAATTCAAAACAAACAGAAAGAGGTCCAAACGATTAATAGTAGAATATCAGAAATGGACAATACACTGAAAGGGCAAAGGAATAGAATTGAAGAGATGGAAGCCAGAGCTACTGAGCTGTAAAACAAATCTCTCAATACTACTAAGATAGAAGAACAAGCAGGAAAAAAGGATAAAAAAATCTGAAGAAGGCCTAAGATTCATGTTGGACAACATGAAAAGAAATAACTTAAGAATTGTCAGCATTCTGGAACAGGAAGAATCACACAAGTCCACAGAGGAGATAGTTGAAGAACTTTGGGAATAAAGTTTCCCTAACATCCTGACAAGTGAAAAGATAAGCATTCAAGAAGCTCAATGAACCCCAGGAAGGATAGACCCTAAAAGAAAATCACCAAGAAATATAAAAATCAAGCTCTCCGAAATCAAAGATAAGGACAGAATCCTGAAAGCAGCTAGGGAAAAGAGAAGTGTAACATACAAAGGCAAGCAAATCAGATTAAGC
>NW_006408542.1:11107554-11108097 GCF_000296735.1 Chrysochloris asiatica
AACAATATATACATGGACTTCACCAGATGGAATACACAGAAATCAAATTGAATACATCTTTGGGAAGATATGTTAGAAAACCTCAATGTTGTTATTGTTAAGTGCCATTACGTTGGTTCCAACTCATAGCAACCTTTATAGGGTTTCTAAGGAGTGTCTGGTTAGTTTGAAATGCCAAACTTGTGGTTTGAACGAGCCACTTCTTGGAAATCCTATACAGGGTTGCTATGAGTCTTAAATGATTTGATGTCTAAGCAACAACAACAATGAGATTTTCTAACTTATCTTCCCAAAGATGTATTCAATTTAATTTCTAGTATTCATCATCCAATACAAGACCGGGGGCATACTGTAGAATATACCATCAGTTGCTCATATGCAATTTCAAGCTGATGCTGAAGAAAATTAAAACAAATCCATGAAAGCCAAAATATGACCTTGAATATACCCCAACAGAATTAAAAACCATCTCAAAAACAGATTTGGTGCATTAGATGATAATGAATGAAAACCAGAAAAGTTGTGGAATGACATTATACAGGG
>NW_006408542.1:11108782-11110078 GCF_000296735.1 Chrysochloris asiatica
TATTTGTACCCATTCCAAAGAGAAGTAACCAAATGGAATATGGAAATCATCAGACAATATCATTAATATCATATGTAAGTAAATTTTTGTTGAAGGTAATTAAAAAACAGCTGTAGCAGTACATCCAAAGGGAACTGTCAGAAGTTCAAGTCAGATTCAAATGAGGACATGGAATGAGGACATGGAATTGCTAATGTTAGATGGATCATGAATGAAAGCACAAAATACCAGAAAGATGTTTTCTTGTGCTTTATTGATTGTGTAAAAGCTTTCTGTTAGCTGGATCATGACAAACTATGGGTAAATTTGAAAAGAATTAATATCCTAGAATACTTAATTGTGCTTGTAAGGAACCTGTATATAAACCAAGAGGCAGCTATTCAAATAGAACAAGGGGACAATGAAAGGTTTGAAAACAAGAAAGTTGTGTGTCAGGGTTATATGCTTTTATCATACTTATTCAATCTGTATGCTGAACATACACTCTGAAAAACTGGATTATATGAAGAAGAATGTGTCATCAGGATTGGAGGAAGACTTGTGTTATGCAGATGATATAACCCTGTTTACTTTAAGCAAAGAAGATTTAAAATATTTACTTATGAAGATCAAAGACTTCAGCCTTCATTACGGATTGAACACAAATGTAACAAAAAGAATAATCCTCACAACTGGACCAGTAAATAATATCATGATAAGTGGAGAAAAGATGGATTCATTAAATAAGCTTTTCAAAATAAAGTCTTACTCAATTACTTTTCATAATAATGTCTTACTCAATTACTCATCTGTCATTTCGATGTGCTATGGTGGCCTTCATGTTGCTGTGTTCTAGAAGCTATGCTAATGGTATTTTAAATACCAGCAGGGTTACTCATGGTGAACAGTTTTCCGCTGAGATCCTGACTAAGACAGACATGGAAAGAGAGACAGACTACTTCTAAATATTTAGTCATTGAAAACATTATGAATAGCAGTGGGACACTGTCAGATAGCATCAGAATATTGAATACTGAAACTGATCAACCATGCAATAAAAATGTATTAATAATTACTGATGATTGGAATGCAAAGGTTGGAAACAAAGAGGAAGCATCAGTCATTGGAAAATATGGCCTAGAAATGATGCTGGAGATCACATGATAGAAGAAGTCCAAGGTAGACTAAAGTCATTGGCAAAGTACAAGGCACTGAAATTGATGGACTACAAATTGAAATCTTTCAACAAATTGATGTGGCGCTGAAGGCACTCACTCATCTATGCCAAGAAATTTTGAAGATAACTACCTTGCCAAC
>NW_006408542.1:11110861-11116507 GCF_000296735.1 Chrysochloris asiatica
TCTATCAACACTCATGGAAGTAGCAATCAAGACAGCAAACAACATATTGCATTGGGCAAATCTGCTGCATAAGACCTATTTAAAGTGTTCAAGAGCAAAGAAATCAGTTTGAGGACTAAGGTACACTTGGCCAAAACCATGGTATTTTCAATAATCTGATATGCGTGTGAAAATTGGACAGTAAATAAGGAAGACCATAGCAAAATTGATGCATTTGAGACATGGTATTCGAGGAGAATACTGAAAGTTCCATGGACTTCCAAAAGAACAAAAAAATTTGCATTTGAAGAAGCACAGTCAGAATGCTCCTGGAAGCCAGGGTGGCCAGACTTCATGCGTGTTATCAGAAGGGAACAGTCCCTGAAGAAGGACATTATGCTTTATGGACTGAAGGGACTTCAAAAGAGAGGAAGACACCCAACAGGATGGATTTGCACAGTGGCAGCAGCTATGCACTAAAGCATAGCAATGATTGTGAGGTTGGTGCAGAACCTGGCACTGTTTATTTCTGTTGTGCAAAGAGTCACTATGAGTCGGTACAGACTCAATGGCATCTAACAACTACAACAACACCATAAATGAGTAAAATAAAAGCATAAGATTAAAATTAAACCAACCATTGAGAATAAAAAAAATATATTTTTTGTTAAATGTTGTGTTTCAGTAATACATGAGCTTGTTTACTACCATATTATATAATAAAATCTAAAATGTTATAATTACTATCATAATTTCTAAATATTGATTAGCATAAATAATATTTGAAAATATAGTAACTTCAATATGCACTGATATGTGATTTCTGTGGTAATCAGTTTTGAGTTGCTCATTATGCTGTAGATTGTTCTAAATTTCAACTAGAGGCAAATGAAAACACCAATCTAATGCTCTTCTTATGCAAGTGATTGTTGGTATATGGGATCCAGTCTATTCTAACTCATGATGATTTAATGTCCAACAGAATGAAACACTGCTCAGTCCTGCAGCATCCATACAATTGTTGTCGTGTTTGAACCCATTGTTGTTGCCACTGTGTCAATCCATCTCCATGGGGGTAATCCTGTTTTATGCTGGTCTTCTACTTTACCAAGCACAATGCTCTTCTCTGGGAATTGAACTCTCCTTACAACATATCCAAAGTAGGAGAGATGAAGTCTTGCCATCCTGGCTTTTAAGGAGCATTCTGAATGTACTTTTTCTAAGACAAAATTCTTTGTACTTATCACACTTTGGAGTACTTTCAATATTCCTTGCCAACACCATAATTCCAATGTATAGATTCTTCTTGGGTCTTCCTTATTCCTTATTCCTGCAATTTTCACATGTATACGAAGCTACTGAAAATACCAGGGCTTAGGTCAGTTACACCTTAGTCCTCACACTGACATCATTGCTCTTGAACACCTTAAAAAGTCTTTTGCAGAAGATTTGCATAATCAATTTGTTGCCTGATTTCTAAATTGCTGCTTCCTTGAGCACTGATTTGTGAAGCTAAGCAAAATGAAGTCTTTGATCAATTTCAGACTGAAGAAGTTGATAGAATTCTTCAATTTCTTCATCACTGGCTTTACTGTTTGGTTTGCAAATTTGAATAACAGCTGTTATTAACTTATCTTCCTTGTAAGCATATGGATATTATCCTACCACAGACAGGATTGTACTTCAAGTCAGATCTTGTAATGTTCTTTTTGATGTAGAATGTGATGTCATTTCTCTTCCACTTGTCATTCCTGGGATCATAAACCATGTGAGTGTCAGATTCAGAATGGCCAATACCAGTCCATTACAACTCACTTATCTATCATATCATGTTTATGCATTTCATTTTGTTTTTTGATAACTTTCTAATTTTCCTAGATTCATACTTCATATGTTCCATGTTCTGATTTTTAACAGATGTTTACATCTGTTACAGCTGCTTCTCCTCATTTTGAGGAAAAATGATTTAATGTAGTCAGCTATATAAGTGAAGCACACTGAATAGAAAATAAAGAATTAGTTTGATCTTTCATCTGTGATATTTCAGAAAATTATAAGTAAGTGCTCTATTTGACATAGGATATTAGTTAGGTAGAGTCCTAAACCAAGCCACTCAATGAGTAGAATAGATGCCACCTCGTGGGGACACTACAGGACAGCTTGGAACAGCCCTGCAGGATTTACAAGGGTGAAATCCTTATGGAAACATACCGCCACATATAGCAGATGGTTGGTTCAAACTGCTATCTTCTGGGTTAGCAATTAAGTTCTTTAACCACTGTACCATAAGACTCCTGTATAGACTCCTACAGCAGAGTGAAAAAAAAACCCACTGAGCAAGAGTTCAATCCTCAAAAACCAGAATTTCTATTATTATAACAGCACGTATTAGTTTTATGGTTGTTCATTCTTTCTGTCAAATCATTTTCATATTTGTCATTCAACATTTCCCTAAAATGGATGGCATATTTCCTTTATAGTAATTAATTTGGTAATTTATAATATATGAAAAAAACAGAATGACTATAAACATCTCAAAGTACCACTGTCCCAGATAAAAGTCTTATGCTGTCATCACCATATGTTGTACTATTTTTAAATTTCTAAAACAAGCCATTTAGGTTAATGTTGACAGTATTATTCCATACTTAGTATTATCTGCCCTCAAAATTCCTTAGCAATGAGAATTCGTGTGCACTATATATCGTCTTGCTAAAAAAAGCAATGTCCTTGTATTAAGTGAGTAAAGGCATTCTGACAGTCCGTATCAGGTAAGATCCCTTTCTTCTACACTATTCCCAGCAGTCTCATTTTGTTTTGCGCCAAATGTAATAAGAAAAGGTGTTCTTTAAACAGAACACTTGGTGACATTTGAGGTGTTTGAAAATTTACTTTCAGTCCTTATATGAATAAAGACTAAAACTCATGAACTGCTATAACTTTTCATTGCTACATCTTCCCCTGCTAATTATATTGATTTTCTACTATAAAATATGGAGTCCTGGTGTGGTGCTGTGGGTTAATGCGTAAGATGGCAAAGTTGGTTTGAATTGCAAGGTCTGTGGTTCTAGCTCATCAGCTGCTCCTTGGAAACCCTATACAGCGTCGCTATGGGTTGGAACTAGATGGCACTTTATAACAATAACTCTAAAATATGATTAACAAATGCTTAAGGAAACTATTTTTTTTTTCAAATACAATCGTTGACACTGTATATATTATCAAATGCAGAAATGATGTGGGAACTTCTGGTGTGGCGCTGTAGGATCAGTATTGGACTTTGAACCACAAGGTCAGTGGTTCAAACCCACCAGCTGCTCCTTGGAAACTCTACACAGGGTGTCTAAGAGTCAGAATCAACTAGAATGCGCTTAACAACAACAAAGCATTTATGGTATGCAAACCTTTCAATGAATTACTTTGTTCATCTGTTCTACAAGCACCACTGCATCTTCATGTTTATTAACATTCCACCCACTGTCTTACAGTCACTTCTGGCTCATAGCAACCCTATAGGACAGAGTAGAATAGCCCTGTAGCATTTCTAAGGTTGTAAATCTTAAAAAGAAGAAAGAAAGTATCAATTCTTTCTTCTGTGGAACAGCTTGTAAATTTGAACTGTTGACCTTTTGGTTAACAGTCCAATGTTTTACTTACTGAACAACTAGGGCTCCTTTATTAATATTAGCATGATAAATGTGTACATTTATTGAGTTCTTGCTTTTCTGGAGTTATCTCACATAACTCTCCTCAAAGTTCTATGAAACAGGTCCATCCTATCTATGTATATATGTGCATATATGTTGTTGCTGCTAATTGCTGATGACTTGCTTCTGACTCATGGTGTGAGTGCAAAGTAGATTCCCATGTATGCAGGTTTTCAAGGTGCTGACCTTTTGGAAGCCAATTGTCAAATCTGTCTTGTGTGCTATCTCTGACTGGATTAAAATGCCAACCTTTGGACTAGCAGTTAAGTGCTTGACAATTTGCACCACCAAGCAGATGTATTGCCTTAATTATCTAATGCTGCTATAACAGAAATACAAGTATGGGGAGATCTATGTGACTTGACATCTATCTTCCCCCAACTGTACTTGCTCACTTGCTTGCTTAATCTCTTTTATATGTTAAAATAGAAAAGAATTGGGACTAACACTAAATCTCTTAGACTCAGCGCCAGGCCTCTTAAATACAATGCAAGCAAATCTGCATATGTGACACTACCTTACACCTGTGATGAGAATTTACACAAGTGGTCTAATTTCCTCAAGATCATGACCATAACAGTCTCTACTATTCAAACCTTTTTATAAGGCCAACAAGAAGGAGAATAATTACCATAACTTAACACTTTAGGAAACTGGCAATAAAATATCAAAACTACATAATTAGGTGAATTTGAACTTGAACCCAGATGTCTGCAGAACTAATGCTTCTAATCCTAGCTTTTGCTTTAGAATATCAGTATCAATGTTGTTTAATGGATGAAGGCATAAAGGGAAATACATAATACTGACTCACAATAAACCCATGTGTCACAAAGTAGAACTATTCTATAGGGATTTCTTGCTTGTTGCCTTTATGGAAGGAATTTTCCATGTTTTTATTCTGCAGATCTTCTGGGTGGATTTGAACTATCAACCTTTAGGTTAGCAGCCAAACACCATTTTTCTTTTTTAAACAACCAAGACTCCCGAGAGGTTATCAAAATTCTCTAAATACCAATCTAGCATTGTAGCTTGTGCTTCTAGGTTTAGATTGCTCCAATAAAAATTGTTTTAAACTGTCATTGACAAGGTTCTGAAGTCCCTTTGCCTTGTAAATAGAATTCATTCCACTGTCCAATTCTCCTTTACCTACATCACATTCACCACTACATTTTACTTATTGAAATGATCAGAATTTTATAATTATGTTTACACTATAAGAATTAGACAGAAATTCTAGCCACAGGAGGTAATTTACCATCACAAGTGCTGCATGTTGTTGTTGCTGTTAAGTGCCGTTGAGTCGGTTCCGACTCAAAGCGACCCTGAACAGGGTTTCTGAGGCTGTAAATCTTTATGGGAGCAGAAAGCATCATCTTTCTCCCGCGGAGCAGCTTGTAGTTTCGAACTGCTGACCTTGCGGTTCGCAGCCCAATTAGTAACCACTACGCTACCAGAGCTCCTTCAAGTACTACATATATTCTGGTAAATGTAATTTACCATTACAAGTATTGCATATAATCTTTTATATGTATCCCTCTATTAATTTCCATTGTACTTAGTATTGAATCCATATCTATAATATTGTATAACTTTCATTGTTTAATTCTTTAACATTGAAGCTTTAGGTCCTTTCTAGCTCTGAAAACAACAATAACAATATGAATTAAGTTTTAAAACCGCTATGAACCCATGCTGTTTCTCCCAATGCTGTGTGTTAGGTATGACCACATAACTTGCCAATTATTCTGAACTTCCAAAAACAGGTGCTGTGGGATAAAACACTGGACCACAAGGTTGCTTCAAACCACAAGGTTGGTGGTTCAAGCTCACTAGTTGCTCCTAGGAAACCCTATACACGGCCGCTATTAGTTGGAGTCAACTTGGAAGCACTTAACAACAAAAATCAGTAGATTTTTCTTTGTAATTTTTAAATTTCCTAGACTACTAGGCAAGGAAC
>NW_006408542.1:11118077-11136776 GCF_000296735.1 Chrysochloris asiatica
GGCACTTTCAGTATTCTCCTCCAACACAACAACTCAAAGGCATCAATTCTTCTACAATCTTCCTTATTTACTGTCCAGCTTTCGCATCCATATGAGGTTATTGAAAATACCATGGCTTGGGTCAGGCTCACCTTAGTCCTCAAGCTGACAGCTCTGCTCTTCAGTACTTTACAAAGTTCCTGTGCAGCAGATTTGTCCAATGCAATACGTTGTCTGATCTCTTTTAAAAAAAAATTCTTTTTCCAATAGATATACTGAAATTTAACTAGACTCATAAAAATCACTTATTTATAGTGTACAATTTAATGATTCATAATATATTCAAAGTTAGGCAACCACAGTTGCAATCTAATTTAAAACATTTTAATATCACCCTAAAAGAAACCCTGGTGTGGTGCTGTAGGATCACCACTGGACTGCTGACCCCAAGGTAGGTGGTTCAAACCCACCAGCTACTCCTTGTAAACCCTGTACAGGGTTCCTATGAGTCCAAACTGACTCAACAGCACTAAAACAACAAATAAAAGAAGTCTCACAACTATTGCCAGTGTTACTTCTCATACTCTGCCACAGCCCAGTCCTAGAGAACCATTATTCTAATTTTTGAGTCTATAAATTTGCCTACTCTTGATATCACATATAAATGGAATCAAACAGTATGTATGGACTTTCATGATTGGCTTCTTTTCTGTATTTCTCTGAAAGCTAATAATGTTGAGCATCTTTTCATTTGTTTTGGACCATTTATGTATCATTTTGAAAGTGTCTCTTAATGATTGCCCATTTTTAATTAGGTTCTTTTTCTTTCTTTTATTGAGTTGTGCTTTGGGATGAATGGCAGCCCCAAATGATATGCCCATCCAGGGTCTCAGAATGTAACTTTATTTGGAATAAATGTATTTGAAGATATAATGAAGGAAAGAATCTTGGCATGTGGGTGGGTTCTAAAGCCAAATACTTATGTCTTTATAAGAGAAAAAAGGAAACTTGAGATACACAAGAAAAAAAAAAATTATAACATCGAGGTAGAGAGGAGAGTGATGGATCTACAAGCCAAGGAATCCTGAGGCTTACCAGTGCTACCGAACGATTCATAAGGAACAAGTTCTTTTAATACCTTCCTTCATATTTTTGGATTTCCTAATTATTAGATAATAAATTACTCTTGTTTTCATTCATGATATTTGTGATAATTTGTTGTGGTACCATATAGGGGTGGTGCTTGTGTGCCATTGAGTTAGTTCCAACTCATAGTGACCCTGTATAGGATTTCCAAGGCTGTAAATCTTCATGGAGCAGAAAGCCTCATCTTTCTACCAGGGAAGTGGCTGACGGATTCGAACTGATGACCCACAGTTAGCAGCCCAGCTCGTAATCCACTATGCTACCAGGACTCCTGATGTAGCACTGTGTTGTTCTTGTAATATGCCATGGAGTCAGTTCTGACTCATAATGACCTTGTATAGGTTTTCTGAAGTGTAGCTGATGAGCTTGAACCATCAACTTTGTTGTTCAAACTGACCTTGCAGTCCAGCACATTAACCTGCAGTGCCACATATATATTCAATTATATATATCCAATTATAATATATATATCCAATTATAATATATATATATATATCCAATTAAATACATATTGTTGTTGTTGTTGTTGTTGTTGTTGTTGTTGTTGTTGTTATGTGCCATCGAGTCGGTTCTGACCCATAGAGACCCTGTACAGGGTGCTGTTATTAAGTGCTGTTGAGTCGGTTCTGACTCGTAGAGACTGTATAGGGGGTTTCCTTGGAGCAGCTGTTGGGTTTGAACTGCTGATCTTGTTATTCAGTCCAGTCTTGATCCTACAGTGCCACATCAGGAGTCCTGGTAGCATAGATGGCACTTAACAACAACAACAATATATATATATCTAGATCCAGATCTACATCTATGTACAATGTCACCATTAGGCATATATCCAATCAAATATATATATTGTTGTTATTAAGCTCTGTTGAGTTGGATCCAACTCACAGCAAATCTCTACATGGTTTCCAAGGAGCAGCTAATGGGTTTGAATTGCCAATCTTGTGGTCAGCATTGGAATATTGAAGTCCTGGAGTGGCGCTGTGGTGAAAGCACTGGACTGTTAACCGCCATGAGTTGGAACCTACTCAATGGCCCTGAGCAACAACAACAAATATATATGCACACATTTGATCAAATTTGCGGTCAAGATGCATTGAAAATAATTGGAATCGTAATGCAAAAGTTAAAAACTGAAAGGAAGGATTAGTAGTTGCAAAATACAGCTTTGCTAATTGGTATGATGCTGGAGACCACCTGATGTAAGTGTGCAAGAACAATGATTTATTCCTTACAAATAATTTTTTCAACAACATAAATGATTACTATACATATGGTCCTCATTACATGGTTTGCACAGGAATCAAACTGACTACTACTGAAAGAGTTGATGGAGAAGCTCAATCTTATAAGACAACACAAAGCCAGGGGCTGACTTTGGACAGATCATCAATTCCTCATATTTAAGTTCAAGTTGAAACTAAGTAAAATCAAAGAGAGTCCAAATAAACTAAAGTGCAAACTTGTTAATATCTTTCCTGGATTTACAGATTATCTCAAGAACAGATTACATGTGATGAACACTAGTGACTGAAGACCTGAAGATGGTGGGATGACATAAAGGGATTCACACAACAATAAACTAAACAGTCATTAAAAAGACAGGAAAAAAAGGAAAGAATAAAATGAGCATCCATCCGAAGAGACTCTGAAACTTGCTTTTAAGAATAGTTCATCTAAAGCAAGCAGAAGAAATGACAAAATAAAAGAGCTGAACAGATGATTTCAAGTACTGCTCAAGAAAACATGATAATGAAATATCCAAAGATCTGGAGTTAATAAACCAAAAGGGAATAATACTATTGACGTTTCTAAATGAAAAACAAGTTAAGGGAAAACTGAAGTCTCAAATTTCAATATTGAAAGATTCTATCAATGGATATGTTCATTGTAATTACCTTTTTTAAGCAACATAAAAGATGACTATACAAATAGACCTCACCAGATAGCAAACACAGAAATCAAATTAACTACATCTGTGGGAAGAGACAGTGTTAAAACTCCATATCATCAGTCATAACAAAGCCACAGGCAGACAGTGTAACTGTCTCATAATTGCTCATAAACAAGTTAAGGTTGAACTGAAAGCACAGGATATCATTGTTGAAGTCAGATGGATTTTGGCTGAAAACAGAGAACACCAGAGAGATGTTTACCTGTGCATTACTGACTATGCAAAGGCTTTCAACTGTGTGCATCACAAAAAGCTGTGGACATCATTACAGAGAATGATTATTCTGGAACACTTAATTGTGCTTAAAAACTGCCAAGAGGCAGTTTTTTCGAACATAACAAAGGAACAATGAATGGGTGTGCCAGGGCTGCATTCTTTTACTGTACATATTCACTCTGTATGCTGAGCAAATAATCCAAGAACATGGGATATATGAAGGAGAATGTGGCATCAGAAATGGAAGAAGACTCATTAACAATTTGCAATATGTAGATGTTAGATCCTTACTTGTTGAAAATGAAGAGGACTTAGAATATCTACTGATGAGGATTAAAGACTACAACCTTCAGAATTGGTTGCACATCAATGTAAAGAAAACAAAACCCCTCACCACTGGACTAATCAGTAACATCATGAAAAATGGAGAAAAGACTGACGTTGTCAGATAAATGATACTTCTTGGATTCATAGTCAAGAAATGAAACAATGTATTGTATTAGTCCCACCTTAAGTGTGTCATACTGTGTTGCATGTTGCTGTGTTGCTGGAAGCTATGTCACTAGTATTTAGAACACATGCAGGGTATGCCCATGGTAGACAGGTTTCAGCTGAGCTTCCAGACTAAGACAGACTAGAAAGAAGGAGAGGCAGACTAATTATGAATATTTAGCCACTGGAAACTGTGATTAGCAGTAGAACACTGTCAGATAGCACCAGAATATTGAATATTGAAGCATGATAAATATCACAAGAATATGGTCACATACAGTGCTGCAAGATGAGTACTAAGGGTGGAAGGCAATCTAGATACAAATTGGGAAGAGATGTCTCCTGAACATACAGTTGACCATAATAACATGAAAGGAGTAAAACTTTCAGGACCTTTATTTGATGATGGGGCACAACTCAAATTAAGGAGAAATAGCTGTAATATCCATTAATAATTGGTACATGGAATGTATGAAGGATGAATCTAGGAAAATTGGAAGTAGTCCTAGGTGTTAGTGGGGTAAAATGGATTGGGATTGGCCATTTTTTCTGATAATCATAAGGTTCACTACGCCAGGAATAACAAATTGAAGAGGAACGGTATTGCATTCATCATTACAAAGATTATTTCAAGATTTATCTTCAAGTATAATGCTGTCTGTAATAAGATAACATCCATATGTTTAAATGCAAGACCTTAGGATAGGATAATATCCATATGTCTACAAGCAAGACTTCTGGTGTGGTGCTGTGGGTTAATGCGCTAGACTGCGAAGTTGGTTTGGCAGTTCAAACTCACCAGTTGCTTCTCGGAAACCCTATACAGGATTGCTATGTGTCAGAACTGACTCGATGGCACTTAACAGCAACAACACAAGCAAGATCAGTTACTACCACTATTATTCAAATATATTCACCAACCATGAAAGTCATTGAGGATGAAATTGATAAATTCTATCAAGTTCTTCAGTCTGAAATGGTTCTGATAAATGCTAGTGATTGGAATGCAAAAGTTGGAAACCAAGAGGAAGGACTGGTAGTTGGATAATATGATCTTGGTGATAGAAATGATGCTGGAGATCACATGATATGATTTTGTAAGACCAAGAACTTATTCATTATAAATACTTTTTAAAAAAGGTAACATCATTTAGGAATGATATTAAAGACAACTATACACATGGACTTCACCAGATAGTATACAAAGAAATCCAACTGAATACAACTGTGGGAAGAGATAGTAGAAAAACACAGTATCACCAGATAAAACAGGGCTAGGGATTGACTGTGGAAAAGAGCATCAAATGGTCATATGAAAATCCAGGTTGAAGCTAAAGAAAATAAAAGCAAGTTGATAAGAGTCAAAATTTGTCCTGGAACAGATTCCACCTGAAATTAGAGATCATATCAAGAACAGATTTGATGCATTAGACACAGGTAACTGAAGACAAGAAGAGTTATGGGCTAACATCAAGAAAATCATACAGGAAGGAAGCAAAAGTTCATTAAGAAGATGAGAAAGAAGCAAACGACCAAAATGGATGTCAGAAAAGATGAAATTTATTCTAAAGCATAAAGGTGTTAAAGCAAATGTAAGAAATGAGGAAGTAAAGGAGCTGAACGGAAAATTTCAAAGGGTAGCTCAAGAAGACATAGTCAAGTGTTATAATGAAATGTGTAAAGACCTAAAGTTAGAAAATTAAAAGTAAAGAGCATTCTCAATATTTGTCAAGCTGAAAGAATGAAAGAAAACATTCAAAATTTGGGTTGCAATATTGTAGATTTCCATGGGCAAAATACTGAATGTTGCAGGAAGCATCCAAATAGAAGGAATACACAGAGTTGCTGTACCAAAAAGAATTGGTTGACGTGCAACCATTTCAAGAAACAGCATATAATCAAGAACCAAGGATACTGCAGGCAGAAGTCCAAGGTGCACTGAAGGCATTAGAAAAGAACAAGGCTCCAGGAATTGATGGATTATAAAAGGAAGTTGTTCAATGAAGTGATGCAGCACTGGAGGCACTCACTCATCTAATTCAAGAAACTTTGAAAACAGCTATCTAACCAACTGATTGGAAGAGATCCATATCTATGTCCATTTCAAAGAGAGGTCACCTAATAGAACATGGAAATCATTGTACAATATCATTCATATCACATGCAAATAAATTTTGCTCAAAATGATTTAAAAATGACTGCAACAGTAATTGACAGAGAACTACCAGATTCAGATGAGGACATGGAATGAGAGATATAATTGCTGACATCAGATGGATCTTGGCTGAAAGCAGGAAACACCATAAAGATGTTTATATGTTTTTTATTGACTTTGCAAAACCTTTTAATTCTAATGTGTGAATCATGACAAGCTATAGACAACATTGCAGAGAATTAGAATACCGGAACACTTAAGTGTGCTTATGAGGAACCTGTATACAGACCAAGAGGCAGTTGTTTGAACAAAACAAAGGACATTAAATGGTTTAAAATCAGGAAAGGTGTACACCAGAGTTGCTTTCTTTTACCATACTTATTCAATCTGTATGCTGACAAAAAATTTGAGAAACTGGATTATTTGAAGAAAAAACATGATATTAGGATTGGAGAAAGACTCATTAACGATCTGAGATATGTAGATGATACAACTTGGCTGGCTAAAAGTGAAGAGTACTTAAAATACTTACTGATAAAGATCAAAGACCACAGCTTTTGGTATGGGTTGTATCTCAACGTAAAAAAAAAAAAAAAAATCCTCACCACTGGACCAATAAATAACATCATGATAAATGGAGCAAAGCTTGAGGTTGTCAAAACTTCATTTTGCTTGGATCCATTATCAACACTCATGGAAGCAGCAGTCAAGAAATGAAATGATGTGTTACATTAGTCAGATTTGCTGCAAGTAAATTTTTGCCCAAGATAATTGAAAAATGGCTGTAGCAGTAATTACAACAACAGGGAAATGGCAGAAACTCAAGTTGGATTTAGAAGAGGATGTAACATCATTGCTGATGTTAGATGGATCTTGGCTGAAAGCAGAGAGTATCAGAAATATGTTTATTTTTACTTTACTGACTGTGCAAATGCTTTAGACTGTGTATATTATGACAAACTGTAGATAACACTGCAAAGAATGAGTATTCCATTGATTGTGTTCATGATGAACCTGTATATCGAATAAGAGGTAGTTGTTCAAACAGAAAAAGGGGATATGAATGGCTGAAATTCAGGAATGGTGTGTCCCAGGGATGTATTCTTTCACCATATTTATTCAATCTGTATGCTGAGCAAATAATCAGAGAATTTGGATTATAGGAAGAATAGTATGACATAGGATTGGAGGAACACTCATTACAACCTGTCATATGCAGAGGATACAATCTTGCTTGCTGAAAAAGAAGAGGACTTAAAATATTTAGTGATGCAAATCAAGGACCACAGCCTTCAGTATGGGTTGTACCTTAAAATAAAGAAAACAGAAATCCTTACAACTGGACCACTAAATAACATCATTGTTGTTGTTGTTGTTAAGTGCCATCGAGTCGGGTCCGACCCATAGCGACCCTGTACAGGGTTTCCGAGGGTGTAAATCTTTACGGGAGTAGAAAGCCTCATCTTTCTCCCGCGGAGCGGCTGGTAGTTTCGAACCGCTGACCTTAAGGTTCGCAGCCCGATTCGTAACCACTACGCTACCAGAGCTCCTTAAATAACATCATAAGTAGAGAAAAAAACTGAAGTTGTTAAAGACTTCATTTTGCTTGTATCCACAATCAACAGTCATGGGAACAGTAGTCAAGAAATAAAACAGCATGTTGCATAAGGTACATCTACCGCACAAGATCTCTTCAAAGTGTTCAAGAGCAAATATATCAGTTTGAATAATAAGGTTTGACTGACTGAAGGCCTGGTATTTTCACTGGTTTTGCTTTTCTACAAAACCTGGCCTAAGACAGATGGCCTGAAGCTATGGCCACAGAACAAGGTGATTAATACTACCAAGAAGGCAACAAGAAGCCAGTTTCAGCACAGGTCTGGCTCTTAATTGTACCCAGATCTCAGACAGATCTTAGTCCTCCTAACCAATCAAGCCAGAATAATAGCAGCCTGGTGTCCAGCAGTCAAATGCACCCAGGTTTTTTATGATCATCAGTGAACACCTTTACTTATTATTTTTTGATGCTCCCATTGAAAGTGGTGAAATAAACAGGAAACCTCGGTTTGGAACTGCACAAATATTATTTGCCTAGGAAGTCATGATCAAAGCTCTTATCTGGAAAAAATGATATAAAATAGGTCATGAGGTTTCCCATATATTTCTGCTAAGTCTAACTTTCAATTGAAGCAGTACAAAATGGCTTCTTCCATTCAATAAGGACAAGCTTTGCTTTAATGTTTCGCCAATGATGGCTTCAGCTCTGGCCTTGGTTTAATAAGTGTTTGAAAAATATATCTTTCCTATGTCAGAGACAAAGGAGACGTCATAGTGTAGTGGTTATGTGTTGGTTGGTTAATGGAAAGGTTAGCTAACAGTTTGCATCTGCCCACTGTTCTGTGGGAGAAAGATAAGGCTTTCTACTCCCATAAAGAGTTACAGCCTTGAAAACCATATACAAAGTCAAATGAATCAGTACTGACTATTATCATCATCATGTCAAAGACAAGATAACAGGGACATGATGACTCAATCCAGAGTCCTTAGAAAAAAAAGAACTCTAGAACAGAGGGCATGAGCACATTAAGTCACAGGGTTTGAGTTGATGACTCTCAGGCACTTGTTTCTACCCTTCTATCACTGGGAGATTTATCTTGGTAGCTTGATGTTTGCTGGATCCTCAGCCATTCAGGCAGCCAGCACATGGATCTGTTCTACTGGAGAGGTTTTCTCTACTTCTCTGTGGGTCTAAGTGTTAAAACCTCCTGAATTAAACTTTTAGAAAGTCTCAATCCAAAGAAGCTCCCTTTATCTAATGGGTTTCTGTCCTTATTCCCACTTCCAGGATCCATGGTCCTAGAATTTGGGCCAGGTAAGACTGTGGAAGGACCATAGTGCAGCCTCTGGATTTCTGCTTAGGGACAGAATGCAGGTTTCTTCTTGGGGTGTACTGGGCAAATGTAGGCTGCTTCTCTTCCTTTGTGATCTTTTCAAAATGCTCAATACTCTCCCGTGTCTGTTTTGTAACCAGAGAATTCATGATGATATGGGTGATTTTAGTCTTCACCACCAGGACTTTGTCTAACTCTCAGTGGTCAATGACAGGGTCACGGCAGGGGAGGATACACTAGCCTCTCCTACCTCCACCCTGATTTCCAGGGGAGTCATGGGTGTAGGGTGTCATTGTAGCTGAATACCTGGCAATACATTCCTATGGACAGGACATCATTTCTAGAGGCCCACTAGGCTTAAGAACAGGTACTTTTGGTTGTCTTGAAGCCAATGACAAAACTGGAATCCAGATGCTTTTTCTATATAGAATTCCAGAGATGAGTCCTTAACACCTAAAGCAAAATGGTATAATGATTACGCTGACAGACAGATTTTACTGAGGGCCAGCTGCTATAAGTTATCAAGGCGTCCCAGGAAGAGTCCATTAAGAGAGTTGTCCCTTCACAACATACAACTCACAAGATACAACTCAGTCCTCTCTTTCACAAGATACAACTCACTTCTAAGGAGCATTCTAACTGTACTTTCTCCAATACAGATTTGTTCATTCTTCTTGCAGGTTATGGTATAGTCAATATTCTTTGCCAACATCATAATTCAGATGAGTCCATTCTTTATCAGTCTTCTTTTCTCAAAGTCCATCTTTTGCTGTTTTCCCTTAGCCTGGAACCATGGCCCTATTCTCTTGACTGTGGGTGACCCCATCATTCCAATCCATCAGATTGCTGACACCAATTCTTCAATTTTGGTGTGGTCTCATTCACCTGGCCCATCAAGGAAGCAGTTCTAACCCCCTAGAATTAAGGTGGTGACCTCAAATATTGAAACTTAGATAGTAATCCCTCCCTCTGAATCCAAGAATCTTCCAATCCCGTCCTACCTCCGTATTTGTGTGGGGAGTCCTGCTGGTCTCTGACTGGTTCACAGGATTATCTGTTCCTTTATTTGGAGAATGACAGATGTTCACAGTCAAGTTGCTGTCATGTAGAATTCCAGGGTTTAGATTATTTAAGCTTCATTCCCCTTCTACATTGTCAAGTATTTGTTACAACAGGACCAGATTTTCCAGTACCAAACTCTCTTAGTTTCCTAGGGTTATCATAATAAAATACCACAAAGAGAATATTCTTAAAGAATAGACATTAATGTTCTCAAACTTGCAGACAAAATCAGGGTCTACTTATTTAGATTACTTCTAAGGGCTCTGAAAGAGGAACTCTTCCATGCCTTGCTCCTGGTTTCTAATGAATGTTGGAAATTCTTCATTCCTTACTTGCTATAGATTAATTTGTCTTCATCTTTAAATGGTATCTGTTTTCTCTGGGTGTGTGTCTGCTTCCATGTCTATCCTTTTTATGTAAGACACAACTCAGAAGGAATTAGAAATAAGATTCAACCTGATCCAGTATCACTTCTTTAACTTAACTGGTAACATTCGCAAAGGAAAATACTGTTTCCCTAAACAATCTCATATTCACAGGTGCAGGGATTTGGACTTAAACAAAGTTTTGTTTTTTTGGTTTTATTTTGGAGAGTGAGGTTTTCTTTATTCAATTTTGCAAAATCGAGCACCTAACCCAGTAGACACAGGCAGACGTGCTGCATGGCTGGCCACAAACAGTTATATTCCCCTGTCTTTAAAAAGCCCCTCCTCCTTCAATATATGCTTTTTGAGGGATATAATTCAATATTTAATATCAGTTGTACTAACGTTTTTCTTTTCCCCATCAATTAAGCTTACTTAAAAAAAAAAAAATCTTAAATGTGGCTTATGATTTAGAAAACCCTAGCATTTCATCAAGTACCAAAACTACATTATCTGTAGTTTTTACAGCTTAAATTTTGACAATGGTGATCTTAATTTTGCTGATATATAAATACTGGTTAACTACAATAGGAAAAAACGATTTCAGCTGCAGAGACCTACCGTTTGCTATTGATTCTCTTTTTGTCCCTACAGCTCTATGGTTTACTCTTCTCCACTATATGCCTCTAGAGCCTGACCTCAAGGAATTGCATTTCTTGGTTTCTAGTTGGTTTCAGCTAATGTGAGCCACAAGCTGGAAATGAAAACTGAATTGTTTTTCTCCTTTGCTCCCTTTGCTCAAGTAAGAAGCTGTTTGGTAGGGGATGTGTCACCGCTATTACATGTATCTCTCTCTGGGCACTGCTATTATAGAGCAGTTCTTTCTTATGACGAGATTTTACCAAGTTTGGCTAACAGATTCTTCTTCCAATATCTCTGAAAATAGTCACATCATTAAATTATTTTCAGTTTCCTTTATTTATTGTACTGTATGCATCCTGAGAAGGCCCTAACAGCTAAATGGAACATCAGATATATGCATAATTCCCTACTTTTCCTCAGTATTAACAATTGAACACTTTGCCTGTTACAATTGTGTTATTTTTTAGAAGAAAGATAAGCCTTTTTAAGAGTTGTTCTTATACAATCCTTTCTCTTTACCCTCTGCCAGGACATGTATGTGCATGTGTGTACACATATACATTCAAAACATGTAGTTAAGAAACTTATTTAAATCAAATTATCTTCAGGAAGGATTCTCTTTGTATTGCTAATATGGTTAAGCTCCATATTAAAACAAGTTTCTGTTCTTGCAATTACGTGGAATTTTCTCTCAGATTTAAATATAATTTCATTTAAACTTAATTATCAAGGTTTGGTATATTAAAGTATTTTTCCTAATAAGATACAATTGTAATAACTTCATTTAAACCTACTTTAATCATAATTATATTTGACAACTGTTGTTTACTTGACCTTAACACTGACTGCTACCATTCATGATTTAAGCAAAGAACTTCTTTAAAATTGGACTCAATGCCCATTATTTTCAAGTTTCTGGAATTCCCAGAGGGCACATTATATTGAGAAAATGTAGCATTTGAGATATGCTTGGAAAAACATGCTGCCAAATCAGTGCTAATAAGATAAACATTTTTTTCTAGGCCTGTATCAAATTGGAAAAGTTATATTGAGGCAAAAATATATTCTATGATATTTTAGAAAACTTGAGAAAGTCTAGGGATTTTAAATTCAAGATGTATTTTATTGCATTTAAAAAGAAAAACAAACTTTATAGAACCCTGATGAAATTAACAGATAAAACTCTTATTGATCCTGGGAAAATATTATTTTGAATTTGCTAAGAAGATTCTTTAAAGAATAGTTTTTTTCTTTCATTTTAGAGGTTCAGATTTTCAAATAAGATGGGAAATAAAAGCAACACCATGGTCATCAAGTAAAATGAATATCTTCCCAAGACTTATAGCAAAGGTACAATGCTTGTTTTCCAGCTAATGATGAAATGAAGTCATCATGATTACCAACATACTTAAGATATAAATATTTCAGTCATAAATAAAAATTACCTCAATAATAAATGTTTAGGATTTTTTTTTTTAAATTACTTGTTACAACAAAAAACTACATACTATTAAGAAAACTCTTATTCTTGCTGTTCTACTAAAATGTGGTGAAATTATAAGTAGAAAAAAGTTCATAGATTAAATCCCTTTTCTTTCAGCAAATATTGTTGGAAGCTTATGAGTAAAAACTATTAAGATAAGAAGACAAGATTATTAGGAAAAAGTGTGCACCGGACTCCTGGTGTGGCGCTATAGGGTCAGGACTGGACTGTGAATCACAAAGTCGGTAGTTGAAACCCGTCAGCTGCTCCTTGGAAGCTCTATACAGAGTCTCTAAGAGATGGAAGATTTCACAGCACTTGGCAACAACAGCATAGAAGTTTTGCTACTTAGTTTGATGCAAAGGGAGGTTACTGCAAATATGATTAAGTTTGTGAGTTTTGCTAAATGTCCTTTCCATGATAAAATTCTGGAATGACTTGTTTTGTGGACTATTGAATATCATATGCATTAAGAAAAATCTATTTACTTTTAATAGTAAATATCATGTTTAGTGAGAACAATATTTATTGAGGAAAAATAAGAATGTGGAAAAGCATGAAAGAGAACTTGTTTAGAAAGAGCTTAAACAAAAAGTCTAGGGTGCAATTTTAGGTACAAAACTCTCTAAAAGTTTTATTCACTGATTCATTTGTAGCCAAATATTAAAATAAATCATTTGAGGCCAGGAGAACTTAAAACTCTATAGGGTATCATTGATGCATATAATTTTATAAACAAAAGATCGTTCTAATAAAGCAGAATCCTTATATTACTCTTTAGTGTAGTAGAAAAGACAATGTAAACCCTATGTGCCTGTAATTAGCTTCTAAGAAAGTACTAAAAAACAGTTAAGTCTGAAGAGGTGTTTGACATTTGATTTAAAAAAAAAAAAATTCCAAATTCGAAGATTTCTCTGTGATCTCAAGTTACTGTTATACTATTCAATACATAATTTGATGCAATTGTGGTTGTTAAGTACCTTCAATTTTGACTCATAGTGACTCTGTATAGGGTTTCTGAGCAGTGGCTGGTGAGTATGAATTGCCAACCTTTAGATCAGCAGTACAACACCACACCAGGATTCCAATACATACATTTAATATGTTCTTCAACATAGCAAAAGTATTTTAACTAGGAGTTTGTAAAGACACACACACACACACACACACATATATTTGGTTTCTCCATGCAAAAAGAATACAACACAATTTTACCAAAGTGTAAACTCTCTTCAAAAAGCAACTATAATGTGTGGTCATAATACAAAAATCACCAAGTTGAAAACAGTATGGTGGGGAGAAAGAATGTATAAAGTAAATTCTCATTTTTGTGGCTTTTAATATAAGACCAGTGTATCATTTGGCAAGAATATTCATGGTACAAAGAAGAGAGAACACATCAAAGAAAAGAAAAAGACAGAGAAGAGACCTCCATATTTTAACTCATATTTGAGACTGGTTCTGGCAATATTCATGTAAGGAACATTCATGTAAGCTGCTAATTTAAAGCCCAAGGAGTTAAATTTAGACAACAGATGCTCCCTGACAAACAATTTTCAGTTCAAGTACTACAAATAAAATAATTGCTTGATAAAACATATGAAGTAATACACCTTCAAGATAAATGACAAAATTCAGATTCTCCATATCTAAACTATCACAACATCAAAGGTACAGTGCAAATACCCCAATATACTAACACACCAACAAAATAAAACACAATCAGAAGAGAAAAAAGAAATTATATGAAACTAATCTCACAATGGAGTCCTGGTTTGGCACTGCATCATAAGCACTAGGCCGCAAAATTGGTATGAATCACAAGGTCAATGGTTCAAATTCACCAGTAGCTCCTCTGAAACACTATACTGGGGTGTTATGAATCACAACTGACTCAAGAGCACTTAAGAGAATAACAACATCAACAATCTAACAATGTATCAGAAGTGGAATTTACTAGGAAAAAGAAAAAAAAAAAACCACTTTAATCTGCCTATTATAACTTTCCTCAATTAAAATAAACAAATTAACTGTTACATGTGTAATGAGTACAATAATGAAATTAAACTATAAAATGATAGAAAATATTTGCAAAGCCATCACAATGATAAAAAAAAAAACTAAATGAAAACTCTACAATGAACAAGAAAATGTATAAAAAATTTTAAATCTCTATATGGAGGAAACATCTGAAAATAGATGACAGTGAAAATAATAAGTGATCTTGAGTACAAATAAATCACTAAATATGAATAAAATAAAAATGAACCAAATCTCAGGGGCTTAATAAAAACATCAGACTGTTCAATATATATCTAATTTGAGTAGTCTTGATTTCATTAGACCTAGAATGTGAATAGAGTTTGGGCTATTTGACCTTTGAACTATCTTTAAAATTCAGAATAAAAATTTTAAAATATTAGGGCTGACTGTTGTCGTTTGACTTTTTGGTAGAAACATCCCTCCTTAATTTCAGCTCTCTCTACCTCTATACATAAACAAGCATGCCCACAGTACACTGGGTCTTTTACTAGACAGTTGAATTATTTTTTAAGTACAACTTTTTAATAATATTTTTCATGGAACACTTTATTTTATACTTGACATGGGAATTTTAAGTATTAATGTCAGAGGGAAGAAGTTCGAGAAAATTGTCTTTCTTGAGTACTTGAAACCACTGCACATAGGCAATTGCATTTTCCACCAATGTAAAAATTTACTCTGTTTAATAATGTCAAAAAAATGCAATATTCAAATTCCAGGTGCATTTTGTTTTGTTTTAAGTTTTTATTGTGAATTGAGCGATAGTTTACATGGGAGAACATCAGTTATAAACTCATCATTTCATTGCAATGATTACAATCTCCCCCATGCATCATCATTCAACAGTATTTGCTTCTATTTCCTCTGTTTTTTTCGGGGGGATGTATATAAAAATACCCAGGAATATATATCATTTAAACAAGCAAAGGGCACATTCTGCAAGCCTGCCTCCTGGTTGCCAGCACACAGCCTCTCTTTCCATCAGTCTAGAGTCCTCAGCTGCTCTGTCTCTCCATGTCCTCATCTCTGCCTCCATCTCTGGTGTCACTGCTTTTCTGGATAGGGACCCACATTCTGCTCGTGCTCTTCTCCCTTGATGGTCCTAGGGGCCTCTGTTTCTGGACTGTAAGATTAACTACTCCTCCCTTTTTGTTATAAAACTTCTACCTTTACAGTTGTGACAGTCACCATCAGTCATGAAAACAATTATTCACTATTGAATCATAAGAATCTTATCCCTATCTCTTTTCACCAGACCCTTCTTCTAGACAAGATGAAACATTTAGTGGGGATTCTACCTTGTCCCTCATACTCTGAAACTAAACTCCCTCTTAAAAACTTGTAAAGCCACTTTGTGCCTATAACGCCCCCACCTCCATTTTAGGTAGTGAATGTCTAAGTAGCCTATCCCTATTAACCCTGTATACAGAGAAGATAGGGTTGATACTTGATATGAAGAATCCTTCCTGAGGTTTATGTTTAAAGAGCACATTTAACTACAGGTATTGTCTAACATTAACTAGTCTAGTGAATTAATGATTTCATATATATGACACTCTTACCCACATATATTTTTCCTGAAAGTGTGAGCAGTTGACTACACTATGCAAGTCAAACAAATACATATTCTGGTGGAAAAATTATTTTTCATCTCAGGTTAGTGCTTCTAATATTTATAAAGTAGTTGTATACTGGTCATAAACTTAAGGCACAGGCAATGCTAAACACTTATTTGAATGTTTAAGCTTTTTAAAATGTATTTATATGCATTGAAAGACACTGTAGTCCAGAACTGTGGAGGCAGTCAAGGAAAGTCAGAACACCAAAAGGACACAAAGTGTTTTCCATGGGGATTTGGAAACATAATAGATTTGTAGAGAACATTTCCTTCTGATAGTCCTTTTCAATTTTTTTCTGCTGATTTGCAAAGGTTCCATGGTACATGGTTTAAATTATTTGTAAGACTTCTTCTCTTTAGCTACCAAGACAAACAAAATCAAGGGAGTGGTCTCTTCATTCCTTAAACATATTTTGTTATTGAACATGTGGCAGGCTATATGTGCAACTCCTTTACAGGCATCTCCAGATATCCTTGAATTGTTCATTGGATTTTCCTCAGAATTGCAGATACGTTGTTTTGATTTCATTTAGAATATTAGGAATCTCCTCTTTTGGCAAGGGAATTTAAAAACAAATTCTTAAACAAGTAAATTACACTAAAGACTGTTACCAGTAACTAAAGAGTAATATGCATTTATAGGACAAAGGCAAAAGAAATATTTTGAACTATGAAGGTCTGATGTTGCTCACTGACTTTTGGGATAGCTACTGTGGCAGCATTTCAGCTGTCTCCTTCTCAAATTCATAGTTGACTGTGACTCTACATATTTCATGTTAGTTCTCACCTCAAAGCAAATAGACTATAAAGCAACATGACATCTCCAGAAAACTAGATTATCCAGAAATAGCAGGGTGAGAGAGTACTGAGGAAATTAGTAATCCCATTTTAAATTACCAAAGGCATCAAAATCAATTCTGGAAGAAAGGTTTCTTTGCTTCTTATATTTTATAGTATACATCCAATGTAACTCCATTTTATTCATTTGTTGTATTACCTTTGTGATAAATCCTAAAAAGTTTAAATTTATCAAAAGTTAAATTTTAGGAAAAAAAGTAGTAATATTTTCACATTTTTTCTTATCATTTGTGATGACAACATATGTAAGTATAGTTATGTAAAGTAAAATTATTTAGAAAACGGCTTTATACTTTATAAATAAAAGATGTTCACATCTTCTTCCCATTTAATATTTACTGAAGCCCAATGAAACGAAAAAAAACAAATAATATTAACCCCATTTTACTGATGAGAAAACAAAGACACAGAAAAGTGATTACTGTCTAAAGTTCTCTAACACAATAAGACATGTAGCAGGACTAAAATTCACCTGCTTATTCTAATTAAAACCCCAAGTTATATCAGGATTTGGGCTCTACATTGAGTGCACTGAACACTAACAACAAAAGGCTAAGGGGTAGTGCACTGATATCAAAGACAACATACATGAAAAGACAGAAAAAAAGAAAAATGACCAAACTGGATTTTAGAAGAGACTCAGAACCCTACTCTGAACTTAGAGTAGCTAAAGCAAACAGAAGAAATGATGACAGATTTCAAAATGCAGCTCAAGAATACAAAGCAATGTTTTAAAATAAATTTCACAAAACCCTGGAGTTAGAAAAGAAAAAGGGAAAGCAAGCTTGGTATTTCTCCAGGAAAAAGAAATTCCAGTTGCAACACTGAAAGATTCTATGGGCAAAAAATGGAATAATGCAGGAAGCATCAAAAGAAGCTGGAAGGATTATAAAGGTCACTTTACCAAAATTAATAATAATAATAATGAAAGTGTCAATATCCAACCATTTTAAGAGGTAGCATCTGAACAAGAACTGATGGGACAGAATCTAAGAAGTATAAGCTATGCCAAGAGCATGAAAAAACTAGTAAACAAACTGAAAGAGATCCATAGTCATGTCCATTACAAAGAAAGGTAACAGAAAAAATGATGACAGATTTCAAAAGACACAGCTTGAGAATACAAAATACTGTTTAATAATAAAATGTAAAAAGACCTGGAGTCAGAAAATAAAAAGGAGAGATCAAACCTGGCATTTCTCCAGGTGACTACCCACTACCAAAAACCCCCAAACCAACCAATATTGAGTTGATTCCAACTCATAGCAACTCTACATAGAGATTCTGAGACCGGAAATCTTTACCAGAACAGACCGCAACCACTTCCTCTCACAGAGGGGCTGCTGGGTTTGAACCGCCAACTTTTCAGTTACCAGTCCAATGCATAATGCTCCTTGTGATCCATTATAATTCAGAAATTATTGAACAATCCCATGAATATAACATGCAAGGAAATTTTTTCCAAAGATAATTCAAAAATGACTGCAGCAGTAGTATCAACAAGGAACTGTTCGATAAGATCCTCATTCCGCTGGGTCACCTTTCTTTGGAATGAGCACAAATCTAGATCTCTTGTAGTCAGTTGGCCATATGGCTGTCCTTCAAATTTCTACGTGTAGACTAGTGAGGGTGTCCGGCATAGTATAAGTTTGTTGAAACATTTAAATTGGTATTCTGTAAATTCCAGAATCTGTTGTCTTCAATGCAGCTTGAACTTCTTCCAGTAATACCATGTTGTTGTTCTTGTCAGGTGCCATCGAGTCGGAACCGACTCATAGCGACCCCATGCACAGCAGAA
>NW_006408542.1:11139273-11160414 GCF_000296735.1 Chrysochloris asiatica
TCCCTTTTTGTTTTCTCCAGGCCTTTGCATATTTCCTTTTAGTATTTTACTTTGTAAATTATTCACTTTAGCTACTCTATATTCAAGAGCAAATTTCAGAGTCTATTTTGAAACCCACTTTAAACTTTTATTTCTTTCCTGTCTTTTAAAAAAAAACTTTTGCTTTTTTCATGTATGACCCAACAGCTCTTCTACTTTTTGATCTTCAGTGTTAAACATTTCCTGTATGTGCTTAACATGTATTAACTTAGATGACAGAGAAGGCAATTTCAATAAGAGGGATGTTGGTAAAAGAATTAAAAAGTCTTGGAAAGATACAGGGAGGAGTGCAAGAGTCAAGGGTACAGAGATAAATACTATTACACAATCCTGTAATAAATATTAGTAACTTATGTGTTGTTGTTATTAAGTACCACTGAGTCTGTTCTGATTCATAGCAACCCTATATAGGGTTTCTGAGGAGCAGCTGGTGGGTTTGAATTGCTGATCTTGTGGTTCATAGTCCAGTGCTGATCCACAGAGCCACACCATGGATATTTACATAGGAATGGGAGAGAGCACATACACAGACAAAATTTGTACATATGTGGGTACTTTTGGGACTGAAATATCCAGGAATATGGTGGAACATTGTGATTGTTTTTAGATAACATCCAGTTGGTTCTTACTCATAATAACCATAAGCACAACAGAACAAAACACATTCAGGAACTGTACCATCCTTACTGTAATGGTTAGGATTCTGTGTCAACTCAACTAGGCCAGGATTTCCAGAAGATTCACAATTGAGATGTGATTATTCCCCTAGTGATGAAACCTAATACAGGCATAGTTAACTCTGATAAGTTGCTATGAGCAGTCAATCAATTAAAGGGATGCTTCCTTGGAAATGTGACAAAATTCAGAAGCTTATGAAAGGAGGAGGAATGGAAACCAGAAGTACAGGGAGAACACTGGATAAGTGTTACATTGAAGGGTTTGCAATCGTTGAGATGAAATTAAGTATGTGATTTACTGAATGTAAAACTGATGATCTGCTCCATAAACCTTCAATTAATTCACAATATTTTTTAAAATATGTTCTTGATATGGTCTCTAAAATCAGGTATTTGGGCTCTAATGGACTTGTTTCAATTTTCTTTACCTTCAGCTTAAATTAGCGTAGTGGTTACGAATTGGACTGTGAACCGCAAGGTCAGATGTTCGAAACTACCAGCTGTTCTGTGGGAGAAAGATGAGGCTTTCTGCTCCTGTAAAGATTTACAGCCTCAGAAACCCTGTACAGGGTCTCTATGAGTCAGAACCGACTCCACGGCACATAACAACAACAACAACAATGTGAACAACTGATGATCTGTTCTACTGTCAGCACCTGAAGGTTTTAGTCTGATGATATTGAGCTTCTCCATCATCTTTTCACAACAATGTTATCAATATGATTCTTGTGTATTCCATCTGGTGAGGTCCAAGTGTTTAGTCACTATTAATATTTTGAAAAAAAAAAAAAAAAATAACCAGCACCATTTCTATCACCAAAGCTATATTTTTCAACTACTGATCCTTCCTTCTCTGTTTCACTTTTCAGTCAATAGTAATTACCAATGCATCTTGATTGAATGTTTGATCAGTTTCAGACTAAATAATTCATAGAATTCTTTAGTTTCTGCCTCATTGGCTTTAATGGATGGCATAAATATTTGAATAATAGTTGTATTAACAGGTCTTCCTGTAAGCATATAGATATGACCTTATCACAGACAGCATATTTCAAGAAAGATCTGAAAATGTTCTTTTTGACAATGAATATAATACCATTCCTCTTCAGTATGTCATTTCCAACATAGTGAACCATTGTTGCAACCCAGTAGAGGGTTTTCAAGGAGTGGTTGGTGAGTTTGAACTGCCAATCTTGCTGTTAGCAGTCCAAACACTTATCCTACAGAGCCCCACCTTGAGTCCTAGTAAATCATATGATTGTTTAATTCAAAATGAGCAATACCTGTCCATGTCAGCTCACTAATTCTTAAGAAATCAATTTTTATGTATTCCATTTAATTTTTGATAGCTTTTAATTTCCCTAAATTCATACTTCATAATTCTACCTTCAAATAATTAATGATATTTGTAGCTGCTTCTTTCCATTTTGAGTCATGCTCCACCAATAAATGTTCTGAAAACTTTGCTCCATCCACATCCTTAAGGTTGATTCTACTTTGAGGAGGCAGCTCTTCTTCAGTTGTATTTGGAATGCTTTCCAAACTGAGGAGCTTGTCTTCCATCAATATATAAAACAATGTTCTGCTCTTAATTATAAAGTTTGCATTGGTTAATCCCTTAAAAGTGGATGGCCTATTCATTCTTCCTAGTCTGTTCTTCATTTGGAAGTTCTGCTGAAACCTATCCACTGTAGGTGGTCCTGCTGGTATTTGAAACACAAGTGGCATAAAATAAAGCATCACAGCAACATACAAGTCACAACCGTAGTCCAAATTGACAGCTGTATGTGGTCAAATTTCAATAGCTACATTTATTTTAAATTTTCTATGAAATTCTTTAAGATTGGCTTTTTCTGTCCCTTTCAATGAAAAGCTATACAATTCAGCCTTGTCAAGCTTTAATCACTTTAAAACACTTATGCTACTTCTCCCCAATACAGTCAGTTATCTGTAAAAGTAGACATTTCTCCTACAAAAATACAGCACTTTTCAAAATAATGTTTTAGTATATATAATATTCCAGACATGTGCTGAGGTCTGGAATATAGACATAAATGAAGTATGAGATTCACCACCTTGAAGCTAATTATAATGTGAAATTAAGCAGTCAATATCTGATCACAACCAAATTCAAGTATTTTCAAGGTTATAGGAGAGAATAGACAGTTCATCCAGAGATTTGTGGCAAAGGAAAGAAGGGAATTGTCACCAAGGATGGAAAAATGTAAAGAAAGTCTTTCCAGAGTCAACATTCTAGCTTTGTAACTCTTAGAACAAATAAGCATAAACATTTTTCTGGACTCATTAACAACCTACGATATGCAGATGATACAACCTTGCTTGCTGGAACTGAAGAGGACTTAAAATACTTACAGAGGAAGATCAAAGGCCAACCACAGTCTTTAGTATGGGCTGCACCTCAATGTAAAGAAAACAAAAATCCTCACCACTGGACCAATAAATAACATCTTGATAAATGAGAAAATATTGAAGTTGTCAAAGACTTCATTTTGCTTGGATCCGCAATTAGCACTCATGGCAGCAACAGTCAGGAAATCAAACAACGCATTGCCTTAGGCAAATCTGCTGTACAAGACCTCTTTAATGTGTTCAAGGGTGCCTGACCCAAGCCATGGTATTTTCAATAGCCTCATTGTACTGAGTATTGATGTTATTCTATGGAGATAGAACAGGTTTGGGAGAAATAAGCCTCATATGCATGTGACAGTTGGACAACAAATAAGGAAGATCATAGAAGAATTGATGCATTTGAGTTACAGTATTGGAGAAAAATATTAAAAGTACTATGGATTTCCAGAAAAACAAACAAATATGTGTTGGAAGAAGTACAGCCAGAATGCTCCTTACAAGCCAGGATGGCAAGACTTCATCTCTCATACGTCATGCGTGTTCTTAAGAGTTACCAGTCCCTGGAGGACATCATGCTAGGTAAAGTGAAGAATCAGCAAAACAGAGGAAGTCCGCCAATGGGGTGAATTGGCACAGTGGCAGCATCAATGGGTTCAAGTGTAACAATTGTGAGAATGCTGCAGGACTGGGCAATGTTTGGTCCCATTGTGCACAGGGTCTCTATAAGTAAAAATCAACTCAACGACACCTAAAAATAACAACATTATACAAAGAAGGAGGAAAATTACTTTCCAGCTAAAAGGATTAGCAGGAACATAGATGCAAAAGCAAAGAAGAACCTGATAAGGCTACAAGTAGTATTTCACAGTGACTGGAAAACACTTGAAGTAGAAGAAGGGCTCTGCTATAAGTTAACAGAATTTGGATTTTATCCTAAAGTTGATGTTGAGGTATTAAGGAAGATTTAAACAAGAGAATGCCATGATCATATTCATGATGGAGAAAGAGGACTCTGAAAATATATTGAAAATGGATTAGAAGAGAAAATTGGTAGAAAGAAAGAGCCAAAATAGAGCTGATCAAAACTCACAATATGAATGAGATGTTTTATTGGATGTAATTGAAATGTAGAATTGACACCACCTCCTAGACAGTCTGATTATAAGAGGAGTGAAAAAAATGTGTAATGACAATGGTTGCTGGTTTAAGCACATTGTTGTTGTTGATGTTGTTAACTGCCGTTGAGTTGGTCCCAACCCACAGCGACCCTGTATAAGGTTTTCAAGGAGCTGCTGGTGAGTTTGAACCATGAACCTTGTGGTTCAAACAAACCACATCACCACACCAGGACATAGGTAAGTATTATTCATGTCATTCTGAGATAGAATAGGTTTGGGAGAAATAAGCATTTACTTGTGTACATCCCAACTTAGCTGTATCTGTAAATATCCAAGTGGAAAAATCTGGAATATGTGACTATGTCTGAGCTCTGGGGTTATTGAATTTCTGATAATAATAAAGGCAAAACATAGATCTAATATTAAACATGTATAGATGAGTAACTATGAATTTCTTCATAAACTGAACATTCCATAAGTACTTCAAGAAAGGCAATGATTATTTTAGATGCTATGGGCATATTTTACTCACCTCTGGTGTGGCATTTGAAGGTAAGCATTGGATTGCTAATCACAAGGGCAGTGGTTCAAACCCATCAGCTGCTCCTTGGAAACCCTATACAGGGTCTCTATGAGTCAGAACAGACTCCACAGCACTTAACAACAATAACAACTGTATTTAACATACACAGTGGTGTCCTGGACTCAATTAATTTGGTACATAAGAGCTGGTTGTTAAATTTAAAACAATTTGTAAGCCAGGTATTAAGCATGATTATTATTTAAACTTAAATTATATAAAATGACATTGAAATTATGTTACTAATAAAGGTAAAAATGCTCAAGATTTATTATTTTTAGGGGCTATATCTTGCCACATTGAAGAGAGAAAACATAAATGTTTTGAGTGGTTAAAACTTGTCAGGAGTAAATTAATATCCTAATACATTTTACTACTATTCATGTTCAATTTTATGTGTATTGAGAAACTATCATACAGTAGTGTGTGGAAGTAACTCGTATGTTCTTAACTCCACTTTTATGTTGGTAACTTGAAATTGGAAATATTTATAGTATGAAAATCAGTATAACAATTATTACAATTCAGGGCTTGGTCCCCTCCCACCACAGCACCCAGCCTCAGCAGGAAATCTGGAGTGCTTTTTGAAAAAATTAATACTGAGTCACCTCTCCCAGAAAATGCTGAATATCTAACTTTGCATAAGGCACCATTTAGCATAGTATACTCCCCTCCACCCTCCCAGTACTCAGTAATATATGCATTTAAGACACTGACATTTGGATTGACAGAGTTGGAATTCTCACGACACCAGTATTGAAAGCAAACAAAGAGCCTAAAGGCATAGGCATGACATTGAGATGCCAAATCCTGAGGGACTTGGCTGTCTAAAGAAGGAAGTAAAGAACAAAAGAAATGAAATACTAGGAGAAAATTAAGGCGCTGCAGGAGACAACAGAGAGAGAAACACAGGTCTAGAGGGAGTACAGCAGGGAGACTTTGCTCATGATTCTCCATTTTGGATGGGCCAAGCCCTGATATCTCCTGGTGTCTGAGTCTCAGCACTAACACTTTAGTCAGAAAGGATTATTAAATGTATTTTGTACAGATGCAAAATCATTTTCCTGTGAAAGAGGTTAACAGCAAAGCTGTTTGTATCCTGCCAGTTGTATCCTTACCACCCTTGGCTTTGCTTCAGCAAGAAACAAAGTGACATGAACAACAGATTCCAGCCACAATAGATTTTCTAAAGGCATCTATATCTTCGCTTTCATCTAAATTCCAACCACTGGTTACAATTAACCAGCAGCTGTTTGTTAAGTAAATAATTCATAGAAAATTCTTAGCATAGTCATAATGATGAACTATGCTTCCTATGGTGTTAAATCAGACGAATCACTAATCTACATCAAATAATGATTAAGCAGTAAGTAAAAAAAAAGGAAGTCATTTCATTGTGCCATTTTTTCCATTTCTACTCGACAAGGAATGAATTTCAATGTCATCATTTCATATAAATCATTTCTTCAGAAGATATTAATAAATCCATGTTTGACTTCTATCCACTTTAACATTAAAGCAAAAATCATAGCTTGATCCAAAGCTAGTCTTCAAGCTGAACACAAAGTAATCAATAAGATCTTTGTCTACTACTTCACTACCACCCTCTGTCAGCTCGTCATACTGTGGTGGATTGGTGGTGCTATGATGCTGGGACCTGTATCACCAATACTTCAAGTGGTGCCACCACTAGAGTCCCCCATGGTGGAGGGATCTCAGAAGAGCTTTCAGACTGAGAAAGGTCTGGCAATCTATTTCTGAAAATTATAGAAAATTATGAAAATCTAATGGATAACAGTAGAATATTGTCAGACACAGTGCTAGAAAATGGGAGACATTATGTTGGGTTGTTGTTGTTAGTTACCATCCAGTCAGAACCAACGCATAGGAATCCTATGTACAACAGAATGAAACACTGCCCAATCCTAGGCCAACCTCACAATTGTTGCCACACTTGAGCCCATTGATGCTGCCACTTTGCCAATCCATCTCGCTGAGGGTCTTCCTCTATTGAAAATACTTCAACAATGGATTGGAGCACACCAATGATCATAAAAATTATATAGGACCAGGCAATGTTTTGTTTTGTTGTACACAGTATTGTCATGAGTCATTGGAAACTAACAACTCATGCTGTCCTAAGATAAAAGAAAATTAGCATAAAATAATTTCAACCATATTACTGACAATAAATTAACTGAAAGTACATTAGAATTACTGATGTTTAAATTTATTTTAAATCATTTTTCACAGACAGGCATCATCCAAAATGCTAGACAGATTTTACAGAAAATATGTTTTGGTCCTATTTACATATTTTTCATCTTTGAAGGTTGATGAACCTGGGGTAGTGATTTGGGTATCTGCTACTGTTTCTAAAACATTCAAACGGACATCAGTGTTATCTGAATTCTAGAAAGAAAAGTAAAATATTTATCTAAACTGTATCTACTGTGTAGAAACAAAATTTAAAATGTCAACCGATACCCACTAGGCAGAACATTTTAAAGTGAACTAAATGGCTTAAAACTGGGGTCTTTGCATGTTATTCAGATGAGTTAGTCCTAGAAAGGAGTAGATTTTACCAGAGGTGAACACTAACAATTATGGAAAACTTTAAGTTAAATTGCTATGTCACTGAGTTTGGGATAATTTAAATAAAGTCATCCTGGCAGTGAACAATGCAGAAACAGCTTAGTATGTTTCTGAGATATTTATTTTAGAATGAGTGCATCCAGTGCCACCTCACTTTCTTGAAAGATTTCAGTTTTTTATTCCATAAACTCCTGGAGCCTTGTTCTCTGCCAATTCCTTCAAAGCACCTTGGACTCCTTCCTTCAGTATCATTGGCTCTTGATCATATGCTACCTCTTGAAATGGTTGAACATCAACTATCTTCTTTTGGTACAGTGACTTTGTGTATTCCTTCCAAAGAGAGGTGACCCAACGGGATGTGGAAGTCATCGGACAATATCTGTGATAGTCCATGTGAGTAAAGTTTTACTAAAGGTAATACAGAAATGGCTGCAAGCATACAGAGAACTTCCAAAGGTTCGAGCTGAATTCAGAAGAGAATATCCATTGCTGATATCCAATGGATCTTGGCTGAAAGCAGAGAATACCAGACAGATGTTCACCTGTGCTTTATTGACTATGCAAAGGCTTTCGATTGTATGGATAATGTCAAGTTATGGACAACATTGTGAAGTATGAGTATTCCAGAACACTTAATTGTGCTCATGAAGAATCTGTCCATGGACCAAGAGGCAATTGTTCGTTCAAATAGAACATGGGAACACTGAATAGTTTAATATTTTAAAAAGGTGTGCGACAGGGTTGTTGTATTCTTTCACCATACTTATTCAACCTGTATGCTGAGCAAATAGTCAGAGAAGCTGGGTTCTATGAAGAAAAATATGCCATCAGGATTGGAGGAAGACCTGCGATACGCAGATGATACAACCTTGCTTGTTGAAAGTGAAGAGGACTTAAGATATTTACTGATGAAGATCAAAGAACACAGCCTTCGGTATGGATTACAACTCAATGTAAAGAAAACAAAAATCCTCACCACTGGACCAATAAATAACATTCTTATCAACGGAGAAAAGATTGAAGTTGTCAAGGACTTCATTTTTCTTGAATCAACTATCAACATTCACGGAAGCAGCAGTCAAGAAATAAAACGACGTATTGCATTAGGCAAATCTGCTGCACAAGACCTTTTTTAAAGTGTTGAAGACTAAAGATGTCAGCTTGAGGACTAAGGTACACCTGACCCAAGCCATGGTATTTTCAATATCCTCAGATGGATGTGAAAGCTGGACCGAGAATAAGGAAGACTGTAGAAGAATTGATGCTTTTGAGTTATGGTATTGCAGGAGAATATTGAAAGTGCCATGGGCTGCCAAAAGAACCAACAGATCTGTGTTGGAACAAGTGCAGCCAGAGTGCTCCTTGGAGGCCAGAATGGCCAAATTTTGTCTCTCATACTTTGGACATATTGTTAGTAGGGAACAGTCACTGGAGAAGGATATCATGTTTGGTAAGGTAGAAAGTTAGAGAAAAGAGGACGACCCTCAGCAAGATGGATTGGTAAAGTGGCAGCATCAATTGGCTCAAGTGTGACAAAAATTGTGAGGTTGGCCTAGGATTGGGCAGTGTTTTGTTCTGTTGTACATAGGGCCGCTATGAGTTGGTACCAATTCAATAGCACCTGGCAACAACAACAAACATTTGTCACATACCAGGATATGTGATCCAAAAGTTTGATTTATTTTATAGAGTAAATGCTTGGTTTAATATTTCTAATCACATTTGAATTCAGTTGGATAAAAACTGAATCATTCTCTTTTATCACTGCTTTTAAACATGATCTGAATCTTCCTTTTCCATTCTTAAAATTATTATCAGAAAAATTAATCAAAACTTTAAAATTCAAGTAAGACAAATATAGATCTCATCCAATTAGATGGTCAGGTAGTGGTCTTCCAAATTTCTTCCATAGATAACTAAGCACCTCCAGTGCTTAATCAATTTTTTGATATAATTAAATTTGTATTCTGTCAAATCCTAAAGCCTTCTTTTCACCAATGCCTTCAGTGCAGCTTGAACTTCTTCCTTCAGTGCCATTGTTTTGTGATCATATGCTGTCTCTTAAAACAGTTGAGCATCGACCCTATCTTTTTGGTACAATGACTCTTTCCATCTTCTTTTGATGCTTTCTGCAACATTCAATATTTTGGCCATATAATCCTTCAGTATTTAAATAAGACCAAAAACATTTTCTGCCACTAAAATCTATCTAATATTTCTGATGATTCTTGTCTATAAAAAATAGCTTTAAAAATATTGTTAAAATTCAAGTCTAATTTTGAAAGTTTTCTTCAATTCTTTCTGCTTGAGAAATGCTGAGTGTGTTCTCTTTTGGCTTTTTAACTCCAGGTCTTTGTATATTTCATTTTAATACTTTATTTTCTCTTCTCAAGCTACCCTTTGAAATTTTCTGCCCAGCTCTTTTACTTCCTCATTTCTTCTAGTCACTTTAGCCTCTCTATAGTGGCAAGTTGCAGAATCTCTTCTAACATCCATCTTGGTCTTTTCTTTCCTTCTTGTCTTTTTGATAACCTTTTGTTTTCTTCCTGTATGATGTTATTGATGTCATCCCACAGATCTTCTGGTGTAAAGTCATTAGTGTCTAATAGGCAAATCTATTCTTGAGATGATCTCTAAATTGAGATGTGATATGTTCCAGGTCATATTTTGACTCTCATGAACTTGTTTTAATTTTCTTGAATTTCAGGCTAAACTTGTATATGAGCAATTGATGGTCGGCACCAGTCAGCTTTGATCTTGTTTTGGATGATGACATTGAGCTTTTCCACTGTCTCCTTCCACAGATATAGTTTATTTTTTATTCCTGTATATTTTGTATTCCATCTGGTGAAGTCCATATGTATCATCACTTTTTATGTTTTTAGAAAAGGTATTTGCAATGAGTAAGGAATTAGTCTAGCAAAATTTTATCATGTGATCTTCAGCATCATTTTTATCACCAAGACCATATTTTCCAACTAAATACTGATCCATACACTTTGTTTCCAATTTTTTTAATCTAATTGCCCGTAATTATCAATGTACCTTGATTGCAGGTTTGATAAATTTCAGACTGAAGAAGTTGGCAGAATCACTGGTATTAGTGGTTAGTACATAAATTTAAATAATAGTGGTACTAACTAGTCTTCCTTTTAGGTGTGTGGATACTATCCTATCACAGACAGCACTATACTTCAAGATAAATCCTGAGATGTTCTTTCTGACAATGAACACTGCATCATTACTCTAGAATTTGTCATACCGGGCACAATAAATGATATGATTGTCTGACTCAAAATGGCCAATACCCATCCATTTCGTCCCACTAATGCCTAGGATATCAATCTTTATGCATTCCGTGTTATCTTTGACAACTTGAAATTTTAGTAAATTCATATTTTATACTTGTTCCAGTTATTAATGGATGTTTGCAGCTGTTTCTCCTTATCTTAGGCTATTCCCCATCAGCAAGTGAAGGCGGTGAAAGCTTTACTCCATTCACATGATATGGTCAACTCTACTTTGAGGAGACAGTTCTTTCCCAGTCATATTTTATGTGTTTTCCAGTCTGAAAGGCTCATCTTCCAGAACTATATCTGATACCAATCTGGTGCTATTCATGAAGTTTTCATCTTCTGGCACTGTATCTGACAAGGTTTCACTGATATTCATAAGGTTTTCTCTGGCTAAACATTCCGAAGTGGCCTACCTTCCCTTCTTCCTGTTTTGGTCTGGAAACTCTGCAGAGTACTTTCCACCATGGAATACCCTGCTAGTCTTTCAAATATCAGTGGCATAACTTTCTGTATAAAAGTAACACACAAGCTACCACACTATGACAAATTGCCAGAAGAGTGGTAGAGAATGAGGTGAGGAGGACTCAATTTTCCATTACTGGACTTGAAAATCAGAGGAGATAATAAAACAGAATACTAGATGAAGCAGGTTCAGGGGACAGTCCTGAAACCCTGAGCTACATATAAAGGAATATTTAGAAGGATCTAAGGCTTACTGCTTGTGGGATTTGTAGCAGAAGTAAGAAAAGTATTGTTTTCTGATCTGTGGCTTCCAATAGGTCTCAGAGAAACCATCTTGAGCAGGACAGAGTGGGTGAAGGATCAAGGGAGCACTCCCATTGCAGGGGTCTAGTTGATTGCTGGAGATAAAGGTGTGAATATTGTTTTTCTGTTCATTTGTCTCTCTCTGTCTGAGTACCTCCACACTCTGGTGACTAAAGGAGGTGCCTGAGTGAATGAACACCCACCCTCCTCCAGAATGTTCTACTATGTATGTGCATGGATTTGCTCAGCAAAGATCACTGGATGCAGAATTGAAGAATGGGGTAGGAGTCAACAGAAACAGCTTAAAATAGAAGGGTCTTCAGAAATGGCTCTGGCCATTCCTGGTCTGTTTCTCACTAGGAAAAACACCTGAAAGAGCTTGAGGAGCGGTGGGTGAGAAAGATAAACAAAAAAGGGAAAGAGGTGGAAAATTAAATATTTAGTTACATCATAAGGAACAATGGTAACATCTTGAAATTTCTCAGACAGTCTTGAAGGCAAGAAGCCAAAAAAGAGGTGTTAAAGTCTTACTCATATTTTGCTATTGGATTTTTTTGTTTTGTTTTGTTTGTGTGTGTGTGTGGCGTTTGTAGACTTTAGTGTCCAATATTTTGTTTGTTTGTTTGTTTTTGGTCTCCTTCTTACCTTGTGGGTGCTCTTTCTCTCCCTTTGTTACCCAAAAAGAGACAGCAATTGTGGTCATATAGCCAAATTACAATCACATCCTATAAAATACCACCATCTAGGTGAGAGTCAATACCAGCTGCTACACACAAAGCAGATAGCCAACACTTGCTAAAATTACTCTGAGTTGAGAAATAAGAGAAGTGCAAAGGGAGGCTCGTCTCCTGATCACATCTACTATGAGGCAATCAGAAAGATTAATACACTAACATATATTCATCTAATTATTGAAAATATATCTACTTATTGAAAATGCCCCAAAAGCAACAGAAGATCTCAGTTTATGTCCAGAAACAACATAGAATAGCTAAAACAAATGAGCTGGAGATAGATCTAGACTTCCCATTGGAAGAAGGACAGGTTTTGAAACTGTCTGATGAGAAATTCAGGAGAATTATATATAGGTGCAATCCAAATACTCCACAGAGGGGTTGAGAAAAATAAAGAAATCAGAAAAGTGCTATAGGAATAATCAAATAAGATAGAAATACCATTGGAAATAATTCAAAACCTGCAAAAAGAGGTCCAAATGATTAATAATATCAGAAATGGACAATACATTGAAAGGAGTAGAATTGAAGAATGTTGTTACATGTTATCAAATTGGTTCCAACCTACAGCAGCCTTATGTATAGCTGAATAAAACACTGTCCAGTTCTACTCCATCCAAATAGCCTATGTTTGAGACAACTGTTGAAGCCACTTTGTCATTCCATCTCATTGAGGGTCTTCTTTTTCACTGACCAGTCCTTTTCCAAGTACTGGTCCCTTCTGATGACATGTCCTAAGTACCTAAGATGAAGTCTTGTCATCCTCAATTCCATGGAGTCATCTGACTGAATTTCTTCCAAAACAGATTTGTTAGTTCTGGAAGCCACTAGAAGTTAGAAAAGCAAGGAAACACATCCCTGTTCAGAGACTTTATTTTATCTCAGAGGCCCATCTTAGATCTCTGAATTACAGAATATAAGGCAAAAAATTATCATTGTTTTATGTCACTAAGTTTGTGATAATTTTCTATAGTAGCAATAAAAAATATGAGCTTGAGTAAGCTTGAAGAACTCTTTTCATTTGCACCTCATTCCTTCACAGTCTGACTATACATTTTTCCAGGATTCCCATATTCCTTGTCTTCTATTTATATAAGCTAAGAAGTAGAGAAGGGGAACTAATGCTTTTAGGGTTTTTTCACCTCTGGAAAGTGTGACTGAGAGGTATGTCAAGCTTAATAGTCTCCTTTGATATGGCACATAGGATTTAAGCTTTTGGAATTTAGCTGCAAATTCAATGATAGGAAAAGATCAGATAACTACATTAAATATGGAGGGACATGCATTTGGTTTACAGCCCTTGTTGCTAATATGACCTTTTAGTACCAAAGGCACATCTTGGGTACTTGTTTCAAACATTACTCTTGTTCTATACCTATCTATTCAATATTTCTGAGATTGGAGACCCCAAGATTGTCCTTTATACCTCCTTAACATACAATAAAATTTGATAAATACTGTTATGCAGGAATCTAAATTTTAACTTCAGTTGTCATGATTATAGAAGTCTAGGCATTACCAGAAAAATAAAGCTTTATTTAGTTTAGAGCTAGAAGCTGCTGTAGTTTACAGATAAAGGACCTGAGATTCAAAGGAATAAAGTAATGCAACTTGTTATAGAAAAGCAGTTGGTGGACACTGGATCCTTTGCTTCCCTCTTCTTTATTCTCCTTCAAAGTCAGCTCTATTGAAATTATAAGAGAATGTTGCCTTTTAGAAGCAGACACACTTATGTGGGTTTGTTTCATCTCCACAGTAGTTCCTTACTTATTGGTAATTATTGATGCTTCAATATATGACTGCAAACCACTCTATGTGATTATATTGCCATACCAACTGTGAGGCTTGGAAGGCCTTATTCCTCAAGATTTCATAGCCAAACAACAATTATATGTACTCTCTTTTTGGCTCTCCTACTTTGGATCTCCATGCCTGGGCTAATGGGGATCAGACTGAATTGTCCTCCAAATAGGACACTTGTTAATTTTCAACTCATCTCAGATTTTTGCTTCTGCCATGGAGAATGTTCTACATGTCAATAGTCACCAGTAAATTTACTGTTAAAAGAAGTTAAAGGGCCCACTTTGGTCCTGGAAGCCTGTCATTAAAACTACTGCCAACTGGCAGAGACTTGAAAGGTTTATTTCTCAGCATTGAGCCATAGGAAAGTTTAGTCAATTAGACTTGGCTTGATTCTTTCCCTCAGGGTGAATTTCCTTCTTTGAAAGACTCCCCAGAAGGATGAATTAATTAGACGTCAAGGAAAGGAAAATTCAGAGTTGAAGTGAAAATGGACAAAGGTATCATTATACATGAAAGGGATGCAAGGTCTGCAATAGCATTGCAACTCAGCACTCAAACATCAAACCTGACTTCTCCAAAAAAGAGCAATGGTCTCTGACGCATAAATAAACCTAACTCCTAGAGCCATTTCAACCCATATTCTTCCTTTCTGCCATCTTCCTTGTTTGTCATGTGGAAACAAAATATGAGTCTAATTCTCATTAACTTTAATATTTGCTGAGAAGGACATCATCCCATTATGTCAGCTTGTGGTGCTACCCTTTGAGCTCAAACACTCATTTTAATTTCCAATGTGATTCTTTGTTAGGTCTGAGCATGGTTTTAGATTTTCATAAAATATCTGGCCTTGGCTTAAGGCTCTTTATGTGTTCATAGTTCCTCATCCTTGACATGCTGGATAAACATTTTTGTAATTCTAAGTTGTAGAAACAGAATATATTTCAACAGTATTATATAACCAGAAAAACTATTCAGTTGGAAAATTGAATCATTAATTCATTGTCAGAGTTGTTCTTTCATGATTATTACAGATACATTTAAAAACACTCTTAAAGAAAAAAAATGTAAAGGTTCCAATGAAATGACATATTTTATGGTAATATCATGACTGAATTCTTCCTGTTTTTTCTGGTTTACTCTAAAACAGCTGTTTTGATGAACTCTCAATTTAATGAAATGGAGGCATATTCAGAATGTAGTTCCTTCCTTACAATGTGTCTGATAAGAACAATAATTCAATTACCCTTCTTCATTGATTATTATCTTATTAGTTACAACCCTATACATCTGTCAGTTTCTCATAATATGGTGGTTTGTGTGTTGCTGGGATTCTGGAAGTTATACCAGTGGTGTTTCAAACACCACCAGAATAACCCTGATAGTATTCAGTGGCTATTCCTAACAAAGTATAGACTATGAAGAAGGAATAGACAGACCACTTCTGAGCAGAATATTGTCTGACATATTGCTAGAAGATGGGTCCCTTAAGTTGGAAGGAACTCAACTCAAGTTCTTCCTTGGTCAAGGAAGAACTCCCTCCTTAAAGTAGTGTCTGCCTTAACAGAGTGACTAGAGCAAAGTTTTGGGGTCTTTCCTGGTTGATGGAGCATGACTAAAATAAGAAGAAACAGCTGTAAACATCCATTTACAATTACAACATGGAATGCATGAAGCATGAATCTAGAAAAAATTGGAAGTCATAAAAAATTAAATGGAATACATAAAGATTGATATCCTAAGTATGAGTGAGATGAAATAGACAGGTGCAGGTTATTTTAAATCAGACAATCATATGGCTTACTATGCCAAAAATGAAACATTCGAGAAGCATGGTGTTACATTCATCAAAAAGAACATTTTGATGTGCCCTTTGGTTGTTTAAATTATTATATATTTCTGAGTGTTTCTGTATTCATACCCCCCTAAAAAAAAAAAAAAAAACACAGAGGGAATGGAAGCAAATATTACTGAATGATGATGCACGGGGAAGATTGTAATTATTGCAATGAAACTATGGCATAAAACCGATGTTCTCCCATGTAAATTATCACTTAGTTCACCAGAAAACTTGAGGAAAAAAAAAACCAACTTAAGAAAAGAAGAACATTTCAAGATCTATCTTGAAATACAATGCTGGTCATGATCGGAGAGTATCTAAACACTTATGAGGAAGATCAGTTAATATAAATTTTATTCAATCTATTCATCAACCACAAAAGCTAAGGCTGAAAAAATTGAAGAACTGTGCCAATTTCCTAAGTCTGAAAGTGATCAAATATGCAATCAAGATGCATTGATAAATACTGGTGATTGGAATGAGAAAGTTGGAAACAATGAAGAGGGATTAGTAGTTGAAAAACATGGCCTTGGTGGTAGAAATGATGATGGAGATTGAATGGTAGACTTTTGCAAGACCAATGACTTCTTCACTGCAAATACCTTTTTCCATCAACATAAATGGTAACTATATACGTGGATATCAAAAGATGTAATGAATATGCAGCAAGAGACAAGGCCATCAATTCTTCATATTCAAGTTCAGCCTGAAGCTGAAGAAAATTTAAATAAGTCAAATTTAAATTTTAAATTTAAGTACAGTCAAAACATGACCTTGAGTATATATCATCTGAATTTAGAAACCATCTCAAGAATAGATTTGACACACTGAACATTAATTAATGACTGAAAATAAGAAGAGTTGTGGGATGACACATACTTTCTTTGTCTCACATATTTTGAAAATGTTATCAGGAGGGACACGTCCCTGGAGAAGGACATTATGCTTGGTAATAAAGACAGTCGGTGAAAAAGAAAATATCCTCTATGTTTAGATTGTCACAGTGGCTCAAACACAGGAGGGATTGTGAGGATGGGTGCAAGTCCGGGCAGTATACCTAACAGCAATACTGTAGGTCTCCTGGTGTGTTGCTGCAGGATAATCACTGAACTGCTAATCTCAAGGTTTACAGTTCAAACCCACTTCATCAAATTTTAAAACTTTGCTCTTCCAAAGACACTGTTATAAAATAAAAAGGCAAGTCATAAACTGAGAGAAGGTTGATTTATATATTGTTTATTTATTTCCCATTTCATTACTTTATTTTCTGATATCTGCTCTTCTCTTTCTTCTGTGTACTTTGTATTTTATTTGTTCACTTTTATTTAACTGGAAAGTTAAATTATTGTTTTGAGACCACTCATATTTTCTAATATAAACATTTATAACTGCAAATTCCCAAATATCTATTTATCTGCATTAACATGCTTTTTATATTTTCTGTTTTTAAGTTTATATATATATAATTGTTATTGTTGTTGTCGTTGTATGTTGTGGAGTTGGTTCTGACTCATAGCAACTCTACAGGGTTTCCAAGGCTGTAAATCTTTATGGGAGCAGAAAGCCTCATCTTTCTCCCACAGAACAGCTGGTAGTTTCAAACTGCTGACCATGAGATTAATAGCCCGATTCATAACCACTCTGCTACCAGAGCTCCTTATATATATTATTAGAATATATAATTAGAATTATTATACAACATATAATTAGAAATATATATATATATAATTATAATTCTTCTTCAGGCTTCCTTTTTGAGTATTTGGAAGTATGTTGTTTAATTTCCAATAATTTTCATGTTTTTCTACATCTTTTTCCATTGTTGTTATTTTTGCATTGGTCAGTTGGGTGTGTTGAATCAGTTCTGAATCATGATGACTCTATGCACAAAAGAATCAACAAACCACTATGTGGTCCTGCACCATCCTCACAAGTACTGATATGTTTGAGCCCATTTTTGCTGCTACTGTGTCAATCCATTTCACGAAACATTTTCATATCTTTCATTGACACTCCACTGTACCAAGCTCTTTAACACTTTAAAGACATCTTTAACAGCAGTTTTGCCCAAGGGAATATGTCATTTAATTTCCTGACTGTCCCTACCATGAGTATAGACTGTGGATCCAAGCAAAATGTGGTCTTTGACAACTCCAATCTTTTAACCGTTTACCATGATGTTACTTATTAGTCCCATCACTTGTCTGTCAGTTTGTCACACTGTTGTGACATGTACTGTCTATGATGTTTGAAACTATGTCAATGGTATTTTGAATGCCAGCAGGGTCATCCATAGTAGACAGATTTTAGCTGAGCTGACAGACTAAAACAGACTTAGAAGAAGGAGAGGGGGACTAATTCCAAAGGTTTAGCCATTGAAAACCTTATGTAAAGCAATGAAACACTGTCAGATAGCAACAGGATATTTAATATTGAAACATGATGAATAGCACCAGAATATTGTCAGATGTAGTTCTGGAATATGAGTCCCCCAGTATGGAAGCTATTCAAAATACAAATGGGGAAGAGCTCCCTCCTCAAAGTAGAGTTGATTGTAATGATGTGAATGGAGCAAAGGTTTGGGGGCCTTCACTTGTTGATGGGGCACAACTCAAGATGAGGAGAAATAACTGCAAACACCTATTATTAATTAAAACATGGGATGTACAAAGTATGAACCAAGGAAAATTTCAAGTTGTCAAAAATGAAATGGACCACACAAGCATTGATATTCCAGGTACTAGTAACCTGAAATTTTTGAATCACAAAATCACATGGTTTACTATACCAAGAGTGACAAATTTAAAAGGACTGATGTTGTATTCATCATCAAAAAGAACATTTTAAGATATATCTTGAAGTACAATGCTGTGTGTGATAGGTCAATATCCATACACATACAAAAAAACCTTGTATACACAATAATACAACTAATATTCAAATATATGCACCAAACACTAAAGCTAGTGAAGAAGAAATTGAAGAATTCTACCAATTCTTCAGTCTGAAATTGATCACTCAATAAATATGTATTGATAATTACTGGTGACTGGAATGCAAAGGTTGAAAACAAAAAGGAAGAATCAGTTGTTAGAAAATATGGCCTTGGCGATAGAAATTATGCTGGAGCTCACAGGATAGAATTTTGAAACACCAATAAGTTCTTCAATGAAAATACATTTTTTAGCTAACATGGACCTTACCAGATGGAATGCACAGAAATCTAATAATTACATCTGTGGCAAGACACGGTGTAAAAGCTCAATATCAAGAGCCAAAACAAAGCCAGGGGCAGAATGTGGAACAGATCATCAATTGCTGATATGCAAATTCAGGATGAAGATGTGGAAAATGAAAACAAGTATAAAAGAGTCAAAACATGACTTTGAATATATGCTACCTGAATTTAAAGACAATCTCAAGAACAGATTTGATGCATTAGACACTAAAGACCAAAGACCAGAGGAGTTGTGGGATGACATCAAGAACATCATACAAAAAGAAAGTAAAAGGTCATTAAGAAGACGAGGAGGAAAGAAGAAACCAAAATGAATGTCAGAGACACTCTAAAACTTCCTTTCCATCATCATGATGCTAAAGTAAATAGAAGAAATAAGGAAGTAAAGAGCTGAACAGAGAAGTTTGAAGGGCAGCTTGAGAAGACTAGTCAGATATTATAATGAAATGTGTAAATATCTGGTGTTAGAATATCACAAGGGAAGAACTCACTCAGTATTTCTCAAGGTGAGAGAACTGGAAAAAAAATTCAAACCTTGACTTAACATACTGAAAGATTCTTTCAGCAAAATATTGAATGATGCAGAAAGCATCCAGAGAAGAGGGACAGAATACACAGAGTCATGGTGTCAAAAAGAAATGGACCATTTCAAGATGTGTTATATGATCAAGAACCAATGGTACTGAAGAAGGAAGTCCAAAGCTCACTGAAAACATTGGCAAAGAACATGGCACCAGGAATTGATGGAATACAAATTGAAATCTTTCAACAAACTGATGAGGCACTCGAGGCACTCAGTTAACTATGCTAAGAAATTTGGAGGATAGCTACCCGACCAACTGAAGGAAGAGATCTGTATTTGGGTCCATTCCAAAGAAATAGAATATAGAAATTATTGAACAGTATCATTAATATTACATACAAGTAAAATTTTACTGAAGATAATTTTAAAAAATGGTTGCTGTACTACATCCATAGGGAGTTGGCAGAAATTCAAGTCAGCTACAGAAAAGGAAATGGAATGAGGGATATCACTACTGACATCAGGTAGATCTTGGCTGGGGGCAGAGAATACCAGGGAAATTTTTTTGTGCTTTATTAACTATGCAAAGGCATTTGATTCTGTGAATCATAACACAATATAGACAAGATTAAGAAGAGTATTCTCATTGTTTTCATGTGGAACCTGTAGAGAGATTGTCCTAGTTATCTAATACTGCTATAACAGAAATATCACAAGTGGTTGACTTTAGCAAAAAAATAAATTAATTCCCTCACATTTTAGGAGGCTAGAAGTTTGAATTCAGAGTACAGACTCTGGAGAAAATTCCTTGTCTCCTTTTCACATCTGTAACCCTAGGATTACTTGGAAATTTCTTGGCAGTGTTTTGGCATCTGTCTTGGGATAGGAGCTTCACGGTGAAGGAACCAAGGTCCAAAGGATGCTCTTCTTTCTTGGTGGTAATAGGTTCTTCCAATCTCCACTCACTTTTCTCTCCTTTTATCTCTTGTAAGTAAAAAGGGTTGATGGACACAAACCATTACATTTGATCAGTACTATGATGGCATTAGGATGTTACATCCCAACCCTAATCCATTTCCTAGTTTACCACATCAGATCACATCATGGAGGGTCATCACATAACTGCCATATTACATAACTGCCAAACCATGGAGAATCATTGCCTATCCAACGTGACACATATTTTAGGGGTGTACAATTCAATCTATGCCAAACACAAAGAGACAGTTGTTTGAACAGAATAATGTGATACTGAAGTGGTTTTAAATTAGGAAAAGTGTGCTTCAGGGTTGAATCCTTTTAGCATGTTATCCAATCTGTATGCTGAGCAAATAATTTGAGAAGCTGGACTATATGAAAAAGAGCCTTGCTTCAGGATTAGAGGAAGTCTAATTAACAAACTGAAATACGCAGATGACACAATTTTGTTTGCTGAAAACTAGGAGGACTGAGGCAATTGTTGAGAAAGATCAAAGAATACAGCCTTCAGTATGGACTATACCTCAACATAAAGAAAACAAAGATTTTCACAACTAGACCAATAAACATCATAATAAATAGAAAATA
>NW_006408542.1:11161964-11163553 GCF_000296735.1 Chrysochloris asiatica
ACAGGTTCCTCATGAGCATCATTAAGTGTTCTGGAATACTCATACTCTACAATGTTGTCCATATCTTGTCATGATCTACACAACTGAAAGCCTTTGGGTAGTCAATAAAACACAGGTAAACATCTTTCTGGTATTCTCTGCTTTCAGCCAAGATCCGTCTGACACCAGCAATGATATCCTTCATTCCACATTCTCTTCTGAATCCAGCTTGACCTCTGAAAGTTCTCTTACAATTTATGCTTGCAGCCATTTTTGAATTATGTTTACCAAAATTTTGCTTGCATGTGATATTAATGATATTGTCCAATGATTTCTGCATTCCATTGGGAGATCTCTCTTTGGAATGGGTACAAATATAGCTCTCTTCCAATCAGTTGGCCAGGTAGTTGTCTTCCAAATTTCTTGGCACAGATGACTGAGTACCTCCAATGTCTCATCAGTTTGTTGAAAGATTTCAATTTGTATTCCATCATTTCCTAGAGTCTTATTCTTTGTCATTGCCTTCAATGCACCTTGGACTTCTTCCTTCAGTATCATTGGTTCTTTATCATATACTATCTCTTCAAATGGTTGAACGTCAACCATCGCTTCTGGCACAGTGACTCTGTGTATGCCCTCTATCTTCTTTCAATGCTTTCTGTATCATTCAATATTTTGTCCATAGAATCCTTCAATATTTCAAGACGAGGCTTGAATTTTTTCTTCAATTCCCTCAGCTTGAGGACTGCTGTGTTTTTTCCCCCTTTGGGGTTTTTAACTCCAAGTCTTTGCACATTTCATTATAAATTTCTCAGTGTTTCATTCTTCTGATGGTCCATGATATATATTTTTAAAGCTTTTGTTGTGAATCAAGTGATAGTTTACGTGGGGGAACATCAGTTTGTTTCACTGCATTGATTAAAATCCCCTGCCTGCTTCATCATTCAACAGTATTTGCTTCTATTCCTTCTGGGTTTTTTGTTTTTGGATGTACACCAGTTACTCAAGAATATACAATCATTCATACAGCCAAAGGACACACCCTGCCCCCCGGCTGCCAACACACATCCCCTCTCCCTCCATGAGTCTAGAATCCTCATCTGCTCCATATTTTCATGTCATCATCTCTGCCTCCATCTCTGACATTGCTGCTTCTCTGGGTAGGGTCCCACAATCTGCTTCTGTTTTTCTCCCCTGATGGAACCAGGGTCCTCTGCTCCAGGACTGTAAGATCAACCACTCACCCTTTTTTTTTGTTACAAAACTTTTATCTTTACAGTTGCAACAATCACAATTAGGTATGATAACAATTATTCACTATTGAATCATGAGCGTCTTGTCCCCATCTCCTTTCACCATACCTGTCTAGACAAGATGAAAACTACTCAGTGGGGATTCTACCTTCCCCTGCACATGCTGAATCTAAACTCCCTCTTGAAAACTTGTAAGCCAGTCACTTTATGCCTTTACAGTTCCCCCGCGTCCCCCACCCCCACCCATTTTAGGTAGCTGATGTATAAGTTGTCCATCCCTATCAACCTTGTGATTCTTTCCATCTTGGTTGGTATTTTAAGCTACTACATCCATAAGTATAGGTCAAGTTCATCAGA
>NW_006408542.1:11165130-11170241 GCF_000296735.1 Chrysochloris asiatica
TTGCTATGAGTCAGAACCAATTGTATGGCACCTAACAAATGCATTCAAATTAAATTCACAGCTACAGAATTCCTCATACAGCTTATAAAAAATATGTTGCCTAAAACTAGACTATGCAAACCTGGGTGGAAAACAATGTGTAAAAAATACATTTCTGAAGCTGTTGAATATCTGAAATACTGCCAACAACTATGGCTGAACTATTAACATGAAATATGTATTTGCTCAATTTTGTACTCAGATAAATAGAGCCCATCTTTGTAAACCTAAGTGTGAAAATAAATGGAGAAAACTGTACCTGTGACTTAATTTCACCTCAGAAGGAAAACAAAGAACAAACATACTGTTTGACTACCACTCTATAAAACAATACAGCTATTATCATTGAACTGGTGTGGTGCTATAGGATTAACAACAGACAGCAAACCACAATATCAGCTGTTCAAACTCACCAGGTGCTCCTCGGAACCTTATACAAGGTCTCTATGAGTCAGAACCAATTCAATGATACTTAACAACAACAACATTATCATCGAATTATTGCAGCAAATATAACCACCCTTTCCTATAGATTTGAATACTTCACTTGATGGAATTTCCGAAAAATAAATACCTAATTAATTTAGCAATCCGGACTTTAGCACTATTCACTGACACTCGCAGCAAAGTCAAAATACAGCTGATGTATCATGCAGAAACGGTTAGATCTAGAATCAGTTAACATGATTTGCACAACAGGGAAGGATTATACATATCTGACATAATAACTACAACTCTCCCTTCTCTCCCTTTCCATTGGCATATGTGGATCCTGGCAGTTAAGACCAGATAAAGCCTCAACACCATCTCAAAACAGCACTTAAAGATGTTCCTATTAATCTTTCAGAGTTTATATATATTATATGATGTATTTGCTATCCCTGAAACTTTAATCTCAAGTGATATTTTGATCTTTTCCTAGTATTTCCTTTGCATATTTTCTTTTTCTTCAGAGAACAATGGAGCTAATTGCCTCTATCTCCTAGAATTTTGAAGACAATATGGAATTAATTTCAAGGAACATCCTAATTTGTTATATGATATTGTTGTTAAGTGCTTTTGTGTTGGTTCCACTGATAGTGAGCCTGTATAGAATTTCCAAAGCTATATATCTTTGCAGGAATAGAAAGCCTCATCTTTCTCCCATGGAGCAGCTGATCAGTTTGAACTGCTGACCTTGTGGTTTGCAGTCCACTTATATAATGTTATATAATGTTGTTGTTAAGTGCGATCAAGTCAGTTCCAACTCATAGTGACTCTCTAGAGGGTTTCCAAGGAACAGCTGGGAGGTTTGAAATTCTGGCCTTGTGGTTTGCAGCCCAGTGCTGATCCTACAGCACCACACCAGGAATCCTGTTATATAATACTTTGTCCATAAATGCTTAATGAATTAAATTTTAGAAACACAGGTAAAAAGTACTTGCAGTGTAAATGAATTGCTTTTATATGGCCTATCTCTCCTGGTGTGGCACTGGACTGCTAACCATAAGGTCAATGGTTCACACTCCTTGTAAACTCTATACAGTGTTGCTATGAGTCGGAACCAACTTGACACAGACAACAACAACAAAAACATCCATGGCCTTGTAAATCTGCCAAAATGGTTGGCTAGAACTATGCATATAAGGTATGTAAAACTTTTGCTATTTACAGGTATTGGACAGTGACTATGCAATGAGGTACGTGTAGCTTACCCAGGAACTACTCAATTTTGGCATTCTGCTGGACTTAACAAAGGCAGTCCCACAGGGCTTGGGAATGCATATCTCACTAAGAAAAATCAGAAGCAGAGTGAATCCAGGGCTTGAGATCCAAGTGCCTTGTTGTTGTTATTGCTGTTAGGTGCCACTGAGTCGGTAATGACTCATAGAGACCCTATGTACACAGAATGAAACACTGCCCAGTCCTGGGCCAACCTCACAATTGTTTCCACACTTGAGCTCATTGATGCTGCCACTTTGCCAACCCATCTCACTGGGGTCTTCCTCTTTTTTTCTGACCCTCCACCTTACCAAACATGATATCCTTGACTACATCTGCAGAAAGAGACAATAAGAAAAGCTTTAAATGGAAGATTTAAATGGAAATCCTGAAGTTACTGTATCCTCAAGTTTAAAGTTAAAATGAAAGTTTTCTATTAAATTCAAGTGCTGTATGTACATATCTGTCTATCTTCATTGTACATGCACACAGGCTGTGCCCCAGTCTTCAAGGCAGCCATTAGACTACATAAAATGATAAACATACACCCACTGGCACCAACCATCCTATGGGTACAATGTTCATCTCTGATATAGAGAAAAACTCTATATCATCAGTGAAAACAAGGCCAGGGGCAGGTTGTGGAACAGACCATCAATCGCTCATATGCAAATTCAAACTGAAGCTGAAGAAAATGAAAACAAGTCCACGAGAGCCAAAATATGACCTTGACTATATCCCATCTGAATTTAGAGAAGCGCCTAGATCCATTAAAAACAGTGATTGCTGAAGGTGACAAGAGACATTGCCTGTGAGCCTACCAGGGTCGTAAAGGGAGAGCTGACCACATTCAGGCAGAAGATTTTCCAGTGGAGTTTAAAGAGCTGTATGTAACATTGTGCAGAGCTAGAGAGGCTTAAGTGTGTCACATACAGGAATTGCATTCCTTCCTCCATGAACAATGTGGGATTGGGAGGTGTTGTGGTAAGAGAGCCTCAAAGGGCGAGGTAGTCTGCTGAGAGCCAATGGCAAAGACTTAAAAGGCCAAGGCAGAGGAGTATGAGATCTTCTGCAGGGGCCTCTCAGTGGGTATGGAGGTCAAGTAACAGAGTGGAATCCTCAGGATTCCACTTAAACAGTATGAGAGAGGCAGCAGTGATATGAACACAACATCTAATTTGAACCATAGAACAGCTGCCCAGACATATAGGAATGGACATGGGTGGTTTGGGAAAGGGTAAGTTTATCCCCTTTGAGTGTCTGTTTTTATTTTCCAGTGTTTACTTTATATATATAATAACAATGGTTTTAACTTTGCCAACATTGTGTCAATGTATCACAAATCCAGCTCAATCAGAGATGAACATTGTACTCATAGGATGGTTGGTGCCAGTGGGTGTATGTTTATCATTCCATGTAGTCTTATGGCTGCCTTGAAGACTGAGGCACAGCCTGTGTGCATGTACAATGAAGACAGACAGACATGTACGTATAGTACTTGAATTTAATAGAAAACTTTCATTATAAGTTTAAACTTGAGGATATAATAACTTCAGGATTTCCATTTAAATCACACTTTAATAGCAAAACACAAAACTAAGGCAAATACTATCTGCTTCCTAGCCAATAAATTAACTGACTGTGTCTTAAACTCTTAAGGCAAAATAAAACACTTGAATTTTTAAAGTCCATATATTATACTCATATAAATCGAACTGTTAAAAGAATTTGTTGTCTTTTCCAAAGCCTGCTGTGTTTTCATTCTTTCTATATTTCAGGGCTCTACAATTTTATATACCCATATTTATAACCAAATCCTAGCTACATCTTTTCAGAGCATTAAAAGGGAAAGAGAAATGTAGATGTCCTAGAGATGTTGACAATTCAAAGAAACCAATTAGTCCTGGAGGAAGAATGATGGGAAAATATTTGAATCTTAAATTAGAATAAAGAACAAAAACTCTTTTAATAATAAAATTCTAAAAACCAATAATACTTGATGAAAGATATACTTAAAGTAGAACGTATGTATAATAGTTATGAGGCAATTATGATCAACTCTAATTTGTCACTAAATGTATGGTCTGACTTCCCTTTGTACTTTGTCATTGTACTTTAGTATTGCTTTGTAACTGTTAAGGATTAAATAGTCTCTTCCTAAAATGTGTGTTGGAATTCTAATACCTATATCTGTTATCATATATGGAAGTAGGATTTCCTTTGTTATGTTAATTAGATAAATCTCAGAAAGAATAGATTCTAAATCTTATCACTTCTGAGATGTAAAGAGAGCAGATTAGACACAAAGACACACTTATGACACTCAGTGGAGGGAGCAGAAGCCATGTGAGGACTGTGTGCAAGTCAAGGAAACAAGAAATACTCCAGGCATGGCACATAACCACTGCCACCACCAGTATGGAAAGAATCGACATGACCAAGGTCCTGATTTAGACTTTCATTCTCCTGAACGATGAAAAAACAAATGTTTGTTTTTAAACCAAGCATTTGCACTACTGTGTTATAGGTATACAATGAAACTAAGACATGCATTCTTTGTGACCAGGACCTATCTTTGTATTATCTGCACAATTAATTAAATTATTAAAGGGGAAGGACATAATGCATTATGGCAATTTAACATTAATCTTAAGTATCACATTATCAAGTCTAAAATAATTATATAACAATTATTTTTCCCAGAAGAGATTTTATTTGATTTGTAGAATACATTTTCCAGTTACAAGATTATGAGAAAGACATAAAGAAAGATCAAGACTTAGCTTAAGTTCCTTTACTGCTAGCTAAATATAATTATTTTATGCTCACACAAAAGCATAAATGAAGAATCTCTGTTTAGTTTACTGTAACTGCCAACAATGTCTCCTTATCAGGTACCAAAGGCATGAACTACAAGAATAATTACATTTTAGCAGTAGGACTGGGGAAGAGAAAAAAATAGAGATATAGAAAGATAAGGTTCTAATATAGGCTGAGTTTGATCACGTTCCATACACTCTTGTTGACCTGGAGATGAGAAAAAAAAGAGGAAGGGCAGGTTGGTCCAAAGTGTTGACATGCATACTCCTGAGCCAATGGACAAGGACATAGACATGGAGGGCTAGAGCTGAAAGTGAAGCATCCAGCTGATATAAAGTGAGAGATGCACAAGAATGCCCAAACTTCTAGATAATACTCGTTCAACCTAGCTTCAATGGCGTGATGATCAGAACTTGACTAGAGGAAGATAAAAAACAACAAACAAAAACTGATAAAGGAAACAAGTGTAAATTGCTACAATTTGTTGAACATGACCTATACTTACATATGTAGTAGCTCAAAATATCAGGAAGGAGTCTTCAATCCTTTTG
>NW_006408542.1:11172027-11182049 GCF_000296735.1 Chrysochloris asiatica
AAATTAAAAAAAAAAAATATATATATGTATATAATATGAATCCCCTAACATCTCATCTTATATAAGAAGTAATATATAATGAAAACCACCACTGATCTGTCAGTTTGCATATTTTGTTGACTTGCATGTTGCTGGGATGCTAGCAATTATGCCACTCATATTTCAAATACTAGTAGGCTCCACCCTTGGTGGATCGTTTTCAGCAGCACTTACAGACTAAGACAGACCAAGAAGAAGGATTTGGAAGTGTACTGCAGAATAAATTGGCCAGTGATAACCTTTTAAATAGCAGTGGAACACTGTCTGATATAAGGCCAGAAGATGAGTCCCTCATGTTGGAAGGCACTCAAAATAAAACTGGAGAAAAGATTCCTCTTCAAAATACAGTTGATATTAAATACATGGATGGAGTAAAGCTTTTGGGATCTTCATCTGCTGATGTGGCATGACTCAAAATGTAAAGAAACTGCAAGACACATTAGTAGGCACAATAGGGAATATACAAAATATGAATCTAGGAAAATTGGAAGCTCTCAAAATAAAAATGGGACACATAAATATCAATATCCTTGGCATTAGTGAGCTGAAATGGACTGGTGTTAGCTATTTTGAATCAGATGATCATATAGTCTTTTTGTGTGTGTGCTGAATATGGCAAATTGAAGAGAAATGGTATTATATTCATTGTTAAAAAGAACATTTCAAGATCTATTCTGAAGTAAAATGCTGTCAGTGATAGAATATCTATACACTGACAAGGAAGATGAGTTAATGCTATTATCACTCAAAGTTATACACCAGTCACTAATGTCAAAGACAAAAAATTGAATACTTTTACCTACATCTGTAGAATGAAATTGATCAAATATACATTTAAGACTCATTGTTAAAATGCAAACATTGGAAACAAAGAAGGATTAGTTGAAAAACATGGCTTTGGTGATAAAAATGATGCCAGAGAAAGCATGATAGAATTTTTTAAGATCAATGATGTATTCATTGCAAATGTTTTTTTTGGGGTTTCTTTTTTAATGGTATAAATGGTAACTATAGACATGGATCTCGTTGAGTAGAATACCCAAGATTTGCATTGATTGCATCTGTAGAATGGAGAAGAAGGAAAAGTTCAATATCATCAGTCAAAACAAGGCCAGGTGTCAAATGTGGAACAAACCATCAACTGCTTATATGTAAGTAAATGTTTAAGCTGAAGAAAAATTTAAGACATCTATGATAGCCAAACTCAGACCTTGAGTATATCACACTTGAATTAAGAGAACATCTCAAGAACCGATTTGACTCACTGAACATTTGGAATGAGCACATATATGAATCTCATCCTGTTAACTGGCCAGGTAGCTGTTTTCCAAATTTCTTGAATTAGTTAAGTGAGCACCTCCAATACTCATTCAGATCAGACTATCTGCAATATGACATTAAGGACACCATACATGAAGGAAGAAAAAGGTCTTTAAAAAGACAGGAAAGAAAGAAAAGGCCAGAACAATTGTCAGAAAAGACTTTGAAACTTGGTTTTGAACATAATGTAGCTACAGTGAATGGAAGCAATGAAATAAAGGAGCTCAAAGAAGACGACTTCAAAGGATGGTGTCAGGTGACAAAGTATTGCAGTTAAATGTGCAAAGATCTAGAGTGAAAAACAAAAGGGAAGAGCACGTACAACATTTCTTAAACAGAAATAAATGAAGAAAAAATCCCAGGCTCGATTTGCAATACTGGAAGTTTCTGTTGGCAAAATAATAAATTGCAAAAGAAGCATCAAAACACAGGTAGAAAAACTACACAGTTATTGCACCAGAAAGAATTGGTCAATGTTCAACTATTTCAAGAAGTAGCATATGAGCAAGAACTGATGGTACTGAAGGAAGAAGTTCAAGATGCCTTAAGGCACTAGCCAAAAACAAGGCTTCAGAAATTGATGGGATGTCAACTGAAATGTTTCAACAAGTTGATAAAACACTGGAGGTACTCAGCATCTATGTATACCAAGAAATTCAGAAGAGTTACCTGGCCAATTGACAGATGATATTTGTGCTCATTCCAAAGAAAGGTGATCCAACTAAATGCAGAAATTATTCTATAACATAATTAATATCACACACAAGTAAACTGTGCTGAAGAACATGTAAAAATGGTTGTAGCAGTACAGGGACACAGGACTTTTAGAAAGTCAAGCTGGATTCAGAGAGGACGTGGACTGAAGGATATCACTGATGATATCAGATGGATCTTGACTGAAAGGTGGAGCTACCAGAAGATGTTAACCTGTATTTTATTGACTACGCAAAGGTATTTGAAAGTCTGGATTATAACAATGTATGGGTAACATTGTGAAGAACTGGAATTTCATAACACTTAGCTGTTCCTGTAGAACTTGTATATGCATCAAGAGACACATTTGAACAACAACAAAAAAATGGGGATAAATACTATGCGCCTTAGAATCAGGAAAGGTGTGCATCAGGGTTGGATTCTTTTACCACACTAACTCTGCATGCTGATCAAATAATCTGATAAAATGAACTATATAAAACAAAAACACATAAGGACTGAAAGAAGAATCATTAAGAACCTGTGAAATCATGACACAATCTTGTTTGCTGAAAGCAAAGAGGACTTGAGCACTTACTAGTGAAAATAAAAATATATAATTACTGTCTTCAGTATGGATTAAATAAAACAGAACCAATAAACAGCATCAAGATAAATGGAGAAAAGACTGAGGTTATCAGCATGTATGTCATTTTACTTGGATCTATAATCAATGCCTCTATATGCACCAGTTAAGAAATCAAATGATTTTCAAGAGGCAGCTTAGTTTCAGAGGGTATGGGGGAAGGTAGAATCTCCACTGAGAAGTTTCCAGCCTGTCTAGATGGGGCTGGTGATAGGAGATGGGGATAAGACTCTTGTGGTTCAATAGTGAATAATTGGTATCAGGACTGATTGCAATTGTTGCAAATGTAAGGTGGACATTCTGTTACAAAAGGAGGGGAGTGAATGATCTTGCAGTCCAGGAGCAGAGGAACCCTGGGACCATCAAGGGAGAGAGCAAAATGCGGAACCCTATCCAGAGAAGCAGTGACAACAGAGATGGAGCCAGAGACATGTTGTGGAGAGATGGAGCAGCTGGGGACTCTAGACTCAAGAAGGGAAAGGGACTGTGTGCTGGCAGCTGGGAAGCAAGCTTGCAAGATATACCCTTTGGTTGTTTGAATGGTTATGTATTCCTGAGTCCTTTGGGGTACATCCAAAAATAATAATAATAACAACAATAAAAAACAAAACAAAACCGAGGGAATGTAAGGAAATGCTTCTGGATGATGATGCATGTTTTGTTTGGGTTTTTTTTTTTTCAATGTTTTCTCTTGCTTTCTTGAATCTTAGTCTTTATATCAAGAGGAAAAGCTGTCCAAGAGCTCAAGCATACGGTCAGCAGTAGCTTGGTTTGTGCCTCTCTTCAGTTTCTGTCCTCCTACCACATTAATGGGGGTGTACAGATATCCCCCTAGGCTCTGTACAAAGAGCCCTAGACACCCAAGGAGCCACTCCTTGGAGCCTTGCTCTCTCTGGAAACGGGCTGTCCTAGTTACCTAGTGCTGCCATAACACAAACATTACCACAAGTGAATGACTTTACAGAACAAAAATTTAGTTACTCACAATTCTGGACACTGAAGTCCAAATCAGGTCATCAGACACTAGATTCTTTCTGGAAACTTCTGTCCTAGTTTCTGACATCCCAGCAGTCCCTGGCACTACTCTGCTGTAGATGGGTCTTTAAATGGTGTCTGTCTTTCCCCCTGCTTTTGTGTTGGTGATTATTCTGCTTGTTTTATAACTCAGGGGAGATTCAGTTTTGGATCCATCATATGCTGGTAAGACTTCTTTAGTATCATGAAAGAAAAACTCCCATTTCCAAACAGTGGTATAATTACAGTAATAGGGGCCAGACTTCAATATATAATTTTTGTGGGACACAATTCAATTCATACCATTGATCTTCTCTATTTATCTTCCAAAATTTCAGCTGTCTCAAAGTCCTATCAGGCACAACTTCATGTTTCTGAAAATGCTGTTGCTGTTAAGAGTGAGAGTCATCACTTTGTTAGGTCCAGAGTAATTCATTTGATCTTCTTAAGAGGTTTGTGTAGTAACTAAGCTACTACGAGTTTTGACTTTTTATAAATTAGGAAATTGAAGCATCAAAAGACCATGTGACTTATGCAAAGTACCTCAAGTAGTGTACAGGGTGAGACAGCAAATGAATGGATGAACTGATGAATGAATGACTTGCTCAAAGTGGCCAAGACTTAACTAGACTCTGTTGCATAGCACTTAGCTCTCTGGTGCACAGAATTAAAACTTTAATGTCTTGAAACTCCTGCCATTTGCATTTGGTGTTTCAAGTGAGACAGGAGATAAGGGGGAGACTTTGAAAAATGCTGTTAAGTTTATATAATGTTTATCATTTATGTCCTTTATATCCATTAAGTCCATTATCTACAATATCCTTTTACCATTGTATAGAGTTTTCTGGGCAGATATAGCTCCATTAATTGGAAACTGGGACCCAGAGACAGTACATGACTTGCCTGAGTGCCCACACTCATTGGTGATAGAGTTTGTATTTGAATCTAAATCTGATGCTAAATTGTATACTTTGCCAGTAAATGAGATTAAAGTTCAGTTCTTTGTAGCTCGTTCACCTCAAAAACAATATACCTGCTTTGTGGTTAACAGAAAATTAAAATGCTTAAAACATCTTTGAATCATTTGAAAAATCAGATATGAACACTTTACCATGATAGTCATGTTGATGCCCCCTCCCATGGTCTTCTGTGCTCCCATCCTATAGGCATTGTAGCTGGATCAGTCAATTCCAAGAATTTGGCATTAAAATGCAAAATCTAATAGCTAGCAAGACTCCAAATCTCCCTGGTATATAGATTCAGTCACATTATTGAAGTTTGCTGGAAACGTGACACTAATGGCAAGTAGGAACTTTATAGCTCCCATTTTCCTTAGCTGACATTATTAATGTAAAACCTCTCATTTCCCCAGAAGTTCATGTACTTGATCTATGCTTCTGGAGCTACATATTTAGTATCCCCTAGCAGCGGAAAGAATCCAGCAAAGATGAGTGGACCTGTTAGACTTGTGTGGGAAGAACGGATTCCAAGACAAAGAAAGAAATTACTCTTAAGCTCCCTGCTCTTATTCTACTCCATGCATGCACTAGCTGCAAAGTCCAAGGAGACAGGTTAAAATGGGTCACTGTTCACACCACCAAGGATGTATGAAGATGGATAAAACTCCAAAGAAACAAAGGGAAATTGGTCTGAAACATAATCACTGTGTGCTAGAAATTGAGAAAAAAAGTGAAAATATTGGAAATAAATTATACCTTTGAAAGAAATGATCACAAGTAACAAATGCATGGATTATTTGGGCAGCTGTCAACAAAGACTAAGTCAATGTCTATGCCCATTGCTCCTCCTTTGTCCAGTCTCCTGATGTCCAGTGAGAAACTCTTTAAGCTTGAAAACTCCGTTCAGGCTTCACCTCCTCCATAAAGTCTTCTCATTACTCCAGAAGTACTGGATATTTGCTATCATTGTTCCCCCGTAAGGATGGGATTATGTCTACCTTCTTTGCTATTTTATCCCTTATATTTAATAAGTCCCAGACATGTATGAGGACCTTGATTATTATGTTGACCAGTGCCAAAGGATTTTCAGTAGCTCATATGCATGGGAAAAAGGACAGTAAATAAGAAAGATGGTAGAAGAACTGATGCATATGAGTTATGGTGTTGGAGAAGAACATTAAAGGTAATATGGACTAGCAAAAGAACAAACAAATCTTTGTTGGAGAAAGTACAACCAGAATAACCCTTAGATGCCAAGATGGCTAGATTTCATCTCTCTTACTTTGGGCACATTATCAGGAAAGACCAGTCACTGAAGAAGGACATCATGCTTGATAAAGTGGAGGGACAGTGAAAATGAGGAAGACCCTCAACAAGATGAACTGGCACAATGGTAGCAGCAATGGGTTCAATTACAGCAGCAATCATGAGGATGGCATAATTGTGAGAACTGGGCAGTATTTCAACTTTTGTACATCGGGTTGCTATGAGTCAAAACCAACTCATTGGCACCTAATAACAACACATTTCCATAATCCTATCATCATACTGAATAAGTATGGTGAAAGTATACAACCTTGTTGCACACCTTTCTTAGTTTTAAAACATTAAGTGTTCCCACGCATTTGAACAACTGCCTCTTGGTCCATCTACAGATTCCTCATGAGCACAATTAAGTGTTCTGGAATACTCATACTTTGCAATGTTGTCTATAGCTTGTCATGATCCACACAATTGAAAGCCTTTGTGTACTAAATAAAGCACAGGTAATCACCTTTCTGATAGTCTCTGCTTTCAGCCAAGATCCATCGGACAGCAGCCTCTTCTGAATCCAGCTTGAACCTCTGGACGTTCTCAGGCAATGTATGCTTACAGTTGTTTCTGTATTACCTTTAGTAAAACTTTACTCGCATGGGATATCTAAGAGATTGTCTGATGATTTCCGCATTGTGTTGGGTCACCTCTCTTTGGAATGGGAACATATACAGATCTCTTCCAGTCGGCCAGATAGCTGTCTTCCAAATTTCTTGACAGTGATGAGTGAGTGCCTCCTGTACTGCCTCATTTTCTTGAAAGATTTCAATTTTGATTCCATCAATTCCTGGTGCCTTGTTCTTTGCCAATTCTTTCAATGCACCTTGGAATTCCTCCTTCAGTATCACTGGCTCTTGATCATATGCTACCTGTATGCTGAGCAAATAATATGAAAAGCTGGGTTACATAAAGAAAAACGTGGCATCGGGGTTGGAGGAAGACTCATTAACAACCTGTGATTTGCAGATGATTCACTCTTGCTTGCTGAAAGTGAAGAGGACTTAAAACATTTACTGATGAAGATCAAAGAACACAGTCTTCAGTATGGATTACATCTCAATGTCAAGAAAACAAAAATCCTCACCACTGGACCAATAAACATTCTTATCAATGGAAAAAGGATTGAAGTTGTCAAGGACTTCATTCTTCTTGGAACAACTATCAACACTCACAGGAGCAGCAGTCAAGAAATCAAACAATGTATTGCCTTTGGCAAATCTGCTGCAAAAGACCTTTTTAAAGTGTTGAAGAGCAAAGATGTCAGCTTGAGGACTAAGGTGCACCTGACCCAAGCCATAGTATTTTCAATAACCTCATATGCATGCAAAAGCTGGTCAGTGAATAAACAAGACTAGAGAAGAATTGATGCATTTGAGTTATGGTACTGGAGGAGAATACTGAATGTGCCATGGGCTGCCAAAAGAACCAATAGATTCGTTTTGGAAGAAGTGCAGCCAGAGTGCTCCTTGGAGGCCAAGATGACCAAACTTCGTCTCTCATACTCAGATATATGGTCAGGAGGGACCAGTCGCTGGAGAAGGATATTATGTTTGGTAATGTGGAGGGTCAGAGAAAAAGAGGAAGATTCCCAACTAGATGGATTGGCCAAGTGGCAGCATTGATGGACTCAAGTGTGGCAACAGTAGTGAGGTTGGCCCAGGATCGTTCATTGGTTCATTCTGCTGTGCATAAGGTCGCTATGAGTTGGTACCTACTTGATGGCACCTAACAAAACAACAACCACATCATATTATTAGAGACATTTCTTATATTTTTGTTTTGTTTTTTCTTCCCTCCCAGCCCCTTCACTATGATGTCATGTCATTGGTAAGAGGAACCAGGATCTAGCAATTTTGGTAGCGAAACACCTGTCACAACATGTTTCTGTAAAATAAATTCTCCAAGTGTTTCTTGAACAGAATGAAAATAATCTCTAAAGTAATTTAATTCCAACATTCTAGTTTATTTAAAAAAAATTCTTGTAAATATGATCCTTGAGAAATATCTAGTTGAGAAGCAGGAGAATGCCTAAATAATTAGATACAGTATGTACTGTGGGCCACTGAATTGTGATTGGGCACTTTGCATTTTGTACTGTGACACACTTCAACTCAGTTAAAGGGAAACAAGACTTAGGCAGGTAACTATTTAAAATAACTTGAACCTAGTATGTGCATGTCTCTAGAACATAATTTTTTATAGGCCATCTATCTATATCTCTATATTCCATTTGCTTCATTTCCCACTCTGGTCAAACTTAAGAACCCAAGTACAGTTTGTTTTAAATTAACTCTGAAATAAGCAATAGCAGAATAGAAGGTTGTGTTTTGTTTTTTTCCTACTGGTTGTCTGGCTATCCATAACTGAAACTGAGAAGACACAACAGCTATAACTCTCAGCTTTTTCTATGGCCTCTAAAAGCAGTGCCGATGAGCTGCAACATTCAGAGTTGAAGGTTTCAAGCCATCAGCAATTCATTTGCTTCTATGTGTCCAACTTGCTAGGCATGTGTAAATCTACCTATCATGAGAACTATGTTATCAAGCCAGGTCCCTCAGAGTGAGAAACCTTCCTAAATAACTTGGGGTATCTGAACACTAGAAGGGAAGGTATGCACTTAATTAAAAAGAAGTCTGCTGTGGCAGATGATCCCAAGGATTGCTGCACTGCCTGCTCTCAAAAGAACTGATGCATTTTGAGTATGTGCTTCAGGGTTATTAATCCCTGAAGGATTAATGTTGCCACTCAACCCAAAATTCACAGGTAACTGCTGCACTCACAATCCAGCATTTCCTCATGTTTAACAGAGTCACTGACATCTATAGGATATAGAACTAACCAGGGATAGGACAGTTGGGCACAAAACCTGTACAGTTACACAGACCCCCACAGTTGTTTTAATGTTCTACTGTCACCATCATGAAGTTTGTAAGGCTTTTTAAACAAGCAAACAACCATGTATTGTCTTTAAGGGTTCAATACATTCAATTGTGTTATGTTTAACCAAGAATTGTATTTACTGTTCCTTCCTGCTTTGTTACATTTCTTTCATGCAATGTTCCCTATAGCAAAGAGGAGTAATTGGTTGTTAATTTTATCATTATTTTGTCTTCTCTGAAAGTTCTGATGTTTTTTATAACATGTGTTGTGATATTTAGTACTCAAGTACCTAAACTATTTAGGTATCTGAGAAACTTAATTAGACAAGTAATGGGTTAAATGAACTATTTCCCAGACTGTGAGCTCCTGGCAGTTCCGGGATGCTTGTAACTTCTCATGCAACTTCGTATCTCTAACCAAAATAACCAAACTCACTGCCCTCGAATCAATTCTGACTCACAGTAATGCTGTACAGGGTTTCTTAGGCTGTAAATCTTTACAGGAGCAGAAAACGCCATCTTTCTCCTGCAAGAGCTACTGGTGGGTTTGAGTTGCCGACCTTTCAGTTAGCAGTCTAATGTTTATCCTAGAATACCCACCAGGGCTTGGCAGGTGAGGATGGGAGTATAATTCAATCTAAAGTGGTTGTGTGCCTTTGAGTCTGTTCCAACTCATAGTGACCATATATAGGGGTTTCTAAGGCTGTAAATCTTTATGGAAGCAGAAAGCCTCATCATTCTCCCCCAGAGCAGCTGGTGGATTTGAACTGCTAATGTTGTAGTTAGCAACCCAACATGTAACCCACTATGCCACAAGGTTGTTGTTGTTAAGTGCTGTCAAGTCGATTCCAACCCACAGCAACCCTGTATAGGGTTTCCAAGGAACAGCTGGTGAGCTTGAACTGCCAACCTTGCAGTTCAAATGGCTTTGCAGTCTGATGCATTAACCCATGCCACAATAACACCTTGTAAATTTGTTTCTTTCTTGTTTCATTTATTCATTATGAATTTTCTAATATCTCAAACAAGATATTATTTTCTACATGGACACATAAGTGATTGATTTGTTCCATCATTTTTACCCCGGAAATACTCCTTCAGTAACATTCCATGAGACTGGCTGCCTAACAGCCTCTGCACATGAATTCTACATGCTAT
>NW_006408542.1:11182149-11183758 GCF_000296735.1 Chrysochloris asiatica
GCTTTTTTTTGCTTTTGCTTTGGTGAAGCACATCCTCCAGTAGTTCCCTGGGGAAGAACACAGGGAAGTTTACTGATATGAAAAAAAACCTTTATCTTAATCTCATACCAACTGATCATTGCCTAGATTGAATTCTAAATTGAACAAAGACTGTTGTATTCAACTATGAACGCAGTTTCCAGAATTTTCATGCTTAGGTTCACTGTTGTTAAGTCTACTGCCTTTATAGGTGCCGGTTTCACCCACCCACCCTTGTCTTTCCAATTGTTTACGTATGTCTCTTTATTTTTTTCTATCTCTTAAAATGTTGTAATATTCTTAAATATTTTCCTCTTATTGTCTCGTATTTTAATCTTCTATTTTGTTTTCTAGAAAATCTTTCTTTTTCGTATATTTGGATGCTTCCATTAATTTTTTTTTTCTTCTTTTTTTTAAGTTCTGGGATATTAGGGTAAGTCAAAAAGAATTCTTACTAGGGTTCCAGTACAAACAAGCATGGGTTTATGCCAAACAAAACATGTTTAAATACATTTTTGTTGTCCATGAATAGCTAGCCAAGTTCTTTCACCTATATGTTTGTTGTAGTTTCAGTTGTGTGCACCCAAGAGGATCTGCTGTGCCAGTTAAATTCAAAGCAAAGAAAATGGTCAAATCAGAAGCTTATAGAAACTGACTCTCTGGTAGCATAGTGGTTACAAATTGGGCTGCTAACCTCAAGGTCGGCAGTTCGAAACTCCGCAGGAGAACGATGAAGCTTTCTGCTCCCGTAAAGATTTATAGCCTCAGAAACCCTGTGCAGGGTCACTATGGGTCGGAACTGACTCCACAGTACTTAACAACAACAACAACAACAAAGAGATAATCTGGAGTCTTGTGTGGCACTATGGGTTAATGTGCTGGACGGTTTGAGCCTCAATGTCGACACTTCAAGCTCACCAGCTACTCCTCATAAACCCTATACAGGATAATTATGGGTCAGAACTCGATGGCATGTAACAACAGCAAAGAGATAATCTTGATAGATTTTTCTCAAAGAACACAAGATGATACAAGGGCTTATTATGAAGAAGTTTTAAGAAAAATGAAAACTATATTGGTAAGAGAAGGACCAGGAATGTTGTTTCAAGAAATTTTCCCAACACAACAATTTACTTGCTCATTTTTCAAGGGTAACAAAGGCTTCCCTACAATAATTTCATTGGGAAACTTTGCTAATTTTCCAAAACAAATTCTCATCTCTCAGCCCTGTTGTTGTTGCTGTTGTTAAGTGCCCTGGAGTTGGTTCCAACCCATCGTGACCCTGTAGTGAGCTTGAACCACCAGTCGCCAGTCTTACAGTATAAATGACTTTGCAGTCTGGTGCATTAACACTAAATAGTGACAATTTTAAACACAATTTCTTTGGAATAAACCCTTGCATGTATAAACTGGAAATTTAGTAGCAATACTTTTGGACTTACCATCATATACAAACAATAATAGTAATAATTATACTTCTGTCTAGTATCAAAGAATGATCTGAAATGGAAATTAAAATATTATTTGCAAATGCATCAAAAATAATAAAACTTAAATTTTTATTTCCTGGTGTGGCCCTGTGGGTTAATGT
>NW_006408542.1:11187308-11188653 GCF_000296735.1 Chrysochloris asiatica
AAAGGCAAGAAGTGACTGGCTTACAAGCTTTCCAGAGGGAGCCTAGTTCCAGACGGGGCAGGGGTAGGTAGAACCTCCACTGAATGATTTCCAATCTGTTGGGACCGGGCTGACGAAAGGAAATGGGGATAAGACTTTTGTGTTACAATAGTGAATAATTGCCATAAGTACTGACTGTGAGGCTAGGAAACATGGGGTAGATGTTTTCTGACAAAAGGAGGGGAGTGATTGATTTTGCAGCCCAGGAGTGGAGGTCCCTGGGACCATCAAGTGAGAAAAGCGGAGAGTGTGACCCTACCCAGAGGGCAGTGATGCCAGGGATGGAGACAGACACAATGACATGGACAGATGGAGTGGCTGGGGACACTGGACTCAGGGAGGGAGAGGGGCAGTGTGCTGTTGGCTGGGGGGCGGAGGGGCAGGCCTCTGGGGTGTATCCTTTGGTTACTTGGTGATGCATGAAGAGGTTTGTGATCATTGCAATGAAACGAAATATGATAGGATGAACGTAAAACTGATGTTTTCCCATGTAAATCCACATAATTCTCAATAAAAAGTTAAAAAAAGAGAATGGATAAACAAACTTTGGTACATATACACAATGGAATACTTTGCAATGTTGAAGAATAACAACACATCTTTGAACTACCTCATAAACCTGGATAGCCTTATGCTGAGTGAAATTATTCAGTCACAAAAATACAAATATTGCATGAGACGACTATTTTAAAAACATAATAAAAGGTTTTCATATAAAAGAGATTCTTTGTTGGTTTCCAGAGATGGGAGAAAGGGAGGGTAATTCACTGACCAGATGGTAGACACATGTTAGATTGGGTGATGTGGAGGGCAATATACAGGAAGAGGTTGATTGGAATTAAATGATGAAGATAAGTGAGGACACAGGATGCTATGTATGTTGATGATGAAAAATTCAAGTTGATTAATGGTAATGTTTGGACAGCAGACTAACTAAAGTGTCAATAATTTGTACTTATGCAAAAAATGCATTCACTATTCATCTGTTAGTTTTTGCACTGTGATGACTTATGTGTTGTTGTGAGGATGGAAGCTATTTCACCAGTATTTCAATTCAGTTTGCCCAAGGTGGACAGGTTTCAGCATAGCCTTCATCTTAGATAAACTGGGAACAAGGACCTGGCAAGCTACTTCCTCAAGAGTACTTCATGTTGGAAGGCACTCAAAATACAACTGGAGTCATTAGTAAAGACATGTAAGGAGTAACACTTCAGGGATCTTTATCTGCTAATGTGACATGGTTCAAAGGTAGAAGAAATAGCTGCAAACATCCACTAATAATCAGAGTTTTGAATGTACAAAGTAT
>NW_006408542.1:11189808-11194305 GCF_000296735.1 Chrysochloris asiatica
GTATAGTGACCCTGCATAGGGTTTCTTAGTCTGTAAATCGTTATGGGAGCAGAAAGCCTCATCTTTCTCCCAGGAAACATCTGGTAGTTTCAAACTGATGACCTTGTGGTTAGCAGCTCAACTAGTAACCACTATGTTCCCAGAGTTCCTTATGAAGGAATTAGTGAGCTGAAATGGACAGTTATTGGCAATTTTTAATTAGACAAGCATATGATTTACTATGTTGGAATGAAAAATTCAAGAAAATGGGGTTGCATTCACAGTCAAAAAGAAAGTTTCAAGATTTATCTTGAAATACAATACTGTCTGCAATAGGATAATATCCATATGCCCTCAAGGACAACCAGTTAATGTTAGTATTTACCAACCAACCACTAAAGTCAGTGATGATGAAAATGAAGAATTTTACAAACGTATTCACTCTGTAACAAGCAATCAAGATGCATTGATAATTACTGGTAACTGGAATGCAAAAGTTGCAGACAAAAATGAAGGGTCAGTAGTTAGAAAATATGACCCTAGTGATAGAAATGATGCTGGAGATTGTTTGATAGAATGTTGATTTGTTAATCACAATTACAGTTTTTAAACAACATAAAGGCAATACACACAGACCTCACCAGATGGAATATATCGAAATCAAATTAACTAAATCTGTAGGAAGAGACCATGGAGAAGCTCAATATCATCAGCCCAAAGAAAGGCAGGGGAAGACTATGGAACAGATCATCAATTTCTCATATGGAAGTCCAGACTGAAGCAGAGGATAATTATAACAAGTTCACTAGAGCCAAACTATGACCTTGAATATATCCAATCTGAATTTAGATACCATTTCAAGAATAGATTTGATGCATTAGATAATAATGGTCATAGACCAGAAGGGTTGTGGGATGGCATCAGAAATATCATATAGGAAGAAAGCAAAAGTTCATTAAAAAGAAAGGAAAAAAAGAGAAGATAAAAATGGATGTCAGAAGAGACTCTGAAACTTGCTCTTGACCATAGAAAAGCTAAAGCAACTGAACACAATGAGGAAGTAAAAGGCCTGAACAGAAAATTACAAAGTACAGCTTAAGAAAATAAAATATTATATTTAAACGTACAAAGACATAAAATTAAAAAACCAAAAGGGAAGAATATGCTCAGAATATCTGAACCTGAAAGAACTGAAGAAAAGATCCTAGGCTCAACTTGCAATTCTAGGCTCAACTGAAGCATTCTATAGGCAAAACATTGAAGGATGCAGAATGTATCAAATGAAGATGGAAGGGATACACAGAGTCACTGTACCTAGATGCTTACTTATACTTTACTGACTATGCAGCTGTGTAGATGAACAACAAAGTATGGATATCAACAAAGTATGTATTACATTGAGTAGAATGGATATTCCAATCTACATAAGCACAAATTGCATTGTGCTTATGAGGAATCGATACATTGACCAAGAGATAGTCGTTAGAAGTAACAAGGAGATACTGAATGATTTCAAATCAGGAAAGGTGAGCACCAAGTTTGTGTCTTATCACCATACTTATCCAATCTGTATGCTGAGCAAATAATCTGAGAAGCTGGATTATATGAAGAAGAAAGTGGCATTTGGATTGGAGGAAGACTCTAACAACCTGCGATATGCATATGATACAAACTTGCTTCCTGAAAGTGAAGAGGAGTTAAAATACTTACTGATGAAGATCAAAAACTACAGTCTTTAGTATGGATTGAGCTTGAATGTATAGAAAATAAAAATCCTCACAACTAGACCAATATATAAATAACATCATGATAAATGGAGAAATGATTAAAGTTGTCTAAGACTTCATTTTGCTTAGATCCACACTCAGCACTCATGGAAACAGCATTCAAGAAACCAAGCAATAGGCAAATGTGCTGCACAAGACCTCTTCAAAGTGTTAATGAACAAAGATATCAGTTTTAGGACTAAGGTGTGCCTGCCCCAAGCCTTGATATTTTAAATCACCTCATATGCATGTGAAAATTGGACAATGAATAAGGAGTAATACAGAAAAACTGATGTACTGGAATTATGTTGCTGGAAAATAATATTAAAAGTACCATGGATTGTCAGAAGAGCAAACAAATCTGTCTTGGAAGAAGTGCAACCAGAATGCTCCTTAGAAGAGAGCGTGACAAGACTTCATCTCTCATACTTCAGACATGTTATCAGGAAGGACCAGCCCCTGGAAAAGGACATCATGCTTGGTAAAGAGGAGGGTTAGCAAAAAGGAGAAGAACCCCAGTGAGATAGATTGACAGAATGGCAGCAACAATGGGCTCAAACATTACAACTACTGTGAGAATGGAACAGGACTGAGCAGTGTTTCATTCTGTTATGCAGAGGGTCACTGTGTGTTGGAACTAACTCTGTAGTGCCTAACAACAACAACAAAATACACATAGACACTGCTGGGGGAACTACATGGGAATCTACAGAGAAAACACAAACAAGAGCTGTCTATGGAACAGATTGCTAAATACTGACATGCAAGTTCAAGTTGAAGAAAAAAAAAATACTCACTGAGCATTGATGGGGGATTATTTGGGGCATGATATCAAGGATATTATACATGAAGAAAGCAAAAAAAATCATAAAAAACACAGGAAAAAAGAAAATACTAAACTCGATGTCAGAACAGACTCTGGAACTTGCTCTTAAACATAATACAGCTCAAGCTAATGGAACAAATGAAACAAAAGAGATAAACAGAAAATGTCAAAGGACAACTTGAGAAGACAAAGTGAGGAATTATAATAAGGTCTGCAAAGACCTAGAGATAGAAAATTGAAAGGAAGAACACATAGCATTTCTCAGTCTGAAAGAATTGAAGAAAAAATAGAATCATCAAATTGAAAAATTGAAGGATTCTATGAAATCCTGGTGTGGCACTACAGGTTAATGCACTGGACTTCAAGGTTGGTTTGAACCGCAAAGTTGGTGGTTCAAGCTTACCAGCTGTTCCTTAGAAACCATATACAGGGTCACTATGAGTCAGAATCCACTCGATGGCATTTAACAACAACAACAACAACATGGAGTCTTGGTGTGGTACTGTAGGATAAGCACTGTACTACTAATGAAAAGGTCATTTGTTCAAACCTACCTGCTCCTCAGAGAACCTATATAGGGATACTATGAGTTAAAGCTGACTTGATGGCATATAACTGCAATATGTGCAAATTATTGAACAAGACAGTGAGGATCAAAAGAAGTTAGAAGGAATTCACAGTGTCACTGTACCAAAAAGAACTGGTCAATGATCAACCATTTCAGGGGATAACATGTGATCAAGGATAGATGGTATCAATAGTTTTGCATTCCATGGCATTTTTTACAATTTCCAATTTTCCTCGATTCATACTTCGTACATTCCATGCTCTGATTATTAATGGATGTTTGCAGCCGTTTCTCCTCATTTTGGGTTGTTCCCCATCAGCAAATGAAGGTCCCAAAGACTTTACTCCATTGGCATCATTAAGCTTGACTCTAGTTTGAGGAGGCTGCTCTTCCCTACTCGTATTTTGAGTGCCTTCCAACCTAAAGGGACTCATCTTCCAGCATTATGTCTTACAGTATTTTTGTGCTCTTCATCTTCTTTCAGTGTTCAGCATTCTGGTGGTGACAGTGTTCCATTGCTATTCAAAATGTTTTCAGTGACTAAATAGTCTAAAGTAGGCTGTCTCTCCTTCTTCCTAGTCTGTCTTCGACTAGGACAGCTAACCTGTCCACTGTGGGTGACCCTGCTAGTATGTAAAATACTTAGGGCATAGCTTCCAGAATCACAGCAACACCAAGCCACCACTGTACAACAAACTGACAGATGAGTGGTGGAACAGCATACATAACGGTGTTTAAAAATAAAACTCAAATCTGTATTGAAATAGTGACTCTGCTATTATTACAAAGTGAAGCAACACCTGCTGAATTTCCAGTTAGCCAGTTGTAAACCTCTCTTTCCCACAAGGGAATCTTGTTATAATAGAGAAATTATGATGGGGAAAAATGATATCTTAATCAGACAGAGCTGATTGTTTAACAGTGAAGCTTTGTGTCAATTATCAAGTGATTGGCACTCAGCTGTATCCTTCACTTTATATAAACAAGAGAATTCCTTTAAGTTGTCACCTTTACTGTGAGCCTGATGTTAAGCCTGATGTTTGCAGTCCAACAGAGTTACTTTATATAGTAATGTTTTTCTTTCATCACTGTTAAGAATGCTTCATATTAATCTTCCATATAGTTTAACCTGCTGTATGGTTTCTTTCTCCTGATTGGACCAAAACAACTATAACATGAAAAGGAAAAAACAAAAAGCTGAAATCAGCAAACATGCATTAATTTATTAAGTGCTATATGCCAGACAATATGTTCAATAACTAAAGTGATTTATATCTTTTAATCTTTATAACTATTCAGTTGTTGGTGTTGTTGTTGTTGTTAGGTGCCGACTCATAGAGACCCTATGCACACCAGAA
>NW_006408542.1:11194765-11211638 GCF_000296735.1 Chrysochloris asiatica
AGCAGATTTGCCTAACGCAATACATCGTTTGATTTCTTGACTGCTGTTTCCATGAGTGTTGATAATTGATCCAAGAAATGACGTCCTTGACAACTTCAATCTTTTTTCCGTTGATAGAGTAAAATATTTGAAGTTCTAAGTGATTAAATAACTTGCCCAGGTTCATGTAGCTTAGAAAAAGTCATAAACAGAATTCAAATCCTTATTCATTTGAATACAAAGTTTTACTGCATGTAATTAAATATTTATGATGCCACACATTTATATTTATAAAGTTATATATTTATATTTACTTATAAGAGTCCTGGTGTGGCGCTGTGGGTTAATGCTCCAGACTGCAAAGCCATTTGAACTCCAAGATTGGCAGTTCAAGCTCACCAGTCGCTCTTCGGAAACCCTGTATGGCGTCGCTATGGGTCAGATCCGACTCGATGGCATTTAACAACAACAACATAAGAGTCTTCTAGTGTGGCCTGGTAGGATCAGCACTGGACTGTGAACCACATGGTCAGCAGTTCAAACCTACCAGCTGCTCCTTGGAAACCCTATACAGAGTCTCTATGAGTTAGAAGAGACTCAACAGCACACAAAAACAGAAACAATAATACAACCATCTATCTAAATAGTGTCTTTTCTGGAAGAAATTAATTCTACTGACAGAAGCAAGATTTGAGAAGCAAAATGGGTAAGGTTTGGTGGTTGATTAGAGAGTGTTGATCTGGTAGCGTAGTAGTTACAAATCGGGCTGTGAACCACAAGGTCAGCAGTTCTAAACTACCAACTGTTCCGCAGGAGAAAGATGAGGCTTTCTGGTCCCATAAAGATTTACAGCCTCGGAAACCCTGTACAGGGTCGCTATGAATCCACTGCACATAACAACAACAACAGTGTGTGGATGGTGAGCTTCATTACAAACACTTTCAAGTTTGGATGCCTGGGACCATGACTAGAATTACTGTACTATTTCTCAGCAAGCACATAATAGAGAGGGGGGAAAAGCAGAATGTAGAGCAAATTCGTCTTGGCAGTATGGATATAGAGCCTTGAAGAGAAATGGGAGATTCATAATCAGAGGAAATATCCAAAAGTTTGCTGCAGAAATCCAGGTAGGAGGTGCTGAGGTTGCAGAACTGAGCAGCAGCAGTGGAAATCTAAGAAATCTGAGGACAATTTTATTTGTAAGAGGACACCACTGGGATTTGGAAAAGAGAAGAAATAAAGGGCAAATCTGTAGATTGGGAATATGTTATGGAAAAACTTCTGGAAAAACTTTCACAAAGGACATGAGATTCCTTTCAACATCATGCAACAATCATTTATTTCTCATGGGAAGCACAGAGATTAGCAGCAAGATGAATGTCATACTAACCATTCATAAACTGCTGTAAGGGAAGACTGTTATTTGATACTTCTAACCTTTTTTCCCCTATAAGTAAAACAATAAAAGAGCCAGAAAAGTTTTCGTCTCTTACTTAACATGGTTTCAATTGAGTATACTTTACAAACACCTTCAGGCAACTCTTTGGTCACATACCTTCATTGTTTAGAAATAACTGTCAGCTCTAGAACCCAGAACTACTCACACAATTTAAAAATTCTGGAGAATAACTCTGTGTTACTTGATACTGAATTTTAAAGGAAATTGAAAGTAAAACATTTGCACTGTCACTTTATGGTCTTCAATGGTTATTCGATTGTCATCATAAGTAATCAAAATAATGTTCTGTCCACAAAGAAAACACAATCTCAGATTTGTTAATTCCTACTGTAAGAATTTCATGCTATAGAAAGCAACAAAAGACAATCGGTGCCTTTCCTGTTATGTTCAATTTGGGACAAGCCATTCCAGGGTAGAAAGATGAGACTTTCTGCTCCCGTAAAGATTTACAGCCTCAGACACCCTGTGCAGGATCACCATGAGTCAGAACCGACTCCATGGTACTTCACAACAACAACAACAAGAAGCATACAATAATTTTAGAAAAAATAATCAATGAACAGAGCAAAAACTAGAACTTGAACTCAGATGAGCAATTAAGTGAGGGACCCTCTGTAAGGAAATTACTAAATTACTTGTATACAGAAGGCTACAGATGGAAAGCTATTTAAATCTCTATTTTATTGACAGAAAACTAAACTATTGGACAGTGTGTGTTATCGGTGTAACCTTGGTAATCTTCCAAAATAACAGCTAATTATTGGCAGATCTGAGAATAGAATTCAGTCCTTCAGGTTCAGTTTCATTTACCCTTCTTTTAAAAACTAGAGGTAGTGTGGTTTTAGTTTTTTAATTAGCTTGTTTACTTATAAAAAGACATGATTCTTAATACATTTTTATACATATCACACAAAATTCAAAAGATGCAAAATAGTTCACAGTGAAAAATAAGTCTCTGTTCATCCCTGGTGAGAAACTGGACTCAAGTCATCCAGTTTCCTTCCACAGACATAATCAGTTTCTCCTGAATTCTGCAGGAGAGTCTAAACACATTAAGTAGCATATCAAATATTTATTTTTGCATAAACAATAGCATACTTTAAACAGTATTCTGCCCTTTACTTCTGCATTTTTTGTTGTTTCACTTTTTGTCTTGTTTTTTTAACTTAACAAAATATTTTGGAGATTTTCTACTTACTGAAAAACATAAAGCTGCTTAGTTGTTCCCATGTGCTGGTGGAACAAGTAATTTAATGAATCTTCTGGAAAGAATATCCATATATATAAATCATTTCATGTTGTTGTTAAGTGCTGTTAAGTCAGTTCCAACCCATAGCAACCCTGTATAGGGTTTCCGAGGAGTAGCTGGGTAAGCTTGAACCCTGACTTTGTGGTTCAAATGATTTTGTGGTCCAGCACATTAACCCACAGCGCCACACCAGGACTCCCATTACATAATAGCACACAGCAGGTTAAACCCACCAGTGCTCTACAGGAGAAAAAGGAGGCTTTCTGCTCCCACAAAGATTTACAGCCTCAGGAATTCTATACAGAGTACGATAAGAGCTGATTTTGACTCCAGGGCACTTAACAACAACATCACGAATAGAAATGCAAACATTCTTTGACCCAGAAAGTATACTTCTGTTTTATATCTTTAACAAGTATCACATGTATTACTGATATGCTAACAGGTGCAAGATAAAACAGAAGTATAATCGCTGGGTCAAAGAATATTTGCATTTCTATTTGTGATGTTGTTAAGTGCCCTGGAGTCAAAATCAACTCATATTGACCCTGTATAGGATTCCTGAGGCTGTAAATCTTTGTGGGAGCAGAAAGCTTCATTTTTCTCCTGCAGAGCGGCTGGTGGGTTTAACCTGCTGACCCTGAGGTTTGCAGTCCAGTGGTTATCCTACAGGGTCTATTTGGGATAGATAATACCACCAAATGTTTTGTATTCAAGCATCTGGTCTTTGTTAAGTTTGCTAAATGTTAACAAGTTACAATTTGTATTTGCATTTATTTTATCAAGAGAGTGCCCATTCTAATGTTTAAAAGGTATTTGTATTTTTCCCTTGTTATGAATTATCTGAATTTAACACTTGCTCATTTTCCCCTTAAATAGGTATAGAAGCTCACTAAAAATTAACACATTTTTTGTATGAAGATTTTTGTTTGTTTGTTTAAGTGTACTGAAACTCTTTTATTTGAATGGAACTCTGGTTGCACTGTAGGGTAAACACTGGAATCAACCGAAGGAAAAGGTTTTGGGGGGCTTAATTGGAACCCCTGCTATGGCACTGTAGGATAAGCAATGGACTGCTAATTGCAAGGTCAGTGGTTCAAACCCACAAGCTGCTCCTTGGAGACCCTATACAGGGTTGCAATGAGTCAGAACCAACTCAACAGTGTTAAACAACAAAAACAATCAAATTCTAGTTACCCAAGGATAATGTTAGTAGCAAATTTGCTTACTTTTCTTACCCCCATAGTCCCTCCAAAGAATGAAACAAAACAGAGAATTGGGGAAGGAGGAATATTACCTGAGTCAAGTAATGATTTCTGAAAACAAGTAGTATGCAGAGATTAAATCCATTCCTCTCCTATCACCAGAACTCTCTTAAGTAGGAATATAGTTCTGTCTTCCTCAATTCCTACCAATGAACTTGTTGGAAAAGACCTCTTCATAAGATAGACTTAGGAAAAAAAAATGTTACAAGCATAGGATCTGTAGCAAGGCTGCCTGAGTTAAAATTCAAGCCCTGTCCCTTACTGAATGATCAACTTTGGCCAAGATGCCTGTGTACCCCATGCCTCAGATTCCCCATCTGAAATATAGGTGTTATAATGGTCCTATCTCACAAGGCTGTTTGAACTATAAATTTATACTTGCATTGTACTGAGGGGGGAGTGTTTGACACATAAGAACTGCTTTCCTGGGTTTTACCCCCTTGTATATAGAATTTCTCAAGACAGAAATTTGATTCCCCACCTGAAAATTTTCTATTCATGATTCAAGTCCCAGTTTCAGGGTTACTTCTCTATGAAGACTCCCCTACTTCCCTAACAGAGTGTGCTGCTCTAAACTCTGGTTACTCACAGAACTTGGTTCCCACTCCTACTACATTGGTCACCACTGTATTGTAGTTATGTATAATTGTGATATTCCCCCACCGAACAGTGAGTTGCTCAAGCAAAGAGGAAATACCTTATCTGCATGCCTTGGGTTTTGCTTCTAGTTTATGCATTGTCTGTGATATAGTTGTCATTACATGAATTTTAGTTAAGTTAGTGAATAAATGAAGATACAAATGAATGAACAAAACATCCACATTAAATTAAGATCACCACATCATCATGGACACATAAGTGTCTAACAAAATGTTTTCTAAAATTGGAAGAAAAATCCACTTTTTTTCACTAATTGAAAATATGTAGCTAATCATTTAAAATGGAAATTTAAATTAGAACCATAATCACAGTACAGAAATAACTACAGTTAGAAACTTGCTGAAAAGACTATGGAAAAGAAACAATCATCAGTTTAGATTTGAGGAACCTGACAAACACCACCTTAACCAAGGCATGTAATGTCTCTAGTGAAAAGTCATATTACTATTATAGATCCCAGACAAGATACACTGATAATACCACCTCATATATGTGGTATTCTTCCAAAAAATCTCTAACTTCAGTCTAGTGATGAGAAAAACATCAGACCAAGTCCAGTTGAAAGACACTCTACAAAACACAACTATTCTTCAAAAGTGCCAACGTCATGAAAAACAAGGAATTGTCACAGGTTGGAGGAGACTATAGAGAAATGGATTCTGGAAAAGAGAAAGGACACTAGTGGAAAAACCAGTGAAATACAAATAAAATCTCTAGTTTTGTTTTTGAAAAAACAAGTTCTAGGTATTTTTATTGGCTCATACTTTCCGTAACCTGTGTTTTAATTAATATTATGTGAACATCTTTCTATGTCAATATTAACCATATCTCTAATTTTTAATGCCTGGACAGAATTTTGCTCTATACACTATATGTTGTTGTTGTTGTTATTGTTATGTGTCATGGAGTCGGTTCCGACCCATAGCGACCCTGTACAGGGTTTCCAAGGCTGTAAATCATTACGGGAGCAGAAAGCCTCATTTTTCTCCCGCAGAACAGTTGGTAGTTTCGAACCGCTGACTGTGAGATAAGCAGCCCGATTCGTAACCACTATGCTACCAGAGCTCCTTATACACTGTATGTATCATACTATAAATTATGTAGTCATTACTTATCACAGGACAGGCTTTGTTTTTTTGTTTTTATTAGTTTGTAAATAATAGAAATAATTTTGTAATGAAAATAATCAGTGAGGTATTGTTGCATGTATTTATTGTTGCACATTATTTATTTCACATATGTAGGATAAATTCTTATAAGGGGTCTTTCTGAGTCTAAGAATAGAAACATTACCAAAGCTTTTGAAGTTGCTGTTGCTAGTTGCCATTGAGTCTCATGTGCCTCATGTCGGGTCTGACATATGAGAGAATGAACCATTGCTTGCTCCTGCGCCATCTTTACATCATCGGTATGTTTGAGTCCATTGTTGTGGCTCCTTTGCTAATCTACTTCTTTGAAGGTTTCCTTCACTTTCACTGATCCTCTAATTCACCAAACATGATGTTCTATTTTAGCCTTTGGTCTTTCCTTGTGATATGTCCTGAGTAAAAGACACAGTTTTGATATCCTTGCTTCTAAGGACCTTATGTTTGTATTTCTTCTCAGACAGACTTGCTTGTTCTTCTGGAAGTCCATTGTTTATTCAATACTTTTAATCAAATGCATCAATTCTTCCTCTGTCTTCTTTTTCTCATTATCCAACTTTTGCATGACTAGGAGGCGATTAGAAAGATGATGACTTGGGTCAGGTACACTTTAGTTATTCAAGTGACAGCTTTACTTTTTAAAACTTTCAAAAGATTTTCTATGAAGCAGATTTGCTCAATGCTATACACCTTTTATGGAGTCCTTGTGTGGTGCTGTGCCAGACTGCAAAGACATTTGAACTGCAAGGTCGGTGGTTCAAGCTCACTGGCTGCTCCCTGGAAACCCTAGACAGGGCCGCTATGGGTTGGAATCGACTCGACACCACTTAAAAACAACAACAACATACGCCTTTTATGGAATCCTGATGTGGCGCTGTGGGTTAATGTGCTGGACTGCAAGGTCGCTTTGAACCACAAGATCTACAGGTCAAGTTCACCAGCCACTCCTTGGTCTCTGAGTCAGTACTGACTCGACAGCACTTAACAACAACATACACCTTTTGATTTCTTATCTGTGGCTTCCATAATTTATTGTCAATCCAAGTAAAATAAAATCATTGATAACTTACATTTCTTCTTTGTTTATCATAATATTGTTATTGGCTTAGTTATGAGGATTTTTATCCTCTCACATTCAAGTGTAATCCACACTGAAGGCTCTAGTCTTTTACCTTCATCAGTAAGTGCTTCAAGTTCTCTTGAGTTTTGGCAAGCAAGGTGTGTCAACTGCATATAACATATTTTTAATGAGACGTCCTCCAATCCTGATGCCATATTTTTCTTCATATAGTGTAGTTTCTTGGATTATTTTACAGCATATAGACTGAAAGCATACAACCCTGCCACATACTTTTATCAATGCTGAATCTGACAGTAATCCCTTGTTCTGTTCAATGACTGCTTCTTGATTCACATATACCTTGTACATGAGCACTGAGAACTGTTCTAGAATTCTCATTCTTTGTAAAGTTACTGATAATTTGCTATGGTCCACATAGTTCAATGATTTTGTATAGTTCATGAAGCACAAGTAAATATCACTCTGGTAATCTCTGCTTTCGACCAAGATCCATCAGACATGGATGCTACCTGTCATTCCATGTCTTCTTCTGAACCATGCTTGAAATTCTGACAGTACCTTGTTGATGTACAGTTTCAGTTGTTGTTTTATTTTTCTTCAACAAAAATTATTTAGCATGTGATATTAATGATATTGTTCTATGATTTCCATGTTCAGTTTGATCAGTTTTCTTTGTAACTGACACAAATATGAATCTCTTCCAAAATATTTCCCAATTTGTTACCTCCAAAATTTCTGCCTTTAATGGTGGTTGGTGATGGATGTGTGCCATAGATTCCATTCCGACTTATAGTCAGCCCTGTATAGGGTTTCTGAGGCTGTGAATCTTTATGGGAACAGAAAGCTTCATCTTTCTCCCATGTAAGATTCAAACTGCTGAACTTGTGGTTAGCAGTCTATTGTGTAACCCACTATGCTGCCTATTCATTCTTCACATGTTTTGCGAGTGTCCATTTCCCTTAACAAAAGTGGGTAGCATTTTTGTTTATGCCTTTGTGAATATGGTAGGCAAAAAATAAAAACTTTTTATTTATTTGACTACTGCTGTAGGATAAGCGCTGGACTGCTAACTGCAAGACCAATGGTTCAAACCCACAAGGCACTCCTAAGAAATCCTAAAAAGGGTCACTATGAGTTGGAACCACCAGTACTTAACAACAACAAGATAATAAATATTTTTATGTGCCAGTGACTTCCCTAAAACTTGTCTTTTCTTGTTTGTCTTTTGTTCTATTGTCTGAACATTTTTCATTCCTTACTTTCAAAGTTATTGTAACTTTAGTGGCAGTGATATGGAAAGTCCTTCAAAGAAATCTCTGCTATATATCTGAGAATAGTAGGATATATACACTATCCTAAGTTTCCTTAAATAATAATGTCAAATATTTCAAAGAAAATTTTGACAAAACACTTCTAACTTAGCACAGAATACACATCTGCAATCAACTCTCATTTATCATAGACTACTTGAAAGAACAGGACACTTATTTTTAAAGATAACTCAAGATTCTTTGGTGAAGGAAAAACATTGTTTTATAAATACAATTGTAAATGCTTGAGGGTAAAGCTATTTTAGGTTGAAAAGTCACCTCTGGTGTGCATATTTTCCCTATCAAATGACTATGCATGCCAAGGTAGGTGTAAGTTGCTTATTAACTTAATATAACAATACTTCAAGGCATGAATTTTACCTTCAACTTCTTTGTTGGAGCCTAGCAGACTGGCTCTGAGCCTTAAACTGTACATCTTGCCAAGCTCAAGAATGTTGCAGAACAAACCATATTTCCTAAAGCATCTGTCTTGCAATCATTTCCATTCTCATTAATTGGAAAAGGTCAGACACATAAATGAACCTAAACCAAATAAAGTAGAAATACTTCATCTGAAGCTTTGATCCAGTACTTCTATGTAATGCTAATCAATTGTATGCCACATCATCCTTTCTTACTGTTCTGTTTAAAGCTTCCTGTTAGGAATATTCATGCCCAACTATCTTATAAATAACAATTTTGAACTGATAGAGTGACACTTAGAAACTTTCCTTAATATTTCCCTGGACTCAAATGAGAGTAAAGTACTTTCTAAAGAAAAGAACTATAGCAAATTGTTTTAAGTACATCATAAAAGCGGATTCAATCAATGACGCTAAGACCTTCTAGTAGGTTCAGACTCATTGTGACCCTTTATAGGGTTTCTGAGTACGCACTGGTGGGTTTGAACTGTGAACCTTATGGTTAACAGTCCAGTGCTTATTCTACAGTGCCACACTAGGACTCCCACTGATCACAGCCAGAGGCAACCTAGTGTGGTGTCCTTAAATCACTTCAAGAATCCAAGGGACCATCACAATAGCTACTATTTACACAACATTTTGTCATTGGTTGATGTTATTGTTAAATGCCTTTGAGTAGGTTCTGATTCATAGTGACCCTGTACAGTGTTTCCGAGGAGCAGCTGATGGGTTTGAAGTGCTGACCTTGTAGTTCACCATCTAGTGCTGATACAACATGCTTAGACAACAGCAAAGGAAATTTGCATGTTCCCCATCACTCACTGGATTCAGACTCAATGGCCAGAATCACAGTTCTCCAGAAAGTCTTTAAAATTAATGGTAAATGATCAGTTTATCAAGTTCCAAGGAATCAAGTCTAGTTACAATTTGAATGATAAAATGCATTATCTTAAGTAGAAACTCAAAATGGCACTAATTCAATGACAGACTTCTCAGAAGCTTTCCAGAATTTTCTAGGACTCAATAGTATAAGATTTGAGGTCAAAAGACCTGATTTGATGGCATGGCCACAACACATTCTGTGCCATATGGAGACAATCACATTTTTTTTTAACACCTTAATTTCTCATCTGAAAAAAAAAAAAAAGCTGCTTAATGATTTCCAGGTTCTGATTTGCTCTAGAATCTACAAATCATTTTCATTTCAATGATAACTTCTCCATCTTAAAAACAAACAAACAAAACAAAACAGGGAACCAACCCTTACTATTTCACAGGCATGAGTTGTTGATTTAAGATGTGGTTGTCATCTGAGTATGACAAATCTATAGTGTGAATACTGTTGTCTTAAGGAAGAAAACAGAGCTTATATATCCACAGTGCTGATAAAGGAGAAAACTTTGTTTCCAGAACCTAAACAACCAATGCCATTGTGTTAATTCAGACTCATACTGACTCTATTAATCATAGGGTTCCAAAACTAAATCTTTAAATGAGCAGAGAGGTTAATTTTTCTCCATTGGTGAGTTTGAACCTTGTAAGGTAAGTAGCCCACTACGGCGTCTTAATAAAATACAGGAGGAAAGTCTGTTTCCAAAGGTCCCCCACATTCTAGTGGACATGTGAATTAAAATATTGTATTTTGCTGCATTTGGTGGGATGTCAGGGTAATAACTGAGGAAAATACTCAAAATGTGACCAAATGGGAGCCTGGTACAACTTTTTATGGTATCCTGGGAGACATGTAAATATATTTGGGCACTGACATGTTGAATAATCCAACATACATTCTCTTAAAATATTTCAATGAAATATTTACAAAACGAACTTTGCATGCAGAAAAACACCTTGTAAAGTTATTTATTTACCACTGATATTTCATCACTCAGTCTTCAAAGTTATTTTGTTTCATCAAATTCTCAAAATTTCATTCCAATTGAAATGATTTAATCAAGCAATAAAAATGTACATAGCTTTGCAATGTAATTGTTCACCGAAAGTGTTCAACCTTGTCAAAAATGAAATGGAATGCATAAATATAGATATCCTAGGCATTAACAAGCTGAAATGGAATAGTATTGGCCATTTTGAATCTGACAATCATGTGGTTTACTGTGGTACCAACTCGATTGTTTGTTGTTGTTTTTGTTAGGTGCCATCGAGATGGTATTGACTCATAGTGACCTTATGCACAGCAGAATGAAACACTGCCCAATCCCAGGCCAACCTCAGTATCATTGCCACGTTTCAGCTCATTGATGCTGCCACTTTGCCAATCCATCTCTCTGGGAGTCTTCCTCTTTTTCTCTGACCCTCCACCATATCAAACATGATATCCTTCTCCAGTAAGATTTGTGTGGTGGTAGGAAAAGCACTGAACTGTGAGGTCAGTTTGAATGGCAAGGTTAAACGTTCAAATTCACCTGCTCCTTGGACACTCTATACAGGGTTACTATGAGTTGGAACTTGCTCGAGGGCACTTAACAACAACAATGAGCCCTGGTGTGGCAATGAAGGACAAACATTGGACTAAAATGCTGATGTGACCTGGAAGGAAGGAGGTTCAAACTCACCAGTCACTTCTTGGAAACCCTATACCGGGTCACTATGAGTTGGAAACAACTCTATAGCACTTAACAACAGCAATGAGCCCTGGAGTCCTTGTGTGGTGCTGGAGGAGAAACAATGGACTGCTAACATCAAGGTTGGTTGTTGAAACCTAACAATCGCTCATTGGAAACTCTATACAAGGTTTCTATAAGACAGAACCGACTTGAGGGTACGTAACAATAACAACAACAATGAACCCTGGAGTGGTGCTGGAGGATCAACACTATACTGGTAACCATGAAGTCAGCAATTCAAACCCACCAGCAGCTCTTGAAATACCTATATAGAGTTGCTGTGTGTTGGAAGTGACTCGTTGCACATAACAACAACCAAGACTTGAAGACAGTGCTGGTAGCATAGTGGGTTAAGTACTGAACTGCTAACCACTAGTTCAACAGTTTGAATCCACCAGTATTATTTTTTCCAGGAGAAAGATAAGGTTTTCTTCTACTGCAAAGATTTATAGTCATAGATACCCCTACATAGTGACACAGGGTCACTATGAGTCAGAAGTGACTTAACAGCACATAACAATGACTTGATGGTACACAATAACAACAACAAAGTAATTATAATAAAACTGTTAACACTGATGACTAGTTTTCTATATACCAGAACTATACTAATGCTATAAATACGTTATTGCATTTATACTAGTTCTGGGTTCATGAACAGTATTTTTTCCTACAAGTAATAGCAAAGATTAGTTTAAACTAATTTGACTAGAAAATAAACTATAGCTCATGTTTTAATAAGAAATTAAGTACAAATAAATATACCCTATATTACTTAGAGTTATTTAAGTTTTTGTGTTTTTTAAGTCTCTCTAAGATTTGGACTAGAGTCACACTAAGTCTGTGTGGTATTTTTGGAGAAAAACACCACACAGACTTGTGCAAAAAACTTTTTTTATACACATTTATTGTAGATTTATACACATTTATTATAGAGTTTTATGCGGATATTTAACTTTTATTGCTAATGGTGAATGGAATGTTTCTCATATTTAAAATGTTTTATTATTATTAAAATTGCATGTGTTGGTGATGGTGTGCCGTAGAGTCGGTTCCGACTCATAGCGACCCTGCATCGGGTTTCCAAGGTTGTAATTCTTTACAGAAGCAGAAAGCCTCATCTTTCTCCTGTATAGTTTCATATAAATTAATATATTAAAAATCTTAGAGTATTTATCTTATTTACTTTTACAAAATACCAAATGTGTTGCTATTAGTCTCACTTTACAAATACAGAAACTGAGTCTCAGAAAATGTGAGTAACTTTTGAAGGTCATAAAAGGAAACCTGGAAGATGCAAGCTAAAGCCATCCTTGATTTTGGCCTAGTAATGTCACAGAAGACAATGTATTTAACTGCACCAAGAATACCTAAGTAATATCCAGAACTATACATTTAGGCAATCATTTGAAGACCCTTATATTTGTATCAAAATTCTAGGTATAGGAGAAAGTAGCAAGATGACAGACTAGGTAATAAACCCACAAAGACCCTCTACAACAAAGATATGGAAAACCAAATGATATAGATGCAGATGATAGTCTTGGAATCCTGAGCTTAAGATGAAATGATAGAAAACTGGACTAAATGCTTACTAAGAAAGAAAGTTAAACATGCACAACAAAAGTGAGACAGACTGGTAACCTATGCCAGCTGACCAGATGCAGTGTGGCCATTTTAAGCTTTTGTGAACAGCTTCAAGGACAAAAAAAGCATATTGGCATTGTATAAATATACTGCTGAATTGTGCAGATAAAGGTGCAACTTCTTCTTGTTCCCATGGTGATCAGAGGTGAGGCAGATCCCACCAATGTACATCCCCCAGGGAAGCTCCTACTGTCCTAGAGGTCAGAGCCACATGGAGGTGAGCACTGCAATTGTGATCCCCATTAAAGTATGGGGGATCTATCTGTATTAACACCAGTACTTGGATTCAGCTCTGGCCAGCCCTGGACTAGCCCTAACTAAGAGAAGCAGCTGAACATATGCTTAGGGTGGGGAGGTGGGGGGACAGACACAGGTAATCTGTGCCTGCTAGGAAAGCATGGTGTGGCCATCTTGAATTTTCACAGATGGTTTTGAAGGCAAGGTGTGGGTGGTAGTACAGAGACATATTGCTTATTGGCAAAGAGAAAGGTATGAAAATTTTGCTTGTTCCCCCACATTACTGTGATGACCAGAGAGTAGCACCCCTACCCGTGTATATTCCCAGTGAAACTCCGGCTCTCTGGAAGTTGGAGGCACATAAATGTGTGGCAGCACCAACACTGGCAGCTGGAATTAGGTGTGGCCTGCTCAAGGTATGCAGAGCTGGTTCTGACCAACCCTGAGAGGACTAGTGGGACATTTCACTCTCAGGTCCCTCTGAGACAGAAATATTCTTATATGCCAGCTGAACTAGTTCTGAAGTGGATGCTTAGAACAGACAACACCTAAGCCTACAGAAATTCCGTCTAGGGTTGTAACACCAGAGTCTCAGCCCTTATCCATTCACTGCATGAAGTCCTTGATTGGCAGAAGACACAGAAGGCTCTCCTCTCTGGGTCTGGTACGTGCCCTAGTTTTTCCCTCTCATTGTTTTGATTTGCTTATTATTTTTTACCCTTCTTACTCTCTATGTCTACCCTGGCATTTCATCCTTTCTATTTCCACTTTCATTTTTTCATCTTTTTATTACTGCTTTTTTTTTTCCCCAACTGCTGCTACCACTTTCTTTTTCTCTCTCTCTTCTTTCTCTCTTGGTTTTGCTTTACGACTTTCTAATCTGTTTTCTTTTCACTCATCCATTTCCCTAATTTTGTTTCTTTAAATTTCTTTTTTATCCTCTTTCAATTTTTTTCATCCATGTTATTCAATTTTTCCCCCCGTCCCTCTTTTCTCTTTTAGGTTTTTGTATTCTTTTTCTAGCTGTTGCTTGCATTTTTCCCCTTTACTATTTTCTTTTCATGATGATTGTGTGTTAGTTTGTTTGCTTACCTGTTTTGCTTCTCTCCTGTGGGTGAGTTTTCTCTTCTTGCCTCAATCAACACGGGAAACCAACTGTGCCCATACATCCCAGTCACAATCATACCCTCTACAGCCCTGCCCACTAAGCACGATTGAATACCAGATACTATGCACCTGATCAACAACAGCAACCAACATCATCCAAACCCATCCTATACTAAGCTGCATGAACATCAAACAAAGACTGATGCACATACTTCCATTCCCTAATTACACCCACCAAGAGTCAGTTGGTAAGTGCCAAAGAATGTACTAACATACAGTCATCAACTTAATAGAAATACAAATATACCTCAATGTATCTGAAGCAACATACCATTTCTGATCCTACAAAAAATCATGACTGTGTGACTCAAACAAGTGACCAAGAAGTAGAGCTAGAAAATGTTTTTGAAGGAAAAAAGTCACTGGAACTTCCTGAAAATGAATTAAAAATAATGACATTTAGGTACCTCCAACTGACTGACAGAAAAGTTAAGAATTCAGAAAAACACTACAGAAAAAGCAAACAAAATAGATAAAGAAGTAGAGATAATACAAAACTTTCCAATAGAATCCAGAAGATTAATAGTAACATTTCAGAAAAGGAGAGTACATTGGAAGGGCAAAGGAGCAGGTTTGAACCAATGGAAGCTCAAATTAGTGAGCTTAAAGATAAATCTCACAATACTAGAAATACAGAAGAAGAACCAGAAAATAAAAAAGGAAGAATCTGAAGAGAGCCTAAGATTAATGTGGGAAAACATGAAGAAAAATAACTTAAGGGTTATTGGGATTAAAAAAATAGGAAGAGACAAAGAAAAATACAGAAAAGGTAGTAAAAGAGACGCTGAAAGAAAATTTACCTAACATCATGAAACACATGAAGATAAACATTCAAGAAGCTGAACAAACTCCAAACAGGATAGAACCCAAAAGAAAATCATCAAGACATATCATAATAAAACTCTCTAAAATAAAAAAAAAAAAAAACAAGGACAGAATCCTGAGAGGAGTTCAGGAAAAATGAAATGTTACCTCCAAAGAAAAACCAATACGATTATACTTTGATTTCTCAGCAGAAAATATGCAGGCAAGAAGGCACTTGAAAGAAAAAAAAAATTAACAATCAAGAATCATACTGTCCCTCATATATGAAAAACTGTCCCTCATATATGACAGTGAAATTAGAACATTTCCAGGCAAACAAAAATTACAGGAATTTGTAGCAACCAGATCAAATTTACAAAAAGTACTCAAGTGAGTCCTTTGAACTGAGAACCAACAACAGCAGACAACAACCCAAGGTAGATATACACAATAACAACACCCAAAATTCAATCCAGATATAGAAGGATCCAGAATAAAACAAATCCTACAAAACTGAAAATAGAGAAGCAGAGGTACTAATTTATACTGACGACAACTACAAAGCAAATAGGGAGAAAAGTGTAGTCATAGAACTTCCAAATGGCAAGGAAGTCAAGTAGATTTTAAGATAAAACAGACTTTTGTACTGAGGAAGAAATTAATAAATTGCAGGTTAATCTCAAAGGAAATAAATACATCTTCACATCAAATCAAGACAAAGGAAAACCAAAAGGATTTAGTAAACATTGAAACATCAGCAATGGAAAAATTGATGAGAAAACACACAAATAAAATGAACTCAGTACATATAATTATGTGGAACAAAGAAATCAGCAGCACAAAACACACATAAAAAAACCAATACACAACAATATGACAATAATCAATTCATGCCTATCGATAATTACAGAATGTTGATGAACCGAATGCACCAGTCAAGAGACAGAGTGCAGCAGAACGAATAAGAAAACAGGATCCTTCAGTATGATGTCTATAAGAGACATAACTTACACAGAAAATTCAAAATAGATTAAAAATCAAAGGAGGGAATAAAATACATCAAGCTAATACAATCAAAAACAGGAGTGGCATACTGATTTTTGATAATACAGACTTTAAGGCAAAAAACAGTATAAGAAGCAAAGAAGGTCATAATCTTATGATTAAAGGGTCAAGTGAACAAGAGGACATAACCATAGTAAATATCTATGCTGCTAATGAAAGAGCCTAAAAACACATAAATTAAACACTAATAGAATTGAAGAAAGAAATAGACAACTCTACAAAAATAGTTGTTATTAAATACTGTTGAGTCAATCCTGACTCACAGGAACTCTGTACAGGGTTTCCTAGAAGCAGTAGGTGAGTTTGTACCACCACTTTAGATGGACAGAACAACCAGAAAGATATTCTACAAAGACATGGAAGAAATGAACAACACAATCAACTAACAGTACCTCATGGACTTATACAGAACACTCAATCAACAATAGCATAATATGCATTCCTTTCCTGTGCACAAGGAATATTCTCCAAAATAGGATTTTCTCCTATGTTGGACCACAAAGCAACCCTAAATAAACGTAAAACCATTGGAATACAACAAAATATATTTTCAGATCACAATGCTAAAAAATTAGAAATCAACAATAGGAACATCAAAGAAAAAATCAACAATAACAACAAATATGTGGAAAATGAACAGCAATAGCACCCTGCTTAAAAGTTACTGGGTAACAGAATAAAGAGGAAAAAAAAAAAAAGTCTTGAATCAAATGAGAACAAAAACACAATATACCCAAACCTTTGAGACACAGGTAAAGC
>NW_006408542.1:11212251-11213782 GCF_000296735.1 Chrysochloris asiatica
TCCAGTCCTAGGTGGCATTACTGGTAAATTCTACCAAACATTCAGAGGAGAACTGACACCAATTCTACTCAAACAATTCCAGAATATTGAAAAGAATAGAAAACACCCAAATACATTTCATAAATTGAGCATAATCCTCATAACAAAACCAAGCAAAGGCATCACTAAGAAAGAAAATTATAGATTAATAGAGATATAAAAATTTTCATCAAAATCTTAACCAATAGAATTCAACAATGTACCAAGTAAATAATTAACAATATGACCAAGCAGGATTCATACCAGAGATGCAAGCATGGTTCAATATTAGAAAAACAATCAATGTAATCCATCACATAAATAAAACAAAGGAAAAGAACCACATTGAGCATATCAGTTGATGCATAAAAGTCATTTGACAAAATCCAACATCCATTCTGAATGAAAACACTCAACAAAATAGGAAAAGAGGGAAAATTCCTCAACACATTTAAGGTCATATATATAAATGAAATGGAACACATAAACATCAATATCTTAGGCATTAGTGAGCTGAAATGGCCTGGTATTGGCCATTTTGAATCTGACAACCACATGATTTACTGTGCCGGGAATGACAAATTGAAGAGGAATGGTGTTGCATTCATCATCAAAAAGAACATATCCATATCAGTCATGAGCTATTATTCAAATTTACACACCAACCACTAAAGCCAGTGAGGATGAAATAGAAGAATTCTACCAACTTCTTCAATCTGAAGTTTATCAAACATGCAATCAAGATGTATTGATCATTACTGGTGATTGGAATGCAAAGGTTGGGAGTAAAGAGAAAGCATCCATGGTTGAAAATATGGCCTTGGTGATAGAAATGATGCAGGAGATGGCATGATAGAATTCTGCAAAACCAATGATTTGTTCATTTCAAATATCTTCTTTAGACAGCATAACAGACGACTACACACATGGACCTCACCAGATGGAACACATGGAAATCAAACTGACTACATCTGTGGAAAGAGAAGATGGAAAAGCTCCATATCATCAGTGAAAACAAGGCCAGGGGCAGACTATGAACAGACCATCAATTACTCGTATTCAAATTCAAACTGAAGCTGAAGAAAATGAACACAAGTCCACAAGAGCCAAAATATGACCTTCAATATTTCCCACCTGAATTTAGAGATCATCAGAAGAAAAGATTTGATACATTAAACATGAAAAACCAAAGACAAGAAAAGTTATGGGATGACATCAAAAATATCATACATGAAGAAAGCAAAAAGTCATTGAGAAGACAAGCAAGAAGGAAAAGATCAAAGTGGATGTCAGAAGAGACTCTGAATTTTGTTCTCCAGCATAGAGATGCTAAAGCAAATGGAAGAAATGAGGAGGTCCAAGAGCTGAACAGAAAATTTCAAAGATCAGCTTGAGAACACAAAGCCAAATATTACAATAAAATCTACAATGATCTGGAATCAGAAAACCAAAAAGGAAGAACATTCTCAGCATTTCTCAAGCTGGGGGAGCAGAGGAAAAAAATTCAAGCCTC
>NW_006408542.1:11215437-11216606 GCF_000296735.1 Chrysochloris asiatica
GTTGGCCCAGGATTGGGCAGTGTTTCATTCTGCTGTGCATAAGGTCACTATGGGGTGGTACCGACTTGATGGCACCTAACAACAAGAACAATATAAATCCTACTGATAAATATTAATCTCAATAGAGAGAAACCAAAAGCATTCCCTTTGCAAACAGGAAGCAGACAAGTAATTTTATCACCACCCCTATTCAATATTGTTTTGGAAATCTTAGCCAGAACTTTAAGGAAAGAAAGGGAAATTAAAGCGTCCACATTGGCAAAAAAGTAAAACTGTCTTTATTTGCAGACGATATGATTCTCTCTATATATAACCCAAAGACTTAGCAAAAAAAATTACTGTAACTCATTGAAAGATCCAGTAAAGTGGCAGGGTACAAGGTCAATATATAAAAATTAGTTGGATTCCTCTGCACTAATAAAGATATCTATGAAAAGAAAATTAGAAAAACAATACCATTTATAATAGCCACTCAAAAGATAAAACGCTTAGGAATAAATTTAACCAGAGAAACAAAAAAGCTTATACAAATAAAACTACAAAGCATTACTAAAAGAGACTCAAAAATGGAAGAATACATCATGCTTGCGGATAGGAAGACAACATTGTGAAAATGTCAACACTACTCAAAGCAATCTATAAATACAATGCAATCACAATCCAGATTCCAACAGAACTATTTAAAGACATTGAAAAACTGATCTCTAACTTTATATGGAAAAAAGAGACCTTGGATAAGCAAAGCATTACTTAAGTAGCAGAACATAGTTGGAGGCCTCTCACTTCCTGACCTCAAAATATACTACACAACCACAGGATTCAAAATAGTCTGGTATTGGAACAAAAAAAAAAAAAAGATGCATAGATCAAGGGAACAGAATTGAGAATCCAGAAGTAAATCCATCCACATACAGTCAGTGGATCTTTGACAAAAGGCCAAGGCATATTAAATGGCTATAGATAGTCTCTTCAACAAATGGGTGTTTTTCATTTTTTTGCACCATATAAAAAAAAAAACTAAAAGTGCATTAAAGACCTAAATGTAAAACCTAAAACTATAAAGATCATCAATGTAAAACTATGGACAAACTTATGAGCTCTAATATATGGTATAAGTATATTGTTAAACACTATGAAAGGCACACAAACAGAAGAGAAAATAGATGACT
>NW_006408542.1:11218471-11230545 GCF_000296735.1 Chrysochloris asiatica
AATGAACCCCAGGAAGCATAGACCCCAAAAGAAAATCACCAGGACATATAATAATCAATCTCTTCAAAATTAAAGATAAGGACAGACTCCTGAAATCAATTAGGGAAAAGAGAAGTGTATAATACAAAGGCAAGCAAATCAGATTAAGCTTGGACCTCTCAACAGAACCCATGCAGGCAAGAAGGCAATGGGGAGACATATATAAACCTGAAAGAAAAAGAAAAAAAAAAAACTGCCAACCAAGAATCCTCTACCCAGCAAAGCTGTCAATCAAAGACAATGGTGTAATCAAAACATTCCAGGATAAACAAAAGCTAAGGGATATTGCCAAACCAACCCTGAGCTACAAAACATCCTATAGGAAGTTCTGTGGACTAAGAACCAACAAGAACAGACAATAACCAGAGATTAATGTATGTGGCAACATCACCCTGAATTCAAGCGACAAATGGAAGAGTCAAGAACAGAATAAAATGATAAGAACAGAGGATCTGGGAGGTCAGTCTATTATCAAAACAATTACAATGTGAAAGAAGGTGAACAAAGAGGAACAGAGATCCAGGAGGTGAGTAGGTCAGATAGATTACAGGATAAAATAGACTGTCTTAAATGAAGGGAACAGATCATGGAATATAAGGTAACCACAACAATGGGGTTGGGGTTGGGGGTTTAGTTCGGGTGTTGGGGAGAGCAATACAAGAAGGGGGAGGTGGTGGAAGAGCACAGAGATAGGTTTGCATGGCCTAAGTGGGACAGAGGTAAATAGTGATGCATGCTCAAACTTAGAACAACAGGGCTCTGTAATACAGGGATCTAGGCATAGTTTGAAGAGGCAAATAGTACTAAGATACTTGATTGCCTTATGAATATTGGTTTTCCTTGCCTACTATTGTAAAATAGACATTTGAGTGGGATAGAAAGGAATGTTGGGAAACATTATTACAGAAAACTTGTAAGCCCATCTACAGCCTATATCTGATTAGAATACCTAAAAGGGGTTCTAGAACTTGCCCAGTGAAATAGGCCTCTTGCAAAGCCTTTTCAGAGTATAGGACCTTAGGTGCAATCCTGAGTCCCATCCAGAACCTTTTGAGGTGGGACATTTCCACTAGCAAGGACAAGCAGACCAGCTGGAACAGCTAGAACAACAACAGAAGATACACCTTCAAAGAAAGATCATCAGGAAAAACCCAAAACAAAAATCTCATCATGACTTGCTACTTACTACAAGAATAAGCAAGCCATTCACCAGGTAGCCATCAAGGCAAGCAATCAATTTCCTTTAGGACAAACTCCCCTCTAAGATTGAAACTCAAAGGGAACATATGAATAGGCATGTAAGCTTCCTGGGGACCACACTGGTCTACTGGTGAGTGGAAGAAGGAGAAAGGCAGCAATGAAGAAATGGGCTGAGTTCAACCACAGTCAAACATAAAAGGAGTGGCGATAAAGGCACGAAGTGACTGGCTTACAAGGTTTCAAGAGGGAGTTTAATTTAAGAGTGGGGGGAAGTGGGGCGAAAGAGTCCCCACTGAGTAGTTTTCATCTTATCTAGATGTGTCTGGTACAAAGAGATGGGTATAAGATTCATATGATTGAATAGTGAATAAACGTCATCATGACTAATTGCAACTGTCACAATTGTAAATGTAGAAGCTTTGTAATCAAAATAAGGGAGTGGCTAATCTTACAGTCCAGAAACTGAGGACCCAAGGACTATCAAGGGAGAAGAGCACACACACACAAAAGCAATGAAATAGTTTCTGACCCCAACATTAATAACAAAGTTTTAAAAAACAGAAAACAATAAACAAATGGCACTACAAACTACTGTAAAAGGCATCAAATTAGAATGCTCTTGATAGAGTGGCAGAAAATGTGGAACAAAACTCAAAATTATATATTTGAAAAAAGACCAGGCTTACTGGTCAGAAACAGACTGGAGGAACCTGAAACTAAGGCACTCAATCATCATTCAGATCTGGAATGGAATTTACCCTCATGGCGAAGTTTTCAGCCAAGCAGTAGATAGGTATATAGGGGGACAACAACACCAGTAAGGTGTGCTCACCAGGGAATGGTCAATCATTCAGAATCCAAGGGGCAACATTTACCTAAGGACAAAGTTGAGAAGGGACGGGAAGGAAGGTGGAATGGAAATAGGAACAACAGGAAGGAAGTGAGGTAACTACATGTAACAACATGGAGGGGATTGCCTTCTTTGAGATGAAAAAAAGTGTATGATGGTTGAATGTAAAACTGATCTTCTCTGTAAACCTTCACTCAATCATATATATATATTTATTTATTCTAGATATTCTTTATCTTTAGAGGTATCATTTGTTTTCAGATGATACCTTCTCATGTGTCCTTTAGACATGTGGGCTAAAGAGATAAACTTAAAGCCTAAAGAGATTGAGATATCTTAAAATATCATGCATATCATCAAAAATTGGGATTTTTCTCTATTACCTGTGATTTCATTTTAAAACCAAACACTTTATAGTGCTTCAAATTCTGTGATTCCAAACTCTATGAGATGCACACCATTCATTGTTACTGACCCAATCTGTGTGTGTTTTGAGTCTAATTTTCTTATAATTCTGGAAATCAATAATGATTTTTGTTGTAGTCTCTAGGCTAATAAATTTATATATTTTTTTCAGATTATTATGAAAACATCATCTTGCAAACCACAAGAGATCTAATAATTTCAGTCTCTAAGGACCTTATTCTAAGATGACAAGCCAGAGGAAGCAGCTCAGTAAATCGTTTTCCTCTAACTACATGTACTATTTTAACTTTAACGAACCTTCACATTTTGGTAAGGCTTCTTCCAAATGACCCATAAACTGTTATCAATTGATTTGTGTACCTGAAAATGAAATGTATTAGCCTATACCTTGTACTTGTAAATTTGATTCTGATTAGATGTAAGGATTTGTTTTTTTATGTTAATGAGTTCATAACAGATCATGATGGATTCTGAAATTAATCAATTCTAAGTGATATCTTACAAAAAGAACATAGTAAACACAGAGAGAGACACACAGGAGTAATAATCTATGATGACCATGTCAAGGAGCACCAAGAAAAGGCCTTGGTTACAAAAACTGAAAGAGACAAACATCATCTTATAAAGCCAACAAAGAATCTTTCCCTGAATTTGAATTTCTAGCTTCCAGAGCATCGAGGAAATGGAAAACTATTCCTTATAGCTACCTACTTGTGGTATTATTTGTTACAGAAGTCTTAGATAACTAAGGCATTAACCATGGCTGAAAGTTAAGTAAAAGGAAAACAAAACAAACAAAAAAATGAGAAAGAGGAAAGAAATTCACATTGTGGTCATTGTTTCTATCACATTTTACAAAAGTCCTGATTGCAGATTTCACAACAAACCTCTTGGGCTAAATAATTCAGTGGAAACAGAGCCACTTTAGTCTTTCCATTTTATCTTGAATAAACTCTTGGAATATTTGTATCCTCTGCTTGTTGGTTTTGTATTACTGCCATATTATCCATTATAACTAAACCATACATTTAAAGTACCAGAATATTCCCATACATAAATTGCTCACAATGGCCACGTTGGGTCCTTTTCATTTCCATTTCTTCCTTGTTGGTTTCTTTCAATAATGCATCACACACATAAAAATGAGCTGAGGGACAATAATTAGGTAAATAATCATCCCACGCTACTAGTGGGTTGTTCATGCTTTTATACAGCAATATATGTTCTTCAAGCTGAAATCTCTCCTATCCTTTCCTTTCCATTATATATAACACAAAGGAGCTCATTTTCATCATTCAGAGGGAAAATGTTCTAACTTGGAAGCTTTTTTCTGATTTATAGCATAAGTTAGCCTTTTTTTAGACTACAATGAATGTCTTAAATGGCACTTTTAAAAGTTCTTTCTCAGCAGGTCACTGAAGGTAGGAAAATACCACTTGTAATGTGCTCACACCAAGCTTTGACAAAAACAAAATTGAAAAAAAAATAAAAAACTTGTTTTGGATAGCTTCTCCTAAATCACTTTCTCCTGCACAAAAGGCATAAGGAGAAATAGCATCTCACATACTTCCTAATGCTTCCATTACATATATTGTGGTGGTTATGTGCCGTGGAGTCGGTTCCGACTCATAGCGACCCGGTACATGATTTCTGAGGCTGCAAATCTTTATGGGAGAAGAACACCTCATCTTTCTCTGGCGGAACAGCTAGTAGTTTTGAACTGCTGACGTTGCAGTTTGCAGCTCGATTCATAACGACTATGCTACCAGAGCCCATATATATATATACACACAAACACATACCATGGACTTGCAATAGCTCCATCAGGATATGAAAAATATCAGCCAAAATAATGAGGTGGTTGTGGTGGGGTTGCAATTGGAATAAGGACAAGAAATTACTTAGTAAAGGCAGCTACAAAAGAGAAGAGGAGTAGAATAAGTGAGGAATTTGTAAAGTAAGTTGTGATATCTCTTGAATAAGGTAGATTTGTGGGAAAATTTTGATACAATGCATTCTTTTACCACAAGAAACATTATACTTTCCTAGTTGAGGATTCTACTGTCTTATAACCTCCATTTCCTTCTTTTATCAAAATGTTTTACAACACTCTTACTCTACATAGAATCTTAATCTACACATTTTCTCAGTGGTTCTTCATTAGCTTTCTAAAAACTTCTGAGCTATATGAACACTATTCTTCTGAATGACAAATGAGTTGCTTTGTGGTTAACAAGAAAAGGGAGGGGGGAAGAATTGATAATGGGAAATGTTAAAGAGTAAGCAGATATGCTTTCATTTTGTAGGCTAGCTCTTATTTATTTCCCCTCCGCCCCCCATGGTTTTTGTTTGTTTGTTTGTTTTAATGTTTTACTGTGAATTATGTGATAGTTTACATGGGAGAACATTAGTTTTACATTCATCCTATCGTATAGCATTTCATTAATATGGTTACAATCCCCTCCATGCATCATCAACCAATCAAAGGGTATACACTACAAGCCTTCCCCCCAGTCATCAGCACACAGCCCCTCTCCCTCTCTGTGTCTAAAGTCCCCAACTGCTCCATCTCTCCATGTCATCATCTCTGGCTCCAACTCAGCCATCACTGCTTCTCTAGGTAGGGTCCCATTCTCCACTCTTCTCCCTTGATGGTCCCAGGGACCTCTGCTCCTAGACTGCAAAGTTAATCACTCCCCTCCTTGCTATAAAATGTCTACCTTTACATTTCTAAACCTCACAATCAGTCCTGATAGCAATTATTCACTATTGAATCACAAGAGACCTATCCAACATTTCATTTCATCAGCCCTGCATAGACAGATTGGATACTACTCAGTAGAGCGTCTACCTTCCTCCATGCCCTCTGGTTCTAGGTTCCCTCTTGAAAGTTTGTAAGCTTCTTGCCTTTATAACCCCCCCACCCCACTTTGGGTAGCCAATATCCAAGTTGCCCATCCCTGTCTACTCTGTGTATGGAGGGGATGGGAATGATCCTTGCTATAAAGATCTGTTCCCTTTTTTGAGCTACTGCAACTATAGGTGTTGGTCAAGTTCATCAGATTGTATCAGGTTACTCTTTTTTCCCTCTTCTTTCTTCTTCTAGTTGAGCTCTGATCATCCAGTCATTGAAGCCAGCTCAAGTGGGTATTATCTGCAAGTGTGGTTGTTCTTGTTCATATGCCCTCTCTTCTTATCAGCTGGATGCTTTACTCTCCACTCTAGTCCTCTGTGGCAATGTCACTGACTCTGGGCCTAAGAGTCCCCAGGTCTTGCCACAGTGCTGGCCAACCAGGTCTCCATCTGGGTTCACAGGAGTCTATTGAACATTGTAGGGCTTATCTTGCTGCGTCATTGCTGTTTTTCCCTCACTTCCCCTTATGGGTGATGAGTGTGGTCACTAATCAGAGCATGTATTCCTATTGACTCTTAGTCTTGGAAGGGGGTTTGCCCTGAGGGGACCCGACCACTTGCCTTGATGTCTCCTGAGCGAGCAACTTGCTTGTTCTTGCAGTAATCAGTCAGTCTGCCTATATTGTTTTGTTTTTCTCCTGTTGGTCTTTTTTTCAAGAAGAATCTTCTGTTCTTCTAGCCGCTCCAGGTTTGTCTGCCTGTCCTTTCAAGTGGAAATTTCCCACCTCTGAAGATTCTGGATGCTGTTCAGGATTCCACCTATAGTTTTATGTAATGCAGAGATTCTGCAGGAAGCCTCCTTCACTGGGCATGTTGTAGCCCCATTTTAGGTATTCCAACCAGTAATAGGCAGAAGACGGACTTACAAGCTTTCTATGGTGATATTTCTGGCTATTCCTTTCTCTACCCTTCCAGTGTCTATTTTATAATGGTATGCAAGGGAAACCAAGATTCAAGTGACAGCCAAGCATCTTAACATAATTTCCCCACTTTTTCCATTCCATGAAGAGCCCTGTTGTTCCAAGGTTGTGCATACATCATTATTTACCTCTGTCCCACTTAGCCCATGCAAACCTGCCTAATTGTTCTCCCATTAACTTTGTTCTTCCACCCCCCTCTCCCTTCTTGTATATTGTCCCACTCTACAGCACCTAAACTATCCAGTGTCTATTCCCTGCCCTGTGCTCCACCTTCTCCTCCCTCCCCTCACCCCATCCCCCATATCCCAGCAACCAGCAAAGAACACACCCCACTGTAGGCTAGCTCTTGACCAGTACTGTCACAGAAGTTTAAAGAGCCTATGATATCAGTGTGCCCTGAAGTCCTCAAAAACAAGAGCTCTCAAATATTCCATGGAAGACTTTTGACTGATTCATGACCTATTTCTTACACTTAATACTTAGGAGACACTAAGTTAAGTATCAAGATGCTTAAATATATCATAGATTTATTATATTCTATCTTTGTTCTCATATGTATATCTAACTTAAAGAGTGATCTTTAATATTTTATGTCTCTATCTGGCAACTTTAATAAAGACCCAAGTTAGATGAAAAAATATTTCATTAGAGAGAATTATAGGGACACATGAATAAAGTGGCATGCAATAAGAGGTCATACTTTTATGTCTAATTAGCATATAAAGAATATGCAGCTTGTATAAAATCTATAAGAGATGAATCTGAAGTCATAGGTCAGTAATTTGGATGCAACCAGTACAGAAAGTAGGAAGAGATATGGAATTGAAATCACTAAAACCAGAATTAGACTGGGTATGTAACCCTGTATAGGGTCACTATGAGTCAGAACTGACTCCACGGCATATAACAACAATGTGGATATAAGAGCTAAGTCAGATTAAAAAGAAAACGAAGATGTCAATGAATCCACCAAAAGACCTTTTACTAAGGTCTACAAGCAAATGGCAAAAAATAGCCATTATTTTGGATGCTGGTCTCAGGAACTCTCAGGACTTTCTAGGAGGGTTGTGCCATTCTAAAGGTAATTATGGAATCAGTTTCCTTTGGATTTCAACTTGGTCAGGAATCAAAATCAAACCTAGTTTATCACTGTTTCATCACTGGTTGATGTTGCATAGATCCAGAAAATCCTCTTGAAGACATTTTATAAATTCGTTCAGCCTAGTCCAGATTGTCACAGGGCCTATATTCCCACTGAAGCAATGTCCTTTGACTCAGAACTCAGAATTTTGTATAGCTGGTTTCTAGACTTTAAGACAATTTGGAGGCCCTGAGAAATATCCAGGCACACATCATTTCTTCTTCAGTTTCCAGCTTTACCAGATAGGCCCAGTCACTCCCTTACTCCATTAGTTCTCCAGGCCCAGTATCTGGAGTGAAGACAGATGAAGTACTAGCTTAATCTCCACCTTCTATTGAACAGCCAGTCTAAACAGTGAAATGTCTACCTACTTCAACTTCCTATGGCGTTCTGTACCACAAGTATCACTTCTTTCCCTGACCAAAGCAGATATAGATCCACTTTCCCAGACTCTGTGCCCAAGTCTAGAATCAAGATTTGAGAGACAGATTAAGGAAAACGTAATTGTTAAGAAACAGAAATAGACAAGGTATCACACTAGCATTCAGAAGAAAATTAAAGAGGCATTGTAAGAGGTTTACATCATCATGGAACATTGTCATAAAAGGTGACCTTGAAAAGAATGAGGAGCTATGCTTTGGCATCCCGTTCAATTGGTTTCTGCATTACATATACAATAGGGATTCACTGTTGTTCCTAGGATTAAGTTTGCTGTTTTTAGGCATCCTTTTAGATATAGATGGATAAGAGTTGGTAGATATGTTGTACAAGAATGTGGATATATTTATAGTTAACAGATCCAATACAAGTGCAGAACTAAAAAGCATCCTCAAGTTCTGCATCCATTCTGCAAGTCAAACAGCTATACTTTTCTTTTTTCTTTTAGGAGCTTAGTTTCAGAAGTTCATCTACCCTCCAAAGGTCCATGAACATTTGAAATTCTGTTCTGCATTTCCCCATTTTTTATCAGGATTCTTCTATGGAATCTTTAACCAAATTCTTCAGTAATTGTCAATGAATCTTCAGTTACTTGGTCTCATTGCAAAGGAGACAGTTGCTTATGGAGACAATTAGTCACAAATTACTTTTCCTCCTCTTATTCCTGACTCTCCTTCTTCCTCTGTTGCTTCAGGTGAATAGAGATGGATGCTCTCAAATTTTCAAGATTCCAAGCACTATACAACAAACCAGGAGGTACAACAGATTCATTAAACACATTATTAGATCACTTAGTGGGATGTTTCATGAAACCAACTATATTGTTAGATTTAATTAAATATTTTATCAGCACTAAGTATTTTGACTGAACAGTTATTTTGAGACCTTTCTTCTCTAAGTTAATTAGCAGTTCGTTTAGCTATTTGATATGATTTAAAATCCCTTCATCATCTTTGTCAGTCTCTAATTTTTTCATGATAACTGAGTGCTCATAATCTTCCTTTTTTCCAGCTATAACTTCTTTAAGTTTATCTGGCTCCCAGAACTGAAGTTTGGGCAAAGGTTCAGGAATTGATTTGCTCTACCCTTAGGTACCTTTGTCCTACAGACCTTGAAATATGGTTCTGCTTCTCTTCGTACTTTTACTCCTCTAAAATTTTCTTCTATTTGCTTTTTTTTTTCTAGCCTCACAAATACACAAGATACATAGATATAATAATTCACAAGATGACAGCAATCTCACAGCTGGAGCTGCCCCTGTTTCTTTGTGCTGGCTTTTCTTTATAGCTGTAATACAATAATTGTTGTTTATTTTCTCTCAGAATTTTGATGCTGATTTTGTAGAATCTATAAGGAACTTTGAACCTCTCAAAGAAAATAAATTTTTAATGACCTTAAAAATGTGGATTATCAACCAAATAGCTACCAAAGTTTAAAATGCACATAGTCTTTTTCTAAAAATTTCACTTCTAGGGAATATTCTTTGAGATAGTTTAATATATGTATGGAATGGTATAATACAGGATGCTGATGGAAGATTTTATTTCATAATAAAGTAGAAAAGCAACAATATAAAGGAGTCTTAGTGTGACACTGTAGGATAAGCACTGGACTGCTAATCACAAAGTCAGCAGTTCAAACCCACCAGCCACTCCTTGGAAACTCTATGAGTCAGAACTGACTCAACAGCACTTAGCAACAACAACAACAAAGGGCACTGGTTAAAAAAGAAGAGTTTATCCATAAAGAGTATCATATGTACTGATATAAAACGATATCCAACATGTTTTAAGTGAAAAAGGAAACAAGAAGTATATACTTATACTGGCAGAGATGTCCATGGATTGATTCAAATCAAATCTATAACAGTGAAGAGGGAAAACCAATGACTGGATACTGAGATGGAAAGATTTCTTTCACATCCATCTCTCATACTTTGGATAGATCATCAAAAGGGACCAATCCCTGGAGAAGGACACAATGCTTGGTAAAGCGGAGTGTAAGCGAAAAAGACGGAAACACCCAGAAAGATGGATAAGCACAGTGGTAACAGCAATGTGCTCAAGCATAGCAGAAATTGTGAGGATGACACAGGACCAGGTGGTGTTTTGTTCAATTGTACATACAGTCTCTATTGTTTAGAACCAACTCAATAGCACCTAACAACAGAATTTTTGATGAGCCACACTCACGTGTTAGGTTGTCATAGTATGAAGGCTTGTGTGTTGCTGTGAGGCTGGAATCTATGCCACTGGTATATTTATAGCAACAGGGTTTCCCATGGTGAGAAGATTTCATCTGGTCTTCCAGATTAAGACAGTCTAGGAAGAAGGAGAAGCAGATCAAGCCTAAGAGGTTAGCCACTGAAAACTTTATGACTAGTAGGGGAAAATTATCTGATATAGTGATGGAAGATGAGCCCCTCAGATTGGAAGGTGGGAAGAACTGCCTCCTCAAAGTAGTATTGACCTTCATGACATGGATAGAGAAAAACTTTCTAGACCTTCATTTGCTGATAGGGCACAACTCAAAATGAGAAGAAGAAAAAACAGCTGTAAACATCCATTACTAATCAAAACATGGAATGCACTAAGTATGGATCTATGAAAATTGGAAGTTGCCAAAATGAAATGGAACACATAAAGATCTATCTTGAAGTACAATGCTGTTTGTGGTAAGATAACTCTTTCTTATAAGATCACTGTAAATTGGAATTTACTCAACAGAAAGTGTTGGATTGACTTATTTTTATTTTTTATGATATTGGTAGATATGTTCAAGGTCTAGGGTTTATCTAAGATGCATTTAATGATTCAAATGATTTAATATAATACCTTTTGTTACATTGGATTATGAACTAAGTAGAACATTGTGTAATATAGTGCTAGAAATGAGGCCTTTATCTTGGAAGTCACTCAAAATACGACTAAAGAAGGGCTTCTTCCTCAAAATATGAAAAGAGTAAAACTTTCAGGATCTTCATTTGCTGATATTTCATGACTCAAGATGAAAAGAAACAGATACAACATTCCTTAATATTCAAAACCTAGAATATACTAAGTACACATGTAGAAAAATTGGAAGGTGTCAAAAATAAAATGGAATACATAAAGACATATATCCTAGGCACTAATGAGCTGAAATGTGCTGATATTGGCCATTTTGAATCAAACAATCATATAGTCTATGCTGGGAATGACAAATTCAAGAGGAATGATGAGGAAGACATACTCAAGCAGAACATTTCAAGATTTATCTTGAAGGATAATACTCTCAGTGATAGGCTAAAACCCATATTCCTATCAGGAAGACAAGCTGATGGTAATATTCAAATTTATCAACCAGCCACTAATGCCAAAGATGAAAGAACTGAAAATTTTTCCCAAGTCTGCAATCTGAAATTGATAAAAATACAGTCAAAATTCATTGGTAATTACTGGTGATGAGAATCCAAAAGTTAGAAACAAAGAAGGATTAAGAGTTGGAAAATAATAAATTGGTGATAGAAACAACACTGGATATAATATAGTAGAATTTTTCAAGTCCAACTTGTTTATTGAAAACATCTTTTTTTTAAACAACATAAATTGTAACAATACAATTGGTAAGGGGCTGTACTGGCACAGTAGTTATGCACTGGGCTGCTAATCAAAATGTCAGCTGTTCATTTGTCCCACCAACTCTGCAGGAGAGAGCTGTGGCAATCTGCCCACATAATGCATAATGATTGTAGCCATAGAAACCATATAAGAAGGTTCCACTCTGTCCTACACGGTTATTGTGAGTCAGAATCAACTTGAAGGCAACACGGTTGTTTTCTGGTTTCATACAAGTGGATTTTGCTGGATGGAATACACAGGGATCAAATTAATTATGCCTGTGGAAAGAAATGATAAAGTTCAATTATCTTTAGTAAGAACAAAGGCAGGGAATTATTGCAGAACAGATCATCTTTTCCTCATACTCAAGTTAAACTTGAAACATAAGAAAATTAAAACAAGTCCCTTTGATCTAATGTACAATCTTGAGCATATCCCACCTGTATTTAAAGACCATCTCAAGAATACTTTGACCCACTGAAGATGAGACAAGTTGTGGGTTGACACCAAGATCATAATACATGAAGAAATTAAAAGGCCACTAAAAA
>NW_006408542.1:11234001-11235146 GCF_000296735.1 Chrysochloris asiatica
AATAATAATAATTTTTGATAAACAAAATGAGGGTAAATTGCTAAAATTTGATGAAACTGACCTACACTTTTGGAGGTAATAGCACAAAATACCAACAGAGAGGGAAGGAATCTTCAAATCAAGCATCAATGCTCTCCCCTCTGTATACAGGGTAGATAGGGATGGGTATCTTAGATAATGGCTACCTTAAATGAGGGTGTGATAAAGGCATGAAGTGACTGGCTTACAAGGTTTCAAAGGGAAGTTTAGTTAAGAGTGGGTGGGGGGAACAAACAAGATTGCATATAAGGTAGTAATTCAGTGAAGACCTCTGTCAGCAACAACAACAAAGAATACCGAACCAAGCAGGCTCAGGGGATGGTCCCAGAACTCTGAAACACATTTAAAATAATATTTAGAAAGTTGGAAGGTTTACAGCCAGTGGAATTTGTAGAGGAAGCAAGAAATCCAGTTATTTCTAATCCAAGGTGCTATACTGATCCCTGAGCAGCAACCTTGGAAGAGACAGAACAGGGGAAGGATCAGACCAGCCATGGAAACCTGACTGACTATGGAGATAAAGGTATGGACATTCTTTTTATTTGTATCTGTTCATTCAGTCTCTTGCTAGCTGCACACCTCCATTCTGGTGACTGGAGGGGGTGCCTCAGTGAGTGGGCACCCTACCCCACACCCAGAGGGTTCTATTACACATGTGCACAGATAGCTCCTCAAAATTTGAAGGGAAAGTTTCCACTTAAAACCAAACAGCAGTGCAAAATGGCCACAGCCAGCACTGAACTGGTTATCACAAGAAAAAGGGCCTGAACTGCAGTTGTGGAGCAGGACAGGCAGAATAAAAAGGAAACAGGCCGAACATTAAATCCTGAGTTATGTCATAACAACCAATAGTGGCATCTTGAAATTTCTCAGAAAGAAGAGTGAAAAGGGAAGTCCATCTCCTGATCACATCTATCTGGAGGCAATCAGAAAGCATAAAAAATACCAAAACACACACTGATCTAAGTATTAAGGCCAGAGCTAACTAGTGAATATACCCACCCCCCAAAAAAAACAAAACAAAACAAAAAAAAAAACAGATGACCATATCAGCACATGTCCAGGAAAAAGAAAAAGAGACTGAGACAAATGATTGGAAGGTAGAC
>NW_006408542.1:11236084-11238123 GCF_000296735.1 Chrysochloris asiatica
GGACTGAGAACCAACAAGAACAGACAACAACCAGAGATTGATGTATGTGGTAGCATCATTCAGGACTCAATTGACAAATGGAAGAGTGGAAACAGAACAAAACTATAAGAACAAATTCATAGGATCTGGGAGGTCAGTCTATGATCAAAACAATTACAATGTGAAAGAAGGTAAATACAGAGGAACAGAAATCCAGGTAGTAAGGAGGTCAGATAGATTACAGGATAAAACAGACTGTTTTAAATGGAGGGAAACACTAATTGAATATAAGGTAACCACAATGGTGGGGTTGGGTGGGAGGTTTAGGGGGAGGTGGAGGGAGGTGACAACAGAGCACAGTGTAAGGGCAGACACATTATAGTTCGGGTGTTTGGGAGGGCAATACAAGAAGCAGGAGGAGGGGGAAGAACAAAGTAGAAAGCGGAACACTGAGACAGGTTTGCATGGCTTAAGTGGGACACTTAAGTAAATAGTGATGCATGCTCAACCTCAGAATAACAGGGCTTGGCGATACAGGTATCTAGGCATAGTTTCAAAAGGGGAAATAATACTAAGATGCTTAACTGTCTTATGAATATTGGTTTCCCTTGCCAAGTATTGTAAAGTAGACACTTGAGTGGAATAGAAAGGAATGTTGGGGAACATGATTAAAGAAAACTTGCATGCCTGCCTTCAGCCTACATCTGATTGGAATACCTAAAAGGGGTTCTAGAACTTTCCCAGTGAAATAAGCCTCCTCTAGAGTCTTTGCAGATTATAGGACCTTAGGTGGAATACTGAGTCCCATATAGACCCTTCTGAGATGGGACATTCCCACAAGAAAGGACCAGCAGACCAGCCTGGAACATCTAGAGTGTGATATGATACATCTTCAGTGAAAGATCATCAGGAAAATCCCAAAACAAAATGGAGGTGCACAAACAGCAAGAGATCAATGAACAGATGCACAAAAAAAGAATGTCCACACCTTTATCTCCGTGGATCTGTCAGGTGTCCGTGGCTGCTCTGATCCTTCCTCTGCTTGGTCTCTCCCAAGATAGCAGCTACTACAAGAATTAGCAAGCTGGAGAGAACAAACAATATGGCAGATCAGGTAGAAATGCAGTGAGGAGCTCTGTCAGCAACAGCATATAATACTGGACCAAGCAGGCTCAGGGAATGGTGCCAGAACCATGAATCACATATAAAGAAATATTTAGAAGGTTGGAAGGCTTACAGTTAGGGGGATTTATAGCAGAAGCAAAAAATCTAGTGCTTTCTAATTCAAGACACTCAGCTGTTCGGGGAGTTGCCATCTTGGGAGAGACCAAGCAGGGAAAGGATCAGAGCAGCCATGGACACCTGACAGAACCACAGAGATAAAGGTGTGGACATTCTTTTTTTGTGCATCTGTTCATTGGTCTCTTGCTGTTTATGCACCTCCATTTTGGTGACTAGAGTGGGTGCCTAAGCAAGTAGACACCCCACCCCCACCACCAGAGGGTTCTACTACACATGTGCACAGATATCCTTGAAGTTTAAAATGACAGTTTCCACTTAAAGCCAAATGGTAGTGTAAAACAGCCACAACCAGCCCTGACATCTTTATCACTAGAAAAAGGCCTGAACAGGGATTATGGAGTGGGACAGGCAGACTAAAGAGGAAACAGGATGAAAATTAACTCCTGAGTTACATCACAATGACCAACAGTAGCATCCTGAAATTTCTCAGGAAGAAAAGTGAAAAGGGAAGCCCATCTCCTGATCACATCTACTTGGAGGAAGTCAGAAAGCATAAAAAATACCAAAATACCCACCTATCTAAGTATTAAGGCCACAAATAACTCCTGAATATTCCCATAAAACAGAAACAGATGACCATATCAGCATATGTCCAGAAATTAGATAAAGTGATTGAGGCAAATGAGCTGGAAGTAGACCTACACTCCATACTGGAAGATGGGCAGGCTTTGGAAATGCCTGAGAAAGAATTCAGAAAAATGATTATAAAATGTATTAAAACACTATACAGTGGAGTTGAGAAAAATAAGGAAGAAATC
>NW_006408542.1:11239833-11241236 GCF_000296735.1 Chrysochloris asiatica
GATTTGCCAGGAAGCTATCAAGGCAAGCAATCAAGTTCCTTCAGGACAAACTCCCCTATAAGACTAAAATTTTAAGGGAACACACAAATAGGCATGTAAGCTTGCTGGTGATCACATTGGTCTACTGGTGAGTGGAAGAGGGGGAAAGGCAGCAATGAAGAAATGGGCTGCGTTTAACCACAATCCGTTGATTCCTGTTCACCTGGAGATGAGAGAGCGAAGAGGAAAGGCTGGTTGGTCCAAAGTGTGGCGAGACCTGGGGACACTTGAGCCCATTGACAATGACATAGCCACAGAGGGTTAGAGCTGAGAGTGAAGCATCCAGCTGAAATGAAGTGAGAGAAGATGCATAAGAACACCCAAACTTCCAGAAAGTACCCATTTGATCTAGCTTTGATGTCTTGATAATCAGCACTTGACTAAAGAAAGATTAAAAAAAAAAAAAAAATTTGTTAACGGAAACCAGGGTAAATAGCTGCAATTTGATGAACCTGACGTATATTCATGGAGGTAGTAACTCTAAATACCAACAGAGAGGGAAGGAGTCTTCACATCAAGTATCAATGCTATCCACTCTGTATACAGGGTCAATAGGTACGGGCAACTTAGACATTGGCTACCTAAAACGAGGAGGTTATAAAGGCACGAAGTGACTGGCTTAAAAGGTCTCAAGATGGAGCTTAGTTTAAGAATATGGAAGGGAAGAAAGAGGCCCCACTGAATAGTTTTCATCTTGTCTCGATGGGTTTGGTTAAAAGAGATGGGATAAGATTTGTACGATTCAATAGTGAATCATTGTTATCATGACTAATTGTGACCGTCACAATTGTAAAGGTAGAAGTATTGCAACAAAAGCAGGAAAGTGTTTAATCTTACTGTCTAGAAATAGAGGACCCAAGGACCAACAAGGGAGAAGAACACAACCAGAACGCAGGACCTTGCCAGAGAAACAGCGACACCAGAAACAGGGCAGAGATGGGGTCATGGAGAGAGGGAGTGGCTGACGACTCCAGATTCAGGGGAAGAGAAAGACTAAGGACAGTGGCCAGGAGGCAGATTTGTAGAATGTGCCCTTTGGAGGTGTAAATTATTATATATAACTGAGTATTTTTTTGTTTTTGTTTTAAAAATAAAGGTAAAGTGGATAGAGAGAAATACTGTTAACTGATGGTACATGGAGGGGATTGTAATCATTGTGATGAAACAAGTTGTATGATTTGTTGAATGTAAAAATTATGATCTGCCCTGTAAACTTTCATTCAATCCACACTGAAAACTTGAAGAAAAAACACAAAAAAAACCTATGGAGTAATTCTACTCTGTAACACATGGGGTTGCTCTGAGTTGGAATAATCTGAAAGTCAACAGGTAAAAAAATTAAAAAAGAGTGTGCAGGGAAAGGT
>NW_006408542.1:11242032-11248647 GCF_000296735.1 Chrysochloris asiatica
TGCATCCTTTGGACCCTCAAGATTCCTAAACACTGAACCTTCTCAACCCAGGGACAGATAGCTGTTACAACAGAGGAGAGGCTGAGGAATGGCAGTAGCAGAACCCAAAACTAGAGTATGAAACAAAGTATGGGACTTTCCAGCCCACATAGAAGTACAGTTGAGTGACTTTTAGCTGGACACCTGAGTGGGGTGCCTACAGGCACTTAAGTGAGGAATCTAGGTTTGCTGACCCACAGAGCTAGAGCTGAGCACCTTCACGACGAGGCTATGGTGGAATGGTATGTCCTAAGGGCATTTTCAACAGTCCACTGGAACAACTGTACCAATAGCACTTTTAACCCTGAATTTTAGCCTATTAACTTCCCTATTAAGCCCCCTAACTCTAAGTATGGTGTCTGAATTCTGAACGGCCATTGCAATGGTTATCAACTCCAAACAAGGAGGAGAGAAGGTTGAGGGAGGAATGAATTGGTGATACATATTTTTGCGGACCAGAACTCTAAGTATCATGTTTTGAAGAATGAGTTTCTGTTGTTGCTAAGTGCTGTTGAGTCAGTTCTCACTCATAGAGAACTGTACAGGGTTTCCAAGGAGCGGTTGGTGAATGTGAACCACTGATCTTGTGGTTCAAGCTGATCTTTTGGTCCAGTGCATTATCCCACAGAGCCACACCAAGATTCCAAAGAATGAGAGTATTGTAGAAATAAAACTATATGTGGTCTTTCCATATGTGTTAAGGAAAGTATGGAAAGATGGTTGTTTCTGAAACAAAAAATCTCTGACTTTCTTATCTAATAGAAGCTGTGTTACAATTAGATACTGCTGTCCTAACTCCATCATGTGCATCAATTTTGTTGGCATATTTATAAGTACAAATAGCAGTAAACCTTTGCCATAATTCCCTTTACAAGCTTTTATATTTGAAAGTGATGTTCTGCATGTTAAATGATACAATGCATCTAGTCACATCCTTCAACTCTAAGTGTGACTTAATCATTGGTGTCTTTTAAATATAGCTTACATGGAACATTTGCTCTCCATTTGACTTACCCATAGAACTGAGATTCCGGAAAGGAGCACTGTTTTTCAATAAGTTAGTCACTGTGTATTTTTAGAAGTTTAAAAGCTGGTACTGTTTCCAGCGAAGTGAATAAAGTTTGGTAAATGGCAGACAATTGGTGTCTCACTCTGGATGCCCTTGCTATTTGCACATGAGGCAGTGAATCACACTGCTTAAAAAAGCTAAGACTGTATTTATGTAAAGGACTAGCATCTAAGATGCTGCTTATATACTGACAGTCTTATGTTGATGATAACATACCCTATTATTATCTTGTCAGCAAATCTGATTCTAGAGAGTCTTTTTGGTAGAGAACGAGTCTTTTAAAAAAAAATATTAAATGCTCTCAGCAGCATTTAGTTCAACCTGTGAGCAGCTATCAGCTTTTCGAATCCATTTATAACTGCCAGGATTATATTTGTGTCCTCCAAAATGGGCTCCAGAATGGTCAGCATGCTGGTGAATGTATCAGTGCAACAATTATTTGACAACAATTTTATGATACTGTATGGAGCTTTTCTAATACACTCTTTGAATTGGTAAATAACTTCATATCCAGCAAGATTTCTGTCTTTAGATGCCCAAACTACCTTCAGTTCAAGGGTACTATTGAATAAACCATTGAACAGATGCAAGTGAAAACGTGTTTTCCATTCTTTTTACTACCATTTCCCTCCACTACTAATCTCTGGACTCTGTGGATTACAATTCGCTTTAGAATTGTAATTACAACCTAAGAAAAGAGAAAGAAACCCATCCTATGTTTGTATGACCCTGAGGAAACTTGAACAATGCAAGGAGTCATCAATGTTTTCCTGAATTTTTCTCTGAATTTATTAAACTCTTCCTCCTTTTGCCCTGGTTGGTTTGAACCACAAGATCGGTGAATCAAACTCACCAGTCACTTTCAGAAATCCTATACAGGGTCGCTGTGAGTTGGAACTGACTGGATGGCATTTAACAACCACAACAACCACCTTGATTTATAATCATGGACAGGGACGGAGCTTAAAATATTTAAGTACTCAGAGAGGTATACATCTCTGATAACTAAACTTGATTACAAAGTATGTCCCAAAGAGATTATTAAACTAAGATTTCCTTTCTATCAAATGAGATGACCTATCAAACTATGCATAGTGTGTAGTCATGATTCTAAAAGACCACATTTATATACCTAGAGTAGGAAGGAGCATTCAAAGATTTTATATATAAAATATATGGATATTAGCTTGACAAAAACTTTCATTCAAGAATTATACCCTAAGAGACAGCTCTGCTGAATAACTCAAACTGGCCACTCAGCTGATGGGACCAGTGATGCCCATCTGGAATGTCTACAAGAAGGAGAAAGCCTGGGTCATCATTCAGGAAGAGAAGGAATTCAAGGCATTTGCCAGTCTCTGCATGGCCCATGCCCATGCCCGGCTCTTCGGCATCCAGGCAAAGAGGGCCAAGTAGGCCGCAGAGCAGGACGCGGAGAAAAAAAAGTAACCTATAATGTTGGGACCTTCAATAAAAGCAGTGGAGCCTTAAAAAAAAGAAAAAGAAAAATATACCCTAAGTAGCTTTTATTAGTAGAAGAATAATTTATAGTTTGTGAGAACAATTTTATGCAATCAGTTATTTGTTAGTTTCTACAAACATATTCATATGTTATCTTAGTGATATATTCCACTGAATTACCCTAAGTGATACCAAGAGACTATCACACCCAAAGAACTATCCCTGCTATGTTTATATGTTCAACTCTCTATACATCATTAGCATTTTTACATTTTACCCTTAAGACTTCCCTTGAAACTTGCCTTATTCTATTATCAAATGTCTTCAGACAACCTTCCAGAAAAACTTTTAAAGATAACCATGTTATCATTTATTAATTCAGATACGAGTATCCCAATTATGGGAGTAACATCCCATCATGTATTTTCTGCAAGAAATGGTAACTTCAATGTGCAGAGTATTCGGATATCTTAGGAGGCTAGCATTTATGACAATGTAGGTCAGTTTGAATTATCTCAGAAAGTCAAGAAGCCTATATTCAATGAATGAGGTTTAATCTATAATGATTCTCCATGCAAACCTTAAAATGGGGAACAAGTATAGAAAATCTCATTTTATGGCAGTTAACAGTCTGGGCAGGAATGAGAGAGAAGGCTGCACTGGCCACTGGCACCTGTGATTCAAACATGGAGACAGAACATAATGAAGAAAAACATTGCTCCCCTGAATCTTAGAGGAAACCCTGAAAAATGACTTTTTATCATGGATAAATTGAACATTGGTCAAATTCCTTTGATTGTCCTGCTGTTTCCTTTGTTTGCTTGTTTCCAGATTAAATTTGTCTGAACTTAGGTGTTCCAGACAAATGTTGTTGTTAAGTGCCTCTGAGTCCATTCTAACTCATAGAGACCCTGTATAGGGTTTCAGAGAATTGGCTGTTGAACTTGAACTACTGATCTTGCAGTTCAAACCGATCTTGCAGTCCAGCACATAACCCCCAGCACCATATTATCAAAAAAAGAGAAAAAGTAGCTATGAAATCAATACTGACACAAGGCTATCCCATGAGTTACAGAGGAAAGCAATAGTTTTCAATGTCTGTAATTCTAGGGAGTACTGGTATGGGCACTGTAGGATAAGCACTTGACTGCTAATCACAATGTTGGCCATTTAAATCCACCAGTTGCTCCTCGGAAACCCCATATAGGTTCGCTATGAGTTGGGATAGACTTGAAGGCACTTAACAACAACAACAATCTTAGGAGTCCTGGTGTGACTATAGGTGCTTAGGATAAACACTGGACTGTTAACTGAAAGGTGGGTGATTAAAAACCGCCAGCTGCTCCTTAGAAACCCTGTGAGTTGAAACTGACTAGATGGTACTTAACAACAAAAATAACAACAACACAATCTTAGGGAAGTAAATATCTAGGTCTTTATTCTGTAGTGCCATCTGATGGGTTTGAACAGTTAGCGTTTAAACAAGCAGCTGAGGGCAAACTGTTTGCACCACCCAGTAATCACAGTGTTTGACCGAAGAAGTTTAGTTAATATATATGCATGGAAATAAACAAAATCCAGGGAAGCGGACTGTTAATGTCCTGTGCTAGGCTAATAATGGAAAGGTGGTGGTTAGACTCCACCCAGCAGCAATGCAAAGTATAGTTCTACTTTGATAGACATGGTTTTACCGCAAGTCAGCATCAACTCAATAGCAACTGTGTTATTTTGTTTTGTTTTTACTTTTGTGGTGGTGGTGGTGGTGGTTCTGTGCCGTGGAGTCGGATCCAACTCATAGCGATCCTGTACAGGGTTTCTGAGGCTGTAAATCTTTACAGGAGCAGAAAGTCTCATCTTTATCCTGCAGAACAGCTGATAGTTTTGAACTGCTGACCTTGAGGTTTGCAGCCTGATTTGTAATCACTACACTACCAGAGCTCCTGTAGTCAATCTAAAACACTGCATAATACAAGTTATCATTATATCTGTGCAATATACATAGATTGGTCATAACAACAACAAAAAAATGTTCCCTTTATTTTTGTGTTGTTAAGTGCCATCAAGTTAGTTCTGATTCATAGCAACCTTGTTTAGGGCTTCTGAGGAGAGACTAGTGAGTTTAAACCTCCAACCTTGCAATTCAAACTGACTTTGTGGTCCACTGTTTATCCTACCAGTACTCCTGTTTTCCCTTTAGTATGCTCTTATTTTGTAGTTATCTGTAACAATAACTAAAACAAACTTTGGCATTGATGTTGCATACAACAATGTGAAATTCACTTATGTCTTTAATGAGTAATGAAGAGAACCTTCTCTGAAGATGAATGTGGTGGTAGCCATAATCTTCTGCTAATATCTAAAAGGATGCAAGTGAACCTTCCTTTGTTGAGAACAGAAATGTGGAAACACATGTGCCCAGTGGAATAAGTAAATATAGCAGAAACCCATGGTAACACATCTAAGCAATGATTCATTTATCTAACTTAAGTTATTTTAAACAGAGACTGTAGAGTCCTGGTGTGGCTCTGAAGGATAAGTACTGGATTGAAAGGTCAGTTTGAATCACAAGGTCAGGAGTTCAAACCCACCAGCCACTCCTCAGAAACCCTATACAGGGTCTCTGAGTCAGAATCAACTCGACGGCACTCAACAATCACAACATAAGGTCAATTCATGTGAATAAGAAAAATAATTGTAAATGTATCTGTTATCTTAAAAGACCCTGTTAATTTACATGCTGAGAGTCATTGTTTAATAAAAGTGAAATTAGAGTTTTAACTAAACTTCTAACTCTTTTCCAGTCTCTGAAATTGCATGAGTCAGGATTTCTTATGTCTGACTGCCTGCATCAGTAATTCTTAAGAGACTGCTCAAGAAAGATAAAGAGCCATAAGTTGTATACAAAAAAAAGTTCAGTTCTTACAGGTTCAATGACTTTGCAAGTCATCTTTGAATTTAAAAACTTCTTAACTTTCCCTGTCATAAAATTATGATTAGCTCAATGTACTGTTAGAAAGGAGCCAAATTCATTCCATTAATAGATTCCACAAGGATCTCTGGACATGTTTTTTTTTTTTTCCCTTTTCTTATCTTGGGTTCTCATATTGTAATTATGCAAGAAATTCAAATCTTATATTGTGACAAGATATAAACTAAAATGTATAAAGTTACTTTTGTGTTTGACTAATCAAAAGAAAAACACTATCAACTAACTTTTTTTTTAAGTACATTATATTTTGACTGGAGCTCTGGTAGCGTAGTGGTTACGAATTGGGCTGTGAACCGCAAAGTCAACAGTTCAAAACTACCAGCTGTTCCACGGGAGAAAGATGAGGCTTTCTGCTCCTGTAAAGATTTACAGCTTTGGAAACCCTGTGCAGGGTCGCTATGAGTCAGAATTGACTCTATGGCACTTAACAACAACAACATATTTTAATTATTTTTTTTAAATGAGGATGAAGAGAGATCTGAATAACACAACAAAATGTTAAGAAACCCAGAAGAGTCAAACATTTCTGTTTCACAGAATGAATTGAAAGTCAATGAGGTGGAGAACAAACAAGATGGCAGATCGGGTGGACATGTAGCAGAGAGCTCTACCAACAATAACACAGAATACCCGACCAAGCAGGCTCAGGGGATGGTCCCAGAACTCTGAACCACATATAAAGGAATCCTTAGGAGGTTGGAAGGCTCACAGCTGGGGGAATTTGTGGCAGAAGCAAGAAATCTATTGCTTTCTACTCCGGGACGCTTGGCTGCTCCAGGAGCCGCCATCTTGGGTGAGACCATGTGGGGGAAAGATCGGAGCAGCCACAGATGCCTGGCAGAACCGCTGAGATAAAGGCGTGGACATTCTTCTCTTTTTGTAGCTGTTCTTTGGTCCCTTGCTATCTGCGCACCTCCTTCTGGTAACTATAGAGGTGACTGAGCTAGTGGGCACCCCAGCCCCACCCTTGGAGGGTTCTACTACACATGCACACAGATCTCCTCGAAATTTAAAGAGACAGTTTCCAATTAAAACCAAACGGCCACAGCCGGCCCTG
>NW_006408542.1:11265491-11267255 GCF_000296735.1 Chrysochloris asiatica
AGGTTGTTAATGAGTCTTCCTCCAATCCTGATGCCACGTTTTTCTTCATAGAACCCAGCTTCTCATATTATTTGCTCAGCATACAGGTTGAATAAGTATGCTGAAAGAACACAACCTTGTCACACACCTTTCCCAATTTAAAAACATTCAGTGTTCCCATGCTCTGTTCAAACAACTGCTTCTTGTTCTAGGTACAGATTTCTCAGAAGTACAATTAGGTGTTCTGTACTGTTCATACTTCTCAATGTTGTCCATAGCTTGTCATGATCAGATTAACGCATAACACCACCCAAACAGGCAAAACAACAATAAATATGACACCACCTAATATTGTAGTAAAAATGCAAATTGCAACAGCACATATAGTTGAAACAGAAATAAAAGAAAATGGAGAGATCTTAAAGGAAAACAGAGAAGAAAGACATTATCTCCAAAACAGCAAAAAACAAAGAACCAAAACAGATTTTTGAACAGAAACTATGAAGAATGATACTAGTGATATATTATCTTCAAATGGTTCATGGTCTTTATAAAATAAACATATCAATAAAAAACACAAAATGGTTAAAAGATACAAGCATGCTTTATTAAAAATCTATAAGAAAGCTAATGTAACTATTTAAATATAAAATTAGAATTTTACTCCCTTCAATTACTAAAAATGGCAAGAACCTTTAAATAATATACAGTTGTAATTGAGCAAGATGATATAATAACTATAAACATTCATGAATTAAATAATAGCCTAAAATATGCTTTAAAAATTATAGAATTTAGGAAAACATCAACAATAAATCCACCATTGTTGTAAGAGTTTTGTTCTCTTAATAGAATAAGCAGGAAAAACTTTTACAATATAAAATATTTGAATTGCCAAACACTGACATTTTATTTATAATGCTACCATATGACCCTTCCCAGAAAGTATATGTTCTTCTCAAGAGTATGTGGAACAGATTCAACAAAAAATAGCAAATATCAACAAAATTTGAAGAATCAATGATATAGCCATGTTCTTTGGCAACAATGAATTAATTAAAGCTAATATAAAAAAGGTTTTCACACAGAATATGTAAATGCACACAATCTATATAAAAAATAGGAAAATAAAAATTTAATGGGAATTTAAAATACTTGGGGTTGAATGATATTAAGAACACAAAAATTTAGAAAGATGTCATAAAATGATAGAAATTAATATCCTCAACTGATTAGATAAGAAAAAAACATTAATAATTAATAACCAAAACATCCAAATTAAGATTTTTTTTAATGAGAACAAATAAAATGAAATAAAGCGTGATGAATACTTTTTTTTTTTTTTAATGAGAGCTGAAATTACAGGAATAGAAAATAAACACACTTAAAAGATCAACAAAATTGAAAGTTGGGTCTTTGAGAAAAATCAAGTGGAGACAACAGTCAAGAAAATAATAATAAAGACACAAATAGATACTATTAGGAATGCAAATGAGACATTAAATATTCAGCAAATATTTAAAAAGTTATTAAGAAATATGTGTTTAGCTCTCTATATCAATAAATTTGAAAGAAGTCTTCACAGAAATGAAAAAGACAATTTATCAAAACTAATAGATAAGCGGCACTAATCCAGAGCATATTCAGACTGCCACACATTTTGAAAAGTACACAAACAAAAATAGACAAAATAGACGAGTGGGACATACTAAAAATTAAAAACTTGTACGCATCAAAAGACTTCACCAAGAGAGTAAAAAGGGAACCCACAGACTGGGAAAAAAA
>NW_006408542.1:11268495-11269743 GCF_000296735.1 Chrysochloris asiatica
CTAAAAAGGGGCTACAATGTGTCCAGTATAGGGATGGGCAACTTGAACATTGGCTACCCAAAATGGGGGGAGGGACACAAAGGTAAGAAGTGACCAGATTACAAACTTTCAAGAGGGAGCCTAGATCAACAGGGTGGGGAGGATGCTAGAGTCTCAAGTGAGTAATATCCAACCTGTCTAGGAAGGGCTGATGAAAAGAAATGCAGATGGGTCTATTGTGATGCAAGGGCGAAAAATTGTTATCAGGACTGATTGTGAGGACTGGAAATGTAAAGGTGGGTATTTTATAGCAAAGAGGGGAGTGATTAACCTTTCAATCTAGGAACGAAGGCCCCTGGGACCATCACTGGAGAAGAGCGGAGATTGGGACCCCACCCAGAGAAGCAGTGAGGCCTGAGATGGAGACAGAGACGATGACATGGAGAGATGGAGTGGCTGAAGACTTGAGATCCAGGGAGGGAAGGGGGCTGTGTGCTGAGGACCGTGGGGAGGAGGGGGACCTGTGGGGTATACCCTTTGGTTGGGGGATGATGCATGGACGGGATAGTAACTATGGCAATGAAACGATTGTGATAGAATGAATGTAAATTATCACACAATAAAAAAAAAATTTTTTTTAAACCAAAAAAGTAATAAGTACTGGATTGCTAAATAGAAGGTCTGTAGTTCAAACCCACCAGCAGTTTCTTGGAAACCCTTTACAGGGTTGATATGACTAGAACAGACTCATCAGCACTTAACAGCAACAGTAGCCCTACAATCATAAAGAAATTTAATTTTTAATTTAAAATATTTCTACAAGATAAATCTGACCTGGATGATTGTACATATTAGCAGAACCTACTCTTCTAGAATTAAAATTAAAAAAAAAAAAAAAATCCTTTGTTACAGTCACTTAAGCTATGAAATGAAAAAACAAAGAGATGCATGAAGAAAGAAAACTATAGTCCAGTTTCATATAAGAGGATGGATATAAATAAACGTAAAGAATATTGACTAGACTCAACTTAATAGAGTGAAAATAAAAAGGTTCTCTTGTTTGTATTGGCATTTCTTTCTAAATACAAAAAAAAAAAAAAAAAAGAATCTTCTCACTTAAAAATGAAAAAATACAGGATTGTAAGAAGGACTTGTCTACTGTGGGGAGAAACTTTTTATATAGATGTCATTTCCTAACCTTGAATGTGCATTCCTTTCCTGTTTTTCTTTTCCTTTCTTTAAATATCACAGGCTATCTAGTTCAAGATA
>NW_006408542.1:11273187-11283733 GCF_000296735.1 Chrysochloris asiatica
CCCCACAAAAATCAGAGGTAATAGAAGCAAATACTGTTGAATGATGATGCAGGGAGGGGATGGTAATCATTGAAGCTAAATAAAATGTGATAGGATGAGTGTAAAACTGATGTTCTCCCATGTAAACTATCACTCAATTCATAATAAAAACTTAAAAAAAAAAAAAAAATGGTGTTAAGCCCAGACAGTTTCATAAGCAAGATGTTTTGGCCTAGCACCACACGTCAAGGGACAGATAATTTCTCTTTCATATACTGAGTCAGATCATAGCAGAAAACTAAAAAGCAGTAAAATTAAAGGCTAATATCATTTTCAAGCATAGACGTATTATTAACTGTTGTTCCATTCAGTTGAGTAAATTTCTGACTCTGGCAACTTCATGCACAATGGCATAAAAGTTTACTGATCCTACACTATCTTCATAACTGGTTACATAGCAGATTTTTGTGATTTGTTGATTTTCTCAAATAGATCATTAGGCATTTTTTCCTAATTTATATTAGTCTAGAAACTTCCATTGAAACATGTTCATCATAAAAGCAACACAGAAGCCTCTGCTGAAAGATGGGTGATGGCTATGTGTAAGGTACATTGGCTAGAAATATAATCTGCATCTCCTTTAAAGAAGGGAAGAACACGATCTCTGAACCACCAATGTCCTCATTGCTATTATTGTTAGGTGCCCTTGAGTTGATTCTGACTCATAAAGACTCCATATACAACAAAAGCAAACTCGGCCTGTACCATCCTGTTCACCGTTGCCTCCCATTGATGGTCTTTTTTGCTGACCCTCTACTTTGCCAGGGAGCACTGGTGTGGTGCTATAGGGTAAGCAATGGACTGCTAGCCTCAAGGTCAGTAGTTCAAACCCACCAGCCGCTCCTTGGAAACCTTTTACAGAGTCACTGTGAGTCTAAACCAACAGAATTTAACAACAACAACTACTTTGCCAAGCATGATGTACTTCTCCAGAAACTGGTCCCTTCTGAAAACATGTTTAAAGTATGGGATAGAAAGTCACCCTCCCTTCTAAGGAGCATTCTAACTGTACTTCTTCCATGAGGGATTTGTTCTTTCATGGTATATTCAATATTCTTGGCGAACACCATAATTCAAAATCATTGATTGTTCTATGTATTTCCCTATTTTTGTCCAACTTCCATATGCATTTCAGGCAATAAAAATACTATGGCTTGAGTCCGGAACATCTTAGTCTTCAGAGTGACATCTTTGCTCTTTGACATATTAAAGAGGTCTTTTGCAGTTGATTTGCCCAATGTCATACATCCTTTGATTTCTTGACTGCTGCTTCCAGTGGGATTCCTTATGGATACAAGTAAAATGAAATCCTTGACAACTTCAATCTTTTCTCCATTGATCATGATTTTGTTTGTTGGTCCATGCATGATGATTTCTGCTTTCTTCATGTTGAGGTGTAATCCATAATGAAGGCTGTATTTAAAAAAAATTTTTTTTGAAGGCTGTATGTTTTATCTTCATCAGCAAGCTCATCAAGTGTCAGCTGCATATTGCAGATTGTTAGTGAGTCTTTCAAATTTAATGCCACATTTTTCTTCATATAATTCAACTTCTCCATTTATTTGTACAGCAACAGAGTGAATAAATATGGTTTAAGGTTACAACTCTGATACACACCCTTTCTGACTTTAAACCAGGCAGTATCATTCATTCCCCTTGCTCTCTTCAAATGACTTTCTCTTGGGCTATATACAGGTTGGTTCCCTATGAGCACAGTTAAATGATCTAGAATCTCTATTCTTCCCAGTGTTATCCATAGTTTGTTATGATTCACACAAATGGTATTCTCTACTTTTAACCAAGATACATCTAACACAGAAATGATATCCTTCAATCCAAGTCCTCTTCTGAATCTGGCTTTAATTTCTGGCAGCTCTCTGTTCATGTACTGCTGAAACCATTTTTAAATTATCTTCAGCAAAATTTTTCTTGCATGTGATATTAACGATATTGTTCAATAATTTCTGCATTCTATTGGTTCACCTTTCTTTGGAATGGGCACAAATGTAGATCTCTTCCTGTCAGTTGGCCAGATAATGTCTTTCTAATTTCTTGGCATAGATGAGCGAGCACCTCCAGTTTGTTGAACTATTTCAGTTGGTATTTCATCAATTCTTGAAGCCATTTCACAAATGCCACAAGTGCAGCATGGACTTCTTTCTTAGATATCATCCATTCTTGTTCTTATTCTACCTCTTGAAATGGTTGAACATAGACAATTCTGTTTGGTACAGTGACTCTCTAGTCCTTCAATCTTTTTTGATACTTCCTGCATCCTTCAATATTTCACCTGTGGAATCCTTCAGTGCTATAACTCAAAGCTTAGATATTTTTGCTTCAGTTCTTTCAGTTTGAGAAATGCTAAGTGTTCTCCTCTTTTTTTAGCTTCTCTATATTCAAGAACAAGTTTCTAAGTCACTGTGACATCCATTTTAGTTTTTTCTTTCTTTTCTGTCTTTTTAATGACCTTTTGCTTCTTTTCCTATTTGGTGTTCTGGATATAACCACACAGTTCCTCTGGTGTTAAGGTTTTGTTTGTTTGTTTGTTTGTTTAGGTCATTAGTGTTCAATGCAACAAATCCATTCTTGAGATAATCTCTAAATTCTGTTGGGCTATACTTAAGGTCTTATTTTAGCTCTCATGGATTTGTTTTAATTTTCTTTGGCTTCATTATAAACATACATATAAGTAATTATCAGTCTGCTCCACAGCCGGCCTTTGCCCATGTTTTAGCTAATGATATTGAGCTTCTCCATGGTATTCTTCCACATATGAAGTCAGTTTGATTCCTGCATATTCTATCTAGTGAAGTTCATGTAGGTCGTTTCCTTTTATGTTGTTAGAAAAAGGGATTTGCCTTGAATTAGTCATTACTATTGATACATTTTATCATGCCATCTCAAGAGTCATTTCTATCGCCAAGGCAATATTTTCCAACTACTGATCTTCCATCTTTGTTTCAACTTTTGCATTCCATTCAGTAATCATCAAAGCATCTTGATTACATGCTTAATCAATTTCAAACTGAAGACATTAGTAGAATTCTTCACTTCCTTCATTACTGGATTTAGTACTTGGTACATACATTTGAATAATAGTAGTTTTAGCTGGTCTTCATTGTAGGTGGATAGATTTTACCTTATCACTGACAACATTGCACTTCAACATAGAGCTTGAAATGTTCTTCTTGATGATGAAAGCAATGTAATTCCAATTGAATCTGTCATTCCCAGTATAGTAAACCATATGATTGTTAAATTCAAAGTGACCAATACTAGTCTACTTCAGCTCTGTAATATCTAGGATATGGATTATTATGCATTCCATTTCATTTTGAAGACTTCCAATTTTCCTAGATTTACACTTTGTACATTACATTCTGTTTATTAATGCATGTTTATAGCTGGTATTCTCATTTTGCATTGTGCCACATCAGAAAATGGTGTGGAGCTTTGCTCCATCAATGCCCTTAAGACTCACTCTATTGTGAAGAGGTAACTCTTCCTCAGTCATATTTGAGTGCCTTCCAATCTAAGGGGCTCATCTTCTTGCTCTATATCAGACAGTGTTCTCCACTGTTATTCATAGGGTTTTAAGTGGTTAATTTTTCAGAAGTGGTTAACCTATTCCTTCTTCCTAGTCTGTCTTACTCTGGAAGCTCCGCTGAAAACTGTCTACCATGTGTGACCATACTGGTATTTGAAATATCAGTGACATAGCTTCTAGCAACACAGCAACATACAAGCAACTACAATATGACAAACTGGCACACAGGTTTGTGAGTAGTGCCTATTAAAATAATGAAGATGCCCTGGTGATGTAGTTGTTAAGTGCTTGAATGATAAATGAAAGGCTGGGAGATTGGGAGTTTGAAATGCTGTTGAATCAGCATTGCAAACTATAAGGTAGGCTGTTCAAATTTACCAGCTGCTCATCAGAAACCCCATACACGGTTGCTGTGAGTCAGAACAAACTTGACGGCACTTAACAACAGGGGCTTTGGGAGAAAGATATGTTTGCATCTGTATAAACTGGAACCCTAGCAGCAATATTTTTTATACTCTTGTATATAAACCTTGAGTTCAGGAGACTCTCCAAGGTGGAGAAATTGATTTGGGAATCAACTGTAGAAGCTATTTAAACTCAGACATTACCAAGGAAGAAAGTGTAATTGGGCAGAAAGGAAATGCAAAGACTGAAACTGAGGTTAATGAAGTGGAACCAAAAAAGGAGACTGAGAAGAGCCAGTAAGGACAGAGTTTGAAGGAAAAAACCGGAGCAGCTAGAGAATGATGTTTCAAGAAGGAGGAATGAGCAGTTATGTCAAAAGCTGCTAGTAGGTGAAATAAAAAGACAAAGAACTGGCAACTAGATTTAGGTATGAGGAAATCATTGTTGACTTTGACCAAGTTATCTCAGGAGAGTTTGGAGGTTAAAAGCTTGAATGAAGTTAACTTAAAAGAATACGAGAGTGAAAACTGTACATAGAGAAATTTTTTTTTCAAAGGAACATTTCCTCTAAAAAAGTACTAAAAATGAGACTTGCATCTGAAACGGAAATTGAGAGTGAAAGGATAGCAGCATTTTGTTTGTTTGTTAAAATAGGAAAAATAGCAGTATGCTTAAGGAGTCCTGGGGGCTAATAAGGTGCCCTGGTGGTGCTGTGGGTTAGGAATTGGGCTGGTAACCACAAGGTCAGCAGTTCAAATTCCCCAGGAGGAGGAGGAGGCTGTCTGCTCTCATAAAAAATGTATAATCTCAGAAACCCCATATAGAGTCTTTATGAGTAGGAAGGTGTTGTGGTGTGGCACTGTGAAATAAGCACTGGACTTCTAACTGAAAGGTAGGTGGTTCAACCACAACCCCAGACACTCCTTGGAAACCCTATACAGGATGGCTGAGCTGGAACCTACATACTCAACAGCACTTAAAAGCAACGAGTTGGCATTGACTTAATGACAGTGGGTCCAGGAGTTTTGTGGGGTTTTTTGTGGCATAATAAGTAGTTATATACCCAGCTGCTAACCAAAAGTTGACAGTTTGAATCCACCCAGTAGCTCTATGGGAGAAGGACCTGTCAATCTACTCCTAGATGCTAAGCTGATGCTGTAAAATATAGAAAATCCTATGTGATACTTGTACTGTGTTATACAGGGTCACTGTGAGTTAAAAAATCTAGTTGAAAACACCTAACATCAAAAACCACTATGTATGTTAATGAAAATGTCCCAGTATAGTGGGAAAATTTGTTTTTTCATCAGTAAAAGGAGATAAATGTAGTATCAATAGTTTCCTTTTTAATCATAGAGCTCCAACAATGTGGCTTCTCTTGTTTGCTTTTGTTCCTATTTGTAATCTTAAAATCTGTCAGAGGTTCAAATTTCCTGTGGAACTTCCTTTAAATGTCTTGATGATTTGATTGTCTTTGCTCCTCTTATGGAATGAGTTTCACAATTGTATAGGTTCTGGTTGAGCATTGTGTTGATGACTCTGCTCCCAACTCTAAAACGCTGTCTCTAATGTTATCCTACTGTGGTACTGTAGGATAAGCACTTGACTGCAAGATCAGTTTGAACCACAAGACCGGTGGGTCAAAATTACCAGCCGCTCTTGGGAAACCCTACAAAGGATCACTATGCATCAGAAGTGACTTGAAGGCACTTAACAATAAGGTTGTTTCAGAGTCTCACGTATATGCTGCTAACCATTATTTTTAATTGACTTATACTCATAGCGACCCTATAGGTCAGGATAGAACTGTCCCATAGGGTTTCCAAGGATGTAAGTCTTTATGGAAGCAGATTGCTACATTTTTCTCATAAAGAGTGGCTGGTGGGTTTGAACTATTAACTTTTCTGTTAGTAGCTGAGTGCTTTTGTCATTTCGCCACAAGGTGTCCTTGTTAATTACTGTTGAGTCAGTTCATGGTCCTGTATGGGGTTTCCCAAGAGCAATTGGTGGGTTTGAACTGATGACATCCTGGTTAGCAGCCCAGTGCTTAAAATAACAGTGCCTTAGTTAGGTTTACAATTAAGATTAACAATAACAACAACAGCCTATGAGGAGTGGAGACTGCAGATGCTATTTAAAGAGATTCACAAACAAGACTAAAAAACACTGTTGTAGCTATATCTTTTTAAGGCGAGTTCTGATCTTTCAGAATATTAGAACCTCAACTCTCTAATGAAGGGACTACTAGCTCCTTCCTCACTGACTTCACAGGTACACTATGAATGTCTAGTTACAGTGAGTCCTAGTGTGGCACTGTAGGATAAGCAATGGACTACTAACCTCAAGATCAATAGTTCAAACCCACCAGTCGCTTCACAGAAACCTTATACGGGGTTGCTATTAGTCAGAACTGGCTGGACACTTAACAATAACAACAATCACATGGGAAAGAAATGTAATTTTAAGCCATGGGAATAATGTAATATAAAATGATAATATTAGGCCATTGGAATATCAAATAATGGCTTAAAGGAAACAGAAAAGCACCCATCCCCTGTAGATATGTTCTATATAAAGTACCATATTATTCTCTTTATTTAAGTTATAATTATACTCCCCTAATCACAGTTATGTTTGAGAAGTTGCTTAAAAATAAAATCTTGTTTCAAATACATTAAGGAAACTAGCTATTTAAAGTAACTCCCTGTTGAACCTTTTATGAAATAAAGAATGCTTCTAAATGCAACTAGACATATCCTAACTAATCATTTTAATTATTTTTTTTAAAGCTTGAGCTTTGTAAACCATGTTTTCTGGAAGTGGGTCACAGCTGTACTGCCATCAGCAACATCTGTCAATTTCTCCATGCCTCTCTTGGGTCACACTCACAACAATTATATAATTGGTCCCATAGTAAGATTGAGACATTCAGGCCCCTCCAGTTACCCTCCAAATGCTGAAGGGTAAACAGGTATCACCTCAAAGATTTCAATTTTTGCTGGACTCTCCTATTCCCCACAATTAAGTCTTAAGTCAAGTAAAGAACTTCCGGAAAAAAAAAAATCAGGGCTGATTAATTATATACTTAGGTACCATACTTTCTCACAACTGGTTCAAAACTCTTGGTTAAAGATGTTCTCATGAAAGCCCCTACTTTCTTGGCTTCATTCATCTAGGTTGATAATATCTCATGTAGTAAAAATAAAATACTTTTATATAATTTGGTTTCTCAACAAGTCAGGAAAAGATGAATTTCTTTACAATGAGTTAACTTTCAAAAGAAGAAAGTTACTGGAGTTTAAAATCAAGATTGACGTTCCTTTGTATTTTAATCAACTCTGTTTCAGAATTCAGTTTTGTTAAAACCGTGATACCAATCTCCAATGATGCAGATTGGCTGCCATTATGCATGTTAACAGTGAGAGATGGTGAGTGGGAGGGAATAGAGGGCATCATAGGAGGGCTTCAACCATGGAATTTCCATAAACAACTTTTCAATTACCAGATTAGAACTGTCCATAGACTTTTGAAAGGTGTTACATTTCTTTGGCTGAAACCTAGAAAGCTCCAAGGAATTCTGTGAATTCTTTAATCATTAATTCAAATATAGTTTACAATTCATCTGACAAAAAGATTCACAAAGCATGAGAAAGTTGGGAAAGAAAGTAGCTCCCAAACACAAATTTAGGAAGTTAAATGTAAGGAATGAGTTAAGGGCAATGCCACAGCAAAGAATACAATGATCTAGAGTGTGAAGCCTGGGTCCTACAAACAGTCTGTGCTCAGCTAGTAACCCAAAAATTAGTGGTTCAACCCCACCAACAATTCTGTGGAAGAAACAGGCCTGGGGATTTGCTTTTGTAAATATTACAACCCAGAAAACTATACGGTACAGTTTTATTCTGTAACACATGGGGTCTCCACAAGTCACAAAAACAACAACAGTAAACATAACAACCATAAGATTATGCATTTTGGATCCAGCATGAGTTTCAAGGGCAACTCTAACACTGTTGTTGTTAAGTGCTGGCAAGTGGATTCAGACTCAGAACTACCCTGTGAGTTTTGGGGGGCTGAAAATCTTTGAGGGAATAGAAACCTCAGCTTTTTTCTGGGGAGCAGGTGATGGGCTTGAACCACCGACATTGTGGTTTGCAGTCCAGGGATTATCCTACAGAGTCACAGAGTTCCCCATGACATTTACTGTGCAATTATTCTAAAGGTAATTAACTGTGTAGACTTAGTTTTCTCATCTGTACATAGAGAGGACAGTAGTACCTACCTATGAAAGGGTTATCATAAAGGATAAATAGGTTAATATTTGTAAAGTTTTCAAAAAGTGTCTGGAACATAGTAGATGTTGTTGTTGTTAAGTGCCGTCGAGTCGATTCCGACCCATAGCAACCCTGTGTAGGGTTTCCAAGAAGCAGCTGATGAGCTTGAACCACTGACCTTGCAGTTCAAACGACTGCAGTCTGATCCATTAGCCCACAATGCCAAAATAGCAGATGTTAGGTGAGGTTTATAAAGTAAGCATTTTTTTTAAAACAAAGGCCAGAATTGTACAGTTTGGGTCTGTATGGAAGCTTAGAGATGAGAAAGTAGATAATGAAAGTTTACAAGAACCAGACTATGTAGTCCATCAATGATCCTCACATAATAGCCCTGGTGCCCTGTCTTCGTTTTGGTCACTAGGTTACTGAATGACTTTGAGAGTCATTGAAATGGACTTTGTAAAACCGGAATGATAATAATGCTGAGCTGCTTTGTAATACAGGTGTGAGGAAAAATGATCAGTTTAAAAACAATGCTAACTGTTTTGCAAGTGGAAAAGCACCAAGCACAGAGCTTCATAGCATATTCTCATTTCCCAAAAGTACTTTTCAGTTTTTAATCACACTTTCTGAGACTGATGTCTGTAGAGAAATGTGAAATGTAGCCAGAGGGCTTGTTGAAATAGAGGGCTTTTTTTTTTTTTTTTTTTTTTAATAAGAGGGAAAATGAAGTACTCTGGAAATCACATATGGCTTTAGAAATGTGTGTAGACTGGTTTATTCAATGGTAATCTAAACAGGAAGTAAAAGGCCCAGCATTTGATGCTATTCACATCCTATATGACCTTGAAAACATTACAAAATCTCTCTGGACTTTGTTTCCTCACAGAAGAGAGAGAGAAATCTTGTATCTCTATTGACGATTATGTTAATGATGATTGATTGACCCAAGGCTACAGTCTTTCCCATTTTTTTTTTTTAATTCTTAGATGAAGGCAGGCTAATGATAAATATGAACTGTCCCACATGAATATGTCATGAAGTAAATATCACTTATAGCATATACTGTTGTGAGAAGCTTTGTTGATACCCCAATACTGTCTTGGTTCCTCTTGGTTATGAGGTTACCTATGAGTTAACCTCACAAGCGCTTCCTAACAAATACTAAAGAAATCCAACCTGTACTCATTTTATCAGGAATGAGGTTTCCTTTATTCAACTATGCAAAACTGGGCACCCAAACCAGTAGACACAGGCAGAGGTGCCACATGGCTGGCTCCCAAAGAGTTTTATTCCCCTGTCTCCAGAAAGCCCCTAGCCAAGTTCCTCTGTTACAGAGTAATAGGGGATTTACAATCTACCCTAAACATGTCCTACTTGTTTTTGCTGGTAACATTCTCACTTAAAATTACTTTCCCTCCTCCCCATGAACTTCCCCTACTTCCTTGATGAGTATATTCTTATTTTATAAAGTCTCTAGCAGATCAATCTAGTTCTTGCCCTTCCATGAGCTCCTTTTATTATGCTAGCCTGCTACCCTCAATATTCCCCTCATTCCTGAAGATGGACCACCCCAAGAGTTATTTCTCACACTGTTACTGTATGTGAGTAATTAAGGAGCCCTGGTATGGTGCTGCAGGATAAGTACTGGACTGCTAACCACATGGTTGATGGTTCAAACCCACCTGCACTCCTTGAAAACCCTATACTGGGTCTCTGTGAGTCTAGGGCTCTACAGCACTTAGCAACAACAGTGGCACAGTAGTTAAGTGTTCAGCTGCTAGCCAGCTGCTCCAATGGAGAAATATGTGGCCACCATCTGGTTCTGTAGACATTTGCAGCCTTGGAAACTGTATGCCACAGTTTATGGAGTCCTGGTATAGAGTTGTAGGATAAGCACCAGACTGCTAACCACATTCAGCAGTTCAAACCCACAGCCACTTCTCAGAAACCCTATACAAGGTCACTGCCAAGTTTGTCACACTAAATAACAACAAAAGGCTCACTATATGTTGTAATCAACATATAGTGTTGGTTATATAGCAAAGGCTTTGGGATTGGGGTTTTTTATTGTGAATAGTTCAGGAATCTGATGAGCTACAGTTTAGTAAAAGACCAGAATGAAGATACTCTATGGTACCATATTAAAGGTTGATTTCAGTCTTTTTCATAGGATTGTGAGATATTTTGTTGTTGTTGTTGTTGTTAAGTGCTGTCGAGCCAATTCCGACCCATAGCAACCCTATATAGGGTTTTCAAGGAGCAGCTGGTGAGTTTGAAC
>NW_006408542.1:11284108-11295324 GCF_000296735.1 Chrysochloris asiatica
TCATCTTTCTCCTGCAGAACCACTGTAGTGTTGAACTGCTGACCTACGTAACCACTACGCTACTAGAGCTCCTTAGTTAGTGTAACAGATATGCTTTAATATCAACATGCTCTGTTAACTAAGGAAATATTATTTCCTCAACATGAGTTTAAACAGTATTATTCAAAACAACAACAAAAACTAAGCATATTCTTGAGCTATGTGCCTTCCAATAGGTTGAACTATAAAAGAACATTTAGGCCCACAGCTTCCACTGTTGGAAATATTGAAAAGCAAATTAGTTGAAGGAGTGAAGGAGTTGTGAGACCAAATAGTGAAAATAACTGCTGCCCATCCAGTTGAAGTTCATGTCATTTGTGTAGACTTCAGAACATGTAAGAGACAGGGAAGGAATAGGGATATAAGGTGAGGAGATCTTTTCTTGCTCAGCATGAAAGGTGTAAGAAGGATACTTGAGATGAAGAGATGTAAAACTCAGGTCAGCATAACAAGGTTAACATAGAGTGGGAGAGGCCACTTACCTTGTAAAGATGTAGTCATTGGGTACCTTTACTTCAACTACCCATATAAAGCATTGAAGTAAGCTAGAACCCTTTTCTTTTCTGTCTGCCATCAGTTTCTGAAAGTACCCTAACACACATTGTTGTTAAGTGCTGTGAAGTTGATCTGACTCATAGCAAACCTGTACAGGGTTTCCTAAGGTCAGTTTGTGAGTCTGAACCACTGACCTTGTATTTTGCAGTCCAGTACTTATCCTACACTGCCACACCAGTGTCACATGCTACCACATAATTTCTCAGATTAAGTGGAAGGGCGTATTAGGGCTAAGAGCCATTTTTCCAGGAAATTGTTAACACAGTGGGGGAGATGGTATATTCTGATAAAGAATAATCAAAAACATCAAGCCAAATCCACTGTTGATTCTGAATCATAGTGACCCTATCTATGAATTCCAATACTGTAAGATTTTTAGGGTGCAGACCACCTCATTTTTCTCCTGAGGAGCAGCTGGTGGGTTTGAATACACCCTCTTACAGTACGCAGCCCAAGTCCTAACCCAGAGCACCACCAGGGCTCTTAGAAAGAACACCCAATGTTGGGGAGTCTGATTCTGAGTCAAAATAACCGGATACTGGAATGCTGTTGATGTTGTTATTAAGAGTCAAACAGTTGGTTCAGACTCATAGTCACCTTGTATAGGGTTTCCGAGGACCAAATGGTGGGTTTGAACCTTGTGATCTGTGCTTATCCTATAGTGCCACTATGGGACATCCTATATTGTTAAGTGCTGTCGAGTCAGTTCTGACTCATAGCAACCCTGTATAGGGTTTCCAAGGAGCAGCTGGTGGGCTTGAACTGCTGAACTTGTGGTTTGCAGTCCAGTGCTGATAGGGACTTACAAACCAGAGAAATGTTACAGAGAGGATAAACATAAAATAACTTGCTGTTTTCATCTTAGAAAAGGCGACATCCTTCAAAAGGAAAGAAGACCAGATAATTTTTTGTTTACAGTGAGAATAGGTAAAGTAGCCACCTCATTTTGGGTCAGTAGATGACCTAGTACTTTTTGTTTAGAAAATGTGCACCATATCCCCAGCAAAAGTATGTAGGAATTGTGGTAAAACAGATCAGAAAATGGGGAAGGAATTTGTGATATTTAAGAATTTGCGTCAAGTTGACTGGACCAGGATTTCCAGTGATTTAGCAATTGAGATGTAGCTATTTCCCATGATGTGATAAACCAGTAAGAATTTTAATGGTGTGATTTGTTGTTGGTAAGTGCTGTGGATTTGATTCCAACTCATGACGACCCTATATAGGGTTTCTGAGGCTTTAAATCTTCACAGGAGCAGAAAGCCTCATCTGTCATTGGTCTTGAAAATTTGTATTATGCAATCTCCACCATTTTTCCTATCACTAAGGTCATTATTTCCAACTACTGGTCTTTCCTCTTTGTTTCCAACCTTAACATTCCAATCACCAGCAATTATCAATACATCATGATTGCATGTTTGATCAATAATGCAATGATTGCATGATTTGGGAGCACATCTGAAACCTGTCTACCATAGATCACCCTGCTGGCATTTAAAATACTAGTGGAATAGCTTACAGAATCACAGCAACACTCAAGCCCCCATAGTATGACAAACTTACAGCCAACTGGTGGTTGTAAGATGTAGTCATTGAAAACTTTCTGAATACCAGTAGAACACTGTCAGATAGAACCACAATATTGAATACTGAAACATGATAAAGACCACAAAAACACTGTCAGATAGAAGTGCTGGATAATGAGGCCATCAGGTTGGAAGGCACTCAAAATATGACTGGGGAATAGCTGCTTCCTCAGAAGAGAGTTGACCATGATGATATGTATGGAGTAAAGATTTCCAGACCTTCACGTGCTTCTGAGGCACAACTCAAAATGAGGAGAAACATCTATAAACAGCCATTAATAATCAAACCATGGAATGTACAAAGTATGAATCTAGCAAAGTTGGAAGTTGTCAAAAAATGAAATGAAACACATAAATATCTATATTCTATGCATTAGTGATCTGAAAGGGACTGATACTGGTCATTTTGAATATGACAATCATGTGGTTTACTATGCTGGGAATGACAAATTCAAGAGGAATGGCATCAATGCATCATCAAAAAGAACATTTCAAGATCTCTCTCAGAGTATAATGCTGTCTGTGATAGGTTAATAACCACATTCATATAAAGAATATCAGTTAAAAAAACTATTATTCAAATTACACACCAACCTCTAAAACCAGTGATGATGAAATTAAATAATTCTTCCAACTTCTGTCTGATTGATCAAACATGCAATCAAGATGTATTAATAATTACTGGCAACTGGAATGCAAAAGTTGGAAACAAACAAGAAAGATGTGTATCTGGAAAATAAGGAGTTGGTAACAGAAATGATGCTGGAAATCACATGATAGAATTTCGTAAGACCAATGACTTGTTTATTATGAATAACTTTTTTAAACAACATAAAAGGTGACTATATACACGGACCTCACCAAATTTAATACACAGAAGTCATACTGAGTTAAATCTGTGAAAAGAGACTGAGGAAAAGTCCTATATCATCTGTCAAAACAAGACCAGGGTCAGACAGACTATCAATTGTTCATATGCAAGTTCATGCTGAAACTAAAGAATATTAAGTCCACGAGAGCCAAAATATGATATTGAACATATTATATCTGCCTGAATTTATAGATCATCTGAAGAAGAGATTTGATGCATTAGACTGTCCTATGAGAATTTCATTCAATAACCCTATGCACCCTACAACCCTAATCATGACTCTCCAGACTTCTTTTCATTCCTAAAAGTTAAATAACATTGAAAACGGATACAATTTCAGTCCCTTGAGAATACCAAAACTGCCATTTGACATGGTATAAATCACACAGTACAGAATTCTTTGGGGAAGGGTTAACACCTTTACAAGTATATAAACCTAGATGGAGCATATGTGGAGAAACAGTAGCTTCACATTTCAATATTTTTGTTTAATAAAGACTTTCATTATTTTTAGCAGTACTTTTTGACTAATGCTTGTATGACACTGAAAACATAAATAGCATGAGCTGCCTTCCTTGCCTTTGCTCTTTTATTTTTATTTCATGGTATTCTCAGCTAAACAAAACTGACTGTTTTGAGGTAGTCATAGTTTCCTCTTACCTCACTGACACAACATGGCTAGACCTAGTGGTAAAATGGTGTGCATGCAATCAAACAATGCCATTGCATTTAACAGTGTGATGCATTGGATTCTAATGAGTTCATGTACTTAAAACTAGAAAGTTGGCTTAAGCATTTTAGAAAGAAAAACAGTCTTCATTTTGCTTTAGAGAATGATATCTGAAGACTTTTTGCCTGTTAATGACTCCAGCCTAGCAGAATTAAATCCCATCTTATGCCTATGTTTGTTTGGATGCCAATTGTTCTTGAAAACCTCATGTATCTGATCTATGAAAGTTAGAAACAGTAATTATTTAAAAGTAGATTTGGGGCCACTTCACGCAGCAGCCATTGCAGGAGCATTTCTGAACATACCCTTAATATTCACCAATTTGTGTTATCATACCAGGAGAACCTCAGACTGTACATTTTCCTATCTGTTTTCTGGAAGCCCAGCATATATATGTGATGCAAAGCTGCTGCTCTCATTGTTGCGAGAGGAGATTTCTTTGTTCTCAGTACCCTATAAAAGATCATAGAACTTTGGAAACCCATCATGGTGTCTAGGATTTCCCTCACCTGAATAATCTACATTTGTCTTTGTCTTATCTTTATTTGTACTGGAACTTAACAAAGTGTCTGTATAATGTTTATATATTTGAAGATGGAGTCTACTTTCTCTGTTACAATAGCTCTTCCTCCTTTTCTTCATCAGAAATCCAGGAAAAGAAATTCTGCAAACAAGATGGTAACCCATTATTATAAATAATACTGTCACCAAGTGCTTATGAGTTGGGGAACAAACCTCAAAGTTAGCAGTTGGAAACTACCAACTGTTCCACAGGAGAAAAATGAGGCTTATTGCTTCTATAAAGATTTACAGCCTTGGGAACCCTATAGAGCCGCTATGAGTCGGAACAGACTCCACGGCAAATAACCAACCAACAAATCTGTTGCTCACAAATTTAACAACTGAAACTGTACAAGCTTGTTGCTAATTCTTGTTGCCAGCATGCTTCATTGAATAAGTAGATGTTTAATAATCAAGTGGAATGGAGTATTGAATTTTATTGATGCAGTTGATAGCTCATCCAGAAAATCTTTGATACTTATATAGCTTTTCAATTACATAAACAGAGATCCCCTTAGGCTATTTGGCCTGAGCCATTAAATGAGTTTGCATTGTTACATGGTCATAGGAGGTTACATTAAGTCCAAGACAATGCCATTATATAAAAACTTCTACAGCAGTTCTACCCCCTGATTTTCCTCCTCTTCTAACAAAACCCTACACATTCTGACTGATGAATGCACTCCCCAACCTTCCTTTCACATCAGGAAATGTTTATTCCCACTCTCCCACAAATTTTCTTAATAGGGTTGACATTTCCCAGTGCTTTCTATTACATGGGTCTCCTTCTCTTTGTTTTTTTGAAAATTCTACTGCCCTTCATAAAACTGCTCTCAGTCATTCTAGGGAGCTTAGTTATTGTTAAAGCTGTATGTTTATAGCCTGTTGTAGCAATGTAGGATATACCACAGGTTGGCAGTTCAAATCTACCAGCTACTCCTCAGAAACTCTATACAGAGTCACCATGACTCTGAACTGACTCCACAGAACTTAACAAATGAAAATATGTTTTGACTCACTATCTCTTGACTTTTTTCTGTTTGACTTATTTATACATCTCTCTTTACTGAAGTGTGAAAGCTCCCTCTCTCGGATTCTCTACCTCTCTGACTCCAACATTCTAGACACAGTGATTACTCAACTTTGTCGTGTGTGCCATGTTGAAAGAGTGGAACTCACAAGGGGAAAGAAGAAAATAATGTTATTTTTCCCTCTTATTTCCTAGCTCTTTGGGGCTAGATCTTCCTTTTCTTAAAATGAAGTCATGACTTTTCTGGTTAATTACAGAAAATGGAAAATTCTGAGAACATTTTTCGTCAGAGAGCATCTCATTTCAGTAAAATGATCTTGTAACTGCAAACTTTCCAATTTAAGTTAAACTCTTCTACAGATTGGTTCTGCTTCAGTGTAGTCTTCAATAGGAAAAAAGAAGTATATTTCTCTACATCCCCACATTGTACTCCAACTCCTCTCCCACACAAGGTGACTTAGGCTACATTCTATCTCTGGAGTGAAGGGGTTGTGGGGAAAGAAGAGAGGTAACCTACAGGAAATGGCTTAGGATATGACTTACTTTCTGGGTCACTAAGTGCTTATGAGTTCGGCTCCAAACCTCAACTCATGGACCAACTAGCTAGTTATATGGATTGAGTGCCGTATTCAACTTTTCTGAGCCTTAACTTCCCATGCTGTGAGAATTAAAAGAGTCAATATATGTAGGTCACTTTATAGTTTCTGACACAGAGGTCAGCACTAAATATATGCTTGCTATTATTTCTAAGAAAACTGAGTATCTCTCAGAAGTGTCTTTGTATTACTTTATTGGAATTTTAGAATTTTAGAACTTTTTTCAATGCAAGTAATGTCTTATTTCCATGGGAGTCATGTGACTGCACGTCAAAACTCAGAAACTAGTAGTCCATTCCATGTTTTCTGTTGCATACCTTGCCCCTGGCATATCTAAAACTCTCTTACACATTGGCTCTTTTTAACTGCTCTCAGGATAGTTCTTTCCTTACCTCAGTACCCACTTGCCCCCTCTCCCCACTCCCATCTCCACCCAAGCCACTTGGTTTCGTTCTGTTTTCTACTATTGCCATGTGCCATCTTTTTTTTTTTTCTTTCTTTCTTTTCTCTCTAGTGCTACTAGGGGAGACCTGTTGTGAATTGTGGGATAATGCACTGGACTGCAAGGTTGGTTTGAATCGCAAGGTCTGCAGTTCAAATCCACCAGCCACTCCTCAGAAACCCTATTCATCATCACTATGAGTCAGAACAAACTCAACAGTACTTAACAACAACAGCAAAATGCTACTAGGCAGCTATCCCCACACTGCTACACCTTAAATACCCATTCTATTGTATTCTGACAAACTTTAAGAGACAATACCAAATTCTGCATATGGTCACCCTTTTCTGAGTTTTAGCTTGAGGGGGAATTAGCTCCTTCATGCAGGGGAGAAAGAGTTTCAGAATTTTTCAAAGACATTTTTGTCTTTCTTGACTTCTTAAACCACATCCTTTTATATCTGAGAGGGTGTTAGCTACAGATTGCCTGGCCTATTTATGATCTTCTCATTTGCAAACTGTATAAAACAACCTAGTCATTCATTTTAAAATGTGGAATACTCACTTCCTATTACTTTGTCTTAGCCCTTCAGTATCCTCAAAGCATTGCTACAACAGTTGCTTTGGAGACTCCTTCATTGTGTCAGAGTCTCATGTTCCAACCATAACCATGCTTAACACACATAGGCAAGAGAGAAATTTGACATTTTAGAATGGATACAGAGGTCAATCCTGTCAGGATATTCAGTTCTGTTTGCCTTGTTGCCTTGACCTTGGTACTTAAATTCATACTATTCCCATTTGATTTCACTTTTCTCTCTTTTCTAGACATCTGTATTTTCTTTATGTCAGATCTATACCTTGTCCAGGATGAATTTCTACTTGGTCTCCAAGTCCATGGGGAAGACAGTTAACAATTTTTCATTTTCCCCTAGCCCAGGCTCTTTTTGAGGGTACACTATCCTTGTAGCACCTAAAAATAATGCTTGCTCCTCCCCTCTAAAACTGAACTCATGAGGAGGCATGTAAGCTTGTGGACGACCACATTGTTCTACTGCTAAGTGAAAGAGGGGGAAAAGCAGCAATGAAGAAATAGGATGAGTTCAACCACAGTCCATTGACCTGGAGATGAGAGAGAGAAGAGGAAGGGCTGGTTGTTCTGGCATATGGTGAGACCTGGGGACTTCTGATCCCATGGACAAGGACACAGCCACAGAGGGCTAGAGCTGAGAGTGAAGCATCCAGCTGACACGGAGTTAGAGGAGGTGCACAAGAGCACCCAAAGTTGCAGACAGTACCCACTTGACCTAGTCTTGATGGCTTGATAACCAGAACTTGACTAGAGGAAGATTAAAAAAAAAAAAGAAGAAGAAAACAATTTTTGATAAAGGAAACATGGGTAAATTGCTACAACTTGATAAACTTGACTTATACTCATGGAGTTAGTAACTCTAAATACCAACAGAGAGGGAAAGAGTCTTCACATCAAGTATCAATGCTATCCCCTCTGTACACAGGGCATATAGATATGAGCAACTTAGACAGTGGTTACCTAAAATGAGGGGGTGATAAAGGCACCAAGTGATTGGCTTACAAGGTTTCAAGGGGGAGTTTAGTTTAATAGTGTGTGGGGGAAGAAAGAGTCTCCACTGAATAGTTTTCATCTTGCCTAGATAGTCTAGTAAAAATAAATGAGGATAAGATTCTTATGATTCAATAGTGAGTAACTGTTATCATGACTAATTGCAACTGTCACAATTGTAAAGGTAGAAGTTTTGTAACAAAAACAGGGGAGTAGTTAATCTTACAGTCCAGAAACAAAGGACCCTAGGACCATCAAGGGAGAAGAGCACAAGCAGAATGCGAGACCTTATCTAGAGAAGCAGCAATACCAGAGAAGGGGGACATGGAGAGAGGGAGCAGTTGAAGACTCTAGATTCATAAGAATAGAGAGATAAGAGCTGGTGGCCAGGAAGCAGACTTGCAGACTGTGCCCTTGGTGGTGTAAATCATTACATATGCCTGAGTGTTAAAAAAAAAAAAGAGCTAAGGTGAATCAAGAGATAACTGATCGTACATGGAGGCGATTGTAATAATTGTGATGCAACAAGGTATATGATTTGTTGAATGTAAAACTGATGATCTGCCCTGTAAACTTTCACTCAGTCCAAAATAAAACCCTTCAAAATAAATAAATAATGCTTGAAAAATAGTGAGCAAAAATTCTGTGTCCACAGAGTCAATTCCAGTTCATGGAGACTTCAGGGTTTCCAGTGTCTATGATATTTTAATACAGATCACCAGGCTTTTCTTTCAAGACAATGCTTGATGGCTTTGAACTGCCCATCTTTCAATTAGGGTGTCTTAGAGGAAAAACCACTCAGGTCTTAAATGAAGATTCAGAAGGGTTTATTTGGCATTAGCATCAGAGCAGATATAGATATCGAGGAAGAAACAAAGATGTTAGAATAATATCGAATGGTTAGTTTTCAATGAGATCAAAAAAGAAGGATTAAAGACATCAGGGAAGGGTTTTTAGTGTACACAACTGCTTATATGTGTTTGTTGTTAAGTGCTGTTGAGTCAGTTCCAACTCATAGTGACCCTATGTAGGGTTTCTGAGAAGCAGCTAGTGTATTTGAACTGCCAACACTGGACTGGTTCGCAGTCCAGAGCTTATCCTACAGCACCATACCATGAATGCTCATATAATTTTCAGAACATGTCATAATAGTGTCAGAGACTGTGGAAAACGTTGTTTGAAACTGGAACTAGTAATTAGAATTAGCACTGAGTCTCTTTCTTTAGAAATTGCTTACTTTAGTAACACCCTCCATAGTTTCATTTCTTGAATCTTTCTTTCTATATACATATTATGAAAGGAATATTTTGTTATACCATTTTACAAAAATGTATTTTTATTAAAACCCCTTTCTTGGGGTATATTTCATCCAGGTTCTGGGCTGATTGCAGAGAAAACATTCCCTTAATTATGGGCGACCACAATCAACATAGCCAGGTAACAGGAGATAGTCAGGAAAGCAAACATTTAGTCCTAGGCAGGTAGTTGGATACAATGGACTATCAAATTCAACAAGAACTCAGTTAAATTTTATTGATCAGTTTTGGTCTAAAAGGGCTTTATGAATTTCTCCTTTACAGTGGCAAAGAGCTTAATCATTTGTGCTCTGCAGGGCTCCAATTGAAACATGATAATTCCCAATACATATCTGCTATCATTGAAGGAACCCTTGGCTTTCCAATAAACTGGCTCTTCTCTATTTCTTTTAGCCAACTCTGTTTTCTATTAATGGGAAGAACATGCAGCTCATTCCATCTTTTTCTCCATGACACTCATAGGATCCTCTGCTTTCTTTCTACCTTTCTTCCTGCCCACACTGTTGAAAGTAACAATCACCCTAAGTTAATCACTTTCTTCATGCATGCATGAATGAATTATAAAAACATAAATGTGTTTGTTATATATGAAACTATGTACCATCGGGTATGCTTTCCTTAAATGGATAAGATACTAACCTTCCCTCAAAAAACGTACAGTGAATAAGGGACATGTTGTTGTTGTTACAAAGTGCCGTCAAGTTAGTTCTGACCCATAGCGACCCTGTATAGGGTTTGCAAAAAGCAACTGGTGAGCTTGAACAGCTGCCCTTGTGTGTCAAAGCGATTTTGCAGTATAGCACATTAACCCACAGAGATTTGCAGCCTCAGAATCCTTTACAGATTTAATGTGAGTCATAATCAACTTGAAAACAACCACTACCACCACATATATGTTCATTTACTTTTCAGGAAAGATGGTATGTTGTTGTTGTTATTTGTTAATATGGCCCATTTTTCTTTTAATAGTTTGATCAGTAGATATAGTAGTAATTTTCCCTATTAACATTATTAATAAGTTTTTTTTTTAATTAATGGTCAAATTAAATACAAGCATTTCCTATGTTATACCTGCATTGCTAAGCACATTTGTGTATAAATACATAGATTAAATCCTTTATCTTCATTGGTTTATAGCCATTTTTCAGTTGATCATCAACTTATCCCCTACCCACGACCCTCTGCCATTGAGCTGATTTTGACTCATAGCTACATTATGTAGGGTTTCTGAGGCTGTATATCTTTACAGGAACAAAAAGCCTCTTCTTTCTCCCATGGAGCTGCCATGGGCTTGAGCTAATGTGTAACCCACTATACCACCAGAGCTCCTTGATGGTGGTGGTGTTCTGGTATAGATGGTTCAATAATCAACTTAGGGTAGCCTTAAACAATCTAAATTTCAGTTTCTTTGGTCATCATTTTAGGCAATTAATGATTTGTTAGCAAATAGTTTAAAAAACTTGGTTGAGATGGAAAGTAGGTAAATACACAGAAAATAATTGTAATGGTGAATTTTATATAGTAACATGGCTGGACTCTGGTGCTAAATCATTTGGTCAGATGCTAGTCTAGATGTAGCTATGAAGGTATTTTGTAGATGTGATTAACATTTATTGTCAGTTGACTTTTAATAAAGTGGATGGGCCTTATCCAAACAGTAGAAGGTTGTTAAAGATTCTTCCTCCAAACTTGATGCCACATTCATCTTCATATAATCCAGTGTCTCAGATTATTTCCTTAGCATACAAATCAAACATATATAGTGAAAGAATAAAACGCTGAAGCACACATTTTCTGATTTAAAATCATTCAATATCCCCTTGTTCTGTTCAAATGACAGCCTCTTAGTCTATGTATAGGTTTCTCATGAGCACAAATAAACATTCTGGAACATCCATTTTTCACAATG
>NW_006408542.1:11296284-11303791 GCF_000296735.1 Chrysochloris asiatica
CTTTTGCTTTCTTCCTGTATGATGTTCTTGATGTCATTCCACAGCTTTTCTGGTCTTCTATCATTAGTATCTAATGCAGGGGTGGGAAACCTGTTTTCTGCAAAAATGTGTAACATCATTGGTTGACCATACAAAATTATCAACTTAAAAATTAGTCTGCTGTATATGGACTTCTGGTATGGTGGCAGCAGAACAGAGTCAGGTAGGACAGGTTCCGTGGGAGAGAGGCTGAACACCCAGAGACGCAGCTTTCATGGAACAGCACCAGAGCTCTGGATCTAGTATAAGGGTCAGGACATCAGTTTCCTGCAACCACCAATGGAAAAATCATGGTATAAAGGAAAACATTGCGATTTAGAAATGGGTCAAGACATAGGATTCCCTCTGTGGCCATCTGGCATGGGCGAAAGTCAAAGGGTGGGGCTACAGCCAGATCAGCACAGCTGCGCAGTGACATTTGCAAAAGAAGGTTTAGGGGGTTCTACACATTTTTTCAGGCCCAGATGGCTTCACAGGTGAGTTCTACCAAACATTCAGGGAAGAACTGTCACCAATTCTACTCTAATTATTCTAGAATATGGAAGAGGATGGGAAACTTCTTAATACTTTTTATGAAGCAAGCATAACCCTCATACCAAAACCAGGAAAGGATATCACTAAGAAAGAAAATTATAGACCAATAAATTCTCAACAAAATCCTAGCCAAGAGAATCCAGCAGCACATCAAAATAATAATAATAATAATAATACATCATAGCCAAGTGGGTTTCATAAAAGGGATACAAGAATGGTTCAACATTAGAAAAACAATCAATGTAATCCAAGGGGCTAGAAATTGCCCAGTGAAAGAGACCTCCTGTGGAGCTTTTGCACTGCTAAGACCATAGGTGGAAACCAGAATCCCATCCTGAATTGTCTGAAGTGGGAAATTTCCACTGGAAATGATGAATAGACCAGCCTAGAGCAGCTAGAAGAACAGAAGATACTTAGTGAAGAAAGACCAGCAGGGAAAATCAGAAACAATAATGGCAGTCTGATTGATTACTACAAGAACAAGTAAGTTGTTTGCCTGGGAGACATCAAGACAAGTACATGGATCCCCTCAAAGCAAACTGCATTCTAAGACTAAGACTCAAGGGGAATACATGAGCAGGCATGTGGTCTGGCTGGTGACCATGTTGGTAACTGATAACGGGAAGAAAGAGAAAAAACAGCAATAAAGTTGGGATCTAAATCCGACCACATTCAAAACACTTCCGTGAACCTGGATGGAGACCTGGATGGCCAGCAGTTACAGCAAGACCTGGGGACTCCTGGGCCCAGAGGCAGTGACATGGCCACAGAGGACTAGAAAGGAGAATGAAGCATCCAGCTGATATGAAGTGAGGGGAGATGCACAAGAACACCCATATTTGCATATAGTACCCACGTGACCTGGCTTCAATGGCTGGATGATCAGAACTCGACTAGAAGAAGAAAGAGGGAAGAGAGAAAAAAAAAAGTAACCCACTACAATTTGATGAACTTTACCTATATGTATGGATGTAGTAACTCATAAAAGGGGAGAAATCTTTACAGCAAGGATCACTCCCACCCCCTCAGTACACAGGGTTTACAAGGATGGGCTACTGAGACATTGGCTACCCAAAATGGGGGAGAGGGGGAGTGTACCTATAAAGGCAAGAAGTAACTGACTTACAAGCTTTCAAGAGGGAGCCTAGTTCCAGACGGGGCAGGGGTAGGTAGAACATCCACTGAATGCTTTCCAATCTGTTGGGACCAGTGTGGTGAAAGGAAATGGGGATAAGACTCTTGTGGTACAATAGTGAATGATTGCCATCAGGACCGACTGTGAGCGTTCGAAATGTAGAGGTAGATGCTTTTTGACAAAAGGAGGTGAGTGATTGATTTTGCTGCCCAGGAGTGGAGGTCCCTGGGACCATCAAGTGAGAAGAGTGGAGAGCGTGACCCTACCCAGAGAGGCAGTGATGCCAGGCATGGAGACAGAGATGATACCGTGGAAAGATGGAGTGGCTGGGGACACGGGATTCAGGGAGGGAGAGGGGCTGTGTGCTGTCAGCTGGGGGTGGTGCTGGGTGGGTGGGCTTGTAGAGTGTATCTTTTGGTTATTTGATGATTCATAGAGGGGACTGTAATCATTGCAATGAAATGAAATATGATAGGATGAATGTAAAGCTGATGTTGTTCCTTGTAAACCCACATAATTCACAAGAAAAACTTAAAAAGAAAATTAGTCTGCTATATTTGATCAAACATATAATCAACTCACCTCTAATGTGATGGTTGGAGTCCTAGTGTGGCACTACGGGATAATGTGCTGGACCACACGGTCAGTTTGAGCCATAAGTTAAGCTGCTTAAACACATCAGTTACCCCTGAGAAACCCTATACAGAATTGCTATGAGTCAAAACCAATTTGACAGCACTTAACAAGAACAACAACAACTGTGATGGTTATAATTGTGTTTGCCTTGCCAGGACCATACCAAATGATTTCACAAGCATTATATGGCCTACAGCTTAGATGTTTCCCATCCCTGGCCTAATGCTCAAGTCTGTTCTGGAGATGGTCTCTAAACTCAGGTGGGTATGTTCAAGGTTGTGTTTTGGCTATTGCGGACTAATTTTAATTTTCTTCAGCTTCAACCTGAACTTTCATTTGTACAATTGATAGTCTGGTCCACATTCTGCCCCTAGTCTTCTTTCAGCTGATGAAATGGAGTTTTCGCATCATCATTTTCTACAGATGTAGTCAATCTAATTCCTGTGTATTCCATTTGGTGAGATCCACATGTATAGTTATCTTTATGCTGTTTAAAAAGTTATTTGAAATGAGTAAGTCATTGTTCTGGCAAAATTCTATCATTTGATCTACAGCATCATTTCCATTACCAAGGTCATAATTTTCCAGCTACTTATCCCTCCTCTTTGTTTCCAACCTTTGCATTCCAATCACCAGTAATTATCAATACATCTTTACTGCATGTTTGATCAGTTTCAAATTAAAGATGTTTGTAGAATTCTTTAGTTTCATCATCACTGGATTTAGTACGTAAATTTTAACAAAAGTGATATTAATTTGTCCTCCTTGTATATGTATGGATATTATTCTATCAGGCAGCACTGTATTTCAAGGTATATCAGTGATTATATCAGATGGATCTTGGCTGAAAGCAGGAAGTACCAGAAAAATGTTTACTTGTGCTTTATTGACTTTTCAAAGGTATTGGATTATATGGATCACAACAAACTATGTATAACATTGGGAAAAATGGTTATTCCAGTACACATAGTTATGTTCATGAGGAATCTGTACATAGCCAAAAAGGCAGTCAGTCCAACAGAACAAAGGGACACTGAACAGTTTAAAAAGTGTGAACCAGGGTTGTATCATTACAGCATACTTATTCAATCTGGATGCTGCATAAATAATAGTAGAAGTTTGATTATATGAAGAAGAAAGTGGCATCAGGTTTGGAGGAAGACTTTTTAACAACAAAGAATGTCACTGCCTTCCTTGCTGGAAGTGAAGAAGACTTGAAATACTGATGAATATCAAAGATTGCAGCCTTCCATACCAATTGCCCCTCAATGGGAAGAAAATGAAAATCTTCACAACTGGACCGAAAAAGAACATCATGATAAACAGAGAAAAAGTTGAATTTTCACACACCATTCCTTTCCTTTTGTCTGACCTTTGATTTGGTCTTAGATCCACAATTAAAAATATTTGTCAGCATTGTTCTTTTTCTTGAGTTATCCCTTGTTAGCATTTGGTTAGATAAAGCTGCTCTTCTACTAAACACTACAAGAGAACTTATTAGTTTAATATTCTTTCATTTCTTCTTATTTCCAATTACTTAAATTATTTTTGTATAGCCTTGAAACTTGAAGAACACTTTCAATGGATATAAAATCCTTAAAATTTCTGTCTTTGAATGTTTCAACAATCCAGTTCCATTGTTGCCTTAGTTTGCAGAATGTTGCCATCAAACAATTAAAGGCAGTCTAATTTTCTTTGCTTTGAATATGATTTGATCCTGTTGCCTCTTTTGCGAATTTTCTTTTAAGTCTAACAGTTTTTCTAAATTATGTCTTCTTGTTGTTGATGTCAAATGCCAGTGAGTCAGTTCTGACTCATAGCAACTCTGTACAGGATTTCTAAGGAATGACTTGTGGGTCTGAACCACCAGCCTTGTGGTTAGCAGTCCAGTGTTTATCCTGTAGCACCACATCAGGACTCCTTTGGGGGTTGGAATTATATGTAAATTTGCAGTTAATAACAATATCAACAAAGTTCATTCTGCAACACTGTATATAATACATATTACTAACAATAAAGTGTACAAAACAAAAACCCAAAATGGATAGTCATAAAAGCAGTAAGTTGAGTATGTCCAAAATCAGAGACTCACCCATTTTACCCTTGGAATTGGGATTTATCATTCTATTTCCTGCCTCTCTTTGATGTTTCAATCCATTGGTCTATTCTCTCTCAAATACATGGTATTTGAGAGTCTTTACTTTTGAAATTATCTAAGTTTCTGTCCAACTTTTTTCTCCTCAGTTGGTTTATCATTTGTCGCACACTTTCCTGTTCTTTTGATTTTTTGTTATTGTTCATTTCCACTCTACATTTGTTTTCAAATTTTTCATTCTTTCATATGTGAAAATATTTCTGTAATGATTTTTAATAAGTGTTAAGATGTATTCCAAGTATCCTCTGCTTCTTAGATGTTTTCCTGGGGGTGAGGGAAGTGAAAATGCTTACACCTTAGAAAAAACTTTGATTTCACTAATTTTTTATTTATAATAGCTTTGTGTGGGTGTTACCTGACATTTTCTGCTCATTAGTAATTGTTTTGATTTTTCTTGGATCAGGAAAAACAGGTAAGTCTCCCTGTGAAGAAGTTGAGGTGAAAAACTTGAGTAAATTAATAGATTTCTTAGTTGAAGATCACCCTTTTCTGTTGTTATAGCGAAGCAGAATCTCTTTAATAGATTAAACTCTTTTTGAAGTTTCTGGTAGTTCTTATGATTTTTGTATACTCTTGTTTCTTTAAGGTATTTAATTTTGTATCTTGCTTGCTTCCTTATTTATACTTTACCAATCAACCTTCCAAGGGCACATCCTTCCTTCTAAGTTTCTTCTTCCTGGTACTCTAGAATTAGTACTTTCTCAAGTGAGCCATCTCTGGTCCCTTACACTTTCAAGCTTCTTCCTTTTAATTCCCCAATAGTTAGCACCTTGCTATACAAGGACTCAGAGAGATCTCAGTCATTTCCTTCTCAAAGAAGGAGTAATTTTTTTCTTTGTTCAAGAGGGGGTTTAATCTGTTCCACCCCTTCTAGTACCTTACATCTCTCTCGTGTTTAACAATCTCTGTCTGACTCTTTCCTAAACTGGAAAATAGAGGTGACTTTGCTGGTTTTAGATGTTTACTTTCCCACTTCTAAATAATGTAAATTTATAGCATTCTCCTTCTCTTAATTATGCTGTTAGTGTGAGTTAAGAGTGTATTTTTTTTTTTTATCTCCTTGTTGATCGTTATATTTTTAAAAGAGAGAAAGTCAGACTTAAGTGGTTATAAAGCCCTACTTGATATTTTCAATGCTAGCTAAGTGGCATCATCTTCTAACTAACATATTTCTTTTACCTACAACATATCCACCTAAATAAGACCCACAAGTATATAACATGAGCAGTATGCACAAGAACCTAATGCATGAGGAAGTTGTGCAGTTCAGAGAAAAAACATACAGAACTTGTATTATTTATGTAAAAGTATTGTATATATTACTAACCTATAGAAGTCAATTATTTTTTTCATATTTACTGATATCAAATTAATTTAATGTTAATAATAATTGGTATTCTAATAAGTTATGCATATACTTAGGGGAGTTTATCATATGTACAATTATGTCATCTGTGGATGATCATTTTATGTCTTCTTTTCAAATTTCTCCATCTTTTATTCTTTCATTATCATGCTGGGTAAGGGTTTCAATAAGATACTGAAAAGCAACGGGATTGCATTATTTTCTTATTACAAATAACAAAGAGGAAACTCTTAATATATCATTATTGAGAATACTATTTCTCTCCCATGCTTCATTTAATGTATTTGTTAGTATAACAGGATAGTGTGTAATTCTTGGTGAAACATACTCTATTTTTCAAGAGTTATTCATTAAAGTTCATAGGATGAAAGATACCAAGACTCATCAGTTATTCATATTATTCACCTACTAGAGGGCTCACTGAGCAGAAACAAAAGTGTTGGAATTGAGCAACTTCAAATCAAAAGTTATAAATAGAAAATTATTTTGTTTTCACCAATAACTGCCAACAACCATGCTACATTGAGTTACCCTTCCCCCTGGTCAGTGGGTTTCCTTGTAATATGTTAATTTGACTCCTTTTTAGTTTTAAGTTGCATTAATTAAAGAAGACCTTGTTGACTTCCGGCGCTTCCCTGACCAGGCAGCACAGGAACACGGGCTCCAGAGAATACAGGGTGGTATTGCACAGGGGAGGCCCCTGCCTGGTAGATTGACAGCCTTTGGGCAAACATAAAACATGAGGCTTTAACATTATGAGCTTGCTTTTTTAAAAAACCAAACTGCTAAGGAGTTACAAGAATTTTGAGCTTCCACCAGCCTGCACTCAGTTCCCACCCCGGGGACTGCCCCGCCCATTGCAGAGCTTGGAGCGCAGGGCGTGAGCAGTCCTGTTCAGAGGGCAGACACTCCTGGAGAGATAGTGGGGCCACAGGAACTAGTGTGGTCCATCCCAGGGGGGCCTCATTGCCACGTTGGGCATTGTCAGTGTGGATATAGGGCAAATTGGAGAGCTAGCGGGTCCACAGGAACTAGCGTGGTCCATCCCAGGAGGGCCTCATTGCCACGTTGGGCATTATTGGCATGGATATAGGGCAAATTGGGGTGCTCACGGCACATGGAGACAGAGAGAGGCATTGTAGATGTCATCCGACACAGCCACGCCATCTGCCTGCAGCCACTACCCCCGCCCTCCACTTCTTCGGCCTAGGCCAGCCCTCTGCCCAGCCTCCAAGCCTCAGGCCCGCCCATCAAGGCACAGGCCAGCCCACCAATAACAAAGCAGTCCTTCTGTGGTTCTGTGGATTAATGTGCCAGACTGCAAAACCTTTTGAACTGCAACGAATGTGAGTGGAGCTCACCAGCTGCCCCTTGGAAACCCTATACTGGGTTGCTGTGCGTCATGATCAAATTCACAGCATATCAACAAGGAAATGAGCTCAGAAGGGGCTGAAAGAGAGTTAGGACACTAAAGACTTATTTACATTAAGCTACACTTTTTTTCCCCTCTCTATACTCCCCCCCCACACCCTTGGGGGGTTTTTTTTGTGATTAGAGCCTGCCTTATTCAAGAGCTCAGGCCAGCACAAATTGAGACACCCTTGAGTAGTTGTTTACCACCAATAACAAAGCAGTCCTGCTG
>NW_006408542.1:11310577-11312438 GCF_000296735.1 Chrysochloris asiatica
TTTCATTTTTAGAGACTGCTCATTTTAATAGAAATTTAGTAGAAAATCCTTTCAACAACCCAGAGGTGAGAATTTCAATAGCATTACCCCTAGTCTCAAATGTAACAATTGTAAGTATGGCCTAGAACCAGGCAGTGTTTTGTTCTGTATGCATATAGGGTCCTTATGAGCTAGAATCAATGTGATGGTGCCTAACAGTGAAAACAACATCAGTAGTTCCTTGTTCCCAACATTTTTATTTGGGTTCTTGTTTTGATATTATTATAGTAAGGAGAAAGCAGAATACTAGACAATTCTTTATGTGTTTGTTTATGGCAAAAGCAAAAAAAAAAAAAAAATGATGGCACCATCCTTCCCACACACCTCTCTGTTTCTCATCGGGGATCAATAATTTATTGCAATGGTCACACTGAATTCAGGCATAACACTCCCAGCTATAGCATGTATTAGGGGGGTTAACAGATTACAATTCAGGTTCAGAAATCTTAAAAGCAGAGCTCTCTCCTCAGCCATACCCATAGGCAAGCCTCTTTCTGCCTTGCCAATGTTACAAAGCTCTTTTAGGTCAGTTGATAAATGCCCATAGGGCATACTACTCAGCCTGAAGGCATCAACTGAAGCTCTGTGAGTCAGAAAACCTAACTCTCCAGATTAAGTGCCTGGAGGCACCCCACTCTACAAGTAAACTTCCTGCCCCAAGTCATTCAATTTACTTGCTCCATGGTGGGAGAAGCCCACTGCTCTTCTATTTTGTTTCCTTAGTTCCAATGTTTTGATAAAAGAGAAAACAAAAGGAAAATGGCTAAAATACCATAAAATTAACATTGCTTTAAAAAAAGTTATCTAAAATTGTGTCCTGCTGTGGCACTGTACAATAAGCACTGGACTGCAAGGTCACTTTTAATTCCAAAGTCGGCAGTAGAAACTCACCAGCCACTCCTAGGAAACCCTATACAGGGTCGCTATGAGTTGGGACTGACTTGATGGCAAGCAACAACAACCACAATGCTACAAACAATGGTGAAAAAAAAGTACCAAATCTAAATGATCAACCTGCTCATAATCTCCTGCTTTTCTTTTTATTGAATCATCTCCAAGTTAAAGGTAAGTTTGTTATTTCAACTTTGGTTTACTACTAGGTCATTTTACTTAAGGACTCCAGCTAATGAATAATTTATTGTAGTAAAAAATTTCCTAATTCTAAAATTTGATCAAATTTATTTGAGGATATATAATTCTTTCTTAATAACATGGTTCTCGTGCTTATGTTTGACGATTTCATGAATAAATAGAAAATATTTACTGTACATTTGTTTACATATCAGAAATCTAATACATGATTTTTATCTTCAAAGAAGTTTAATACCAGAAAATGCACATGAAAAAGCAGTTATATTGTTAAACAGGATTGTATGAGAGAGAATGCACATTGTTAAAAGCACTAATGCAGGTATAGAACTTAAATCAGATTTCAAAAGCTGGATAGAATTTATTTGGGGTACATGCAATTAGTTGCATCATGCATTTTATCAGAAAGGAAAAAAAAAATATTGAGGTTTCTTAATAAAATAAAAATATGAAGACAAAAGGTGTTATTGAATAAATCTGGGAGAAAATCCAAGATAAATTAGGTTTATTATATTTTCCCACCATCTGCAGCAATTTATTTAATCTATAAATCTCCAAGAACTCATCTGCACAACCTCATTCATCATCAGTTGAGAGCAAACTGGTCAGTGAAGAAAAAAAAAGATTATACATAGAATTGTAAAATGGACATTTGAGTAGGATAGAAAGGAATATTGAGAAACATGATTACTGAATGCTTGTAAGCTTGTCTTCAACTTATACCTCATTGGAA
>NW_006408542.1:11312778-11322907 GCF_000296735.1 Chrysochloris asiatica
AGGGAGAAAGGCAGCAATGAAGATATGGGCTGAATTCAACCACATTCCATAGACTCCCGTTGACCTGGAAATGAGAGAAAGAAGAGGAAGGGCTGGTTCTTCTGATGCATGGTGAGACCTGGGGACATCTGAGCCCATGGACAGGGACATACCCATGGAGAGCTAGAGCTGAGAGTGAAGCGTCTAGCTTATATGAAGTGAGGGGAGACATACCAGAATGCCCAAACTTGCAGCTAGTATCCTTTTGACCTAGCTTCCATGGCTTGATGATCACAACTCAACTAGAAGAAGATAAAAAAATTTGATAAAGGAAACAAATACAAATTGCTACAATTTGATGAACTTGACCTATGCTTATGGATGTAGTAGCTCAAAATGCCACATGTTGATGAAAAGGAGTCTTCACATCAAACATCAATCCTATCTCCTCTGTATACAGGGTTGATAGGGATGGGCAACTTAGACACTGGCTATCTAAAGTAGGGGAGACGGGGAGGAGCTATTAAGGCATGAAGTGGCTGGCTTACAAGTTTTCAAGAGGCAGGTAGAATCCCCACTGAATAGTATTCATCTTGTCTAGATGTGTCTGGTGAAAGGAGATGGTGTAAGATTCTTATGATTCAATAATGAGTAATTGTTATTATGACTAACTGTGCTTGTCACAATTGTGAAGGTAGAAGTTTTTTAACAAAAAGGGAGGGGGGTAGTTAATCTTACAGTCCAGGAATAGAGACCCTAGGACCATCAAGGGAGAAGAACACCAGTGGAATGTGGGACCCTATCCAGAGAAGCAGTGATACCAGAGATAGAGGCAGAGATGATGACATGGAGAGATAGAGAAGCCGAGGACTCTAAACTCATGAAAAAAGAAGGCTGTGTACTGGCAGCCAGGAGGCAGGCTTTCAGAATGTGCCCTTTGTTTGTTTAAATGATTCTACATTCTTGAATGTTTTTGTGTACATACAAAAACAAAAACAAAAAACCAGAGGGAATATAAGTTAATAATATTGAATGATGATACACAGAGGGGACTGTAATCATTGCAATGAAACAAAATATGAGAGGATGAATGTAAAACCGATGTTCTCCCATGTAAACTATCACTTAATTCACAATAAAAATGTTTTTTAAAAAGCAATAAAGAAAAAAAGGAGAAGTTATAATATAGACCCTCCAGTTGTAGGGGTAACAGGGGCTTAGACTCTAGAACAATGTTGTCTAGGTTGGAATCCTGGCCCTACTACTTACAAATCATATGACCTTGAACAATTTGCTTAACTTCTCTTTGACTCAGTTTTCTTTCATGTAAAATAAAGATAATGTTTACTGGAAGAAAAAAGGTTGCAACAAAATCCTTAGAGAAAAAGAAGTTAGCATGCCTATATTATCTACTGTGTCAGGTTCAAAAAGAAACCTCAGACTTTTTAGCTAACTACCCAGGCAATTCTCATCCAGTTGACTCATGGCAACCCAGGTGTGTTCCAGTAAAACTGTGCTCCATAGAGTTTTCAATGGATGATTTCTCAAAAGCAAATCACCAGACTCTTCTTCTAAGATACCTTTGGTTGGACTCAAATCTCCAACTTTTCAGTTAGCAGCTGAGTGTGTGATTTGTTTGTACTATCCAGAGACTCTCTCAACTAGTTAAAGAATTCCATTTCCCAAATAGTTACCTTCATTTCCTCTACAAACCCTGTCTTTACATTTTCTGTGTACCATGATGTATAGTCATTCCAATGAAGCCTGCCTATTTAATGTAGTCTGCCCATTTTTATGCAATTCTGAAAGACAAAGCCCATACAACTTCAGCTAAATGGAAAATTAAAGCCATTATTGGGACAATTTGGTTGCATCTGTTGTTGTTTATTGTTAAGTGCCCTCAAGTCGGTTCGGACTCATAGTGACCTATATAAAATTTCTAAGGAGTGGTTGGTCGGTTTGAACAGCCAATCTTTTGGTTCAAACTGACCTTTTAGTCCAGTGCTTTATCCCACAGCACCACATCTGGGAAGTGGTAAATCACTAGCCAACTTTGGGCAGTAATGGGAATGAAGTAGGCAGGAGACGTCTCTCTCCAAAGGACATGATCAAGTTGTTAGAACACAATTGCCTTTAGTGAGCATTATTGTCTTGTTGTTCTTGTTTTGAAGTGTCATCGAGTCGGTTCCGACCCATAGCAACCCTGTGTAGGGTTTCTGAAGAGCAGCTGGTGAGCTTGAATTGCCAACCTTGCCCTTGCAGTTCAAACAGCTTTGCAGTCTGGCACATTAACCCACAGCACCACACCATTAATTCTTAATTATATGTTTTAATGCTGCACTTAATCCTATTATAAAAGCAGTACCAGAACACACAATCAAACCTTTACCTTCACAGACTCAGTTGTTGTTGTCATTGTGAAGTGCCATCAAGTCAGTTCTGACCCATAGCGACCCTGTATAGGGTTTACAAGATGCAATTGGTGAGCATGAACCACCGACCTTGCAGTTCAAATGGCTTTGCAGTCTGGTGCATTAACCCTCAGCACCACACCAGGACACAGACTCAGTAGAAAGAGTAAAATTTAATCTCTTTTCATTACTAACCAATGTAAGGATGGTCTCTTCAGGAAATACACCCTCAAGGGCCTCTGTTTCAAAACCAGCCCCAAAAATTCTAAGAACTGTAAATTTAGGCAAATGTATGTAATGCCTGAGACAAACTTGCAGTACCTAAAAGGGTGAAGAGGGACAGAGAGCAGAAGTAAATAAGAAGAATTTAGATTTAAAACTTGAAGGAAAGGAAAGGAGAAACCTTCTTGCCTGATTGAAATCATTCTCTAATTCTTTGCAAACATGCACACCAGCTTGCCTTCAATCCCAAAAGAAACATGCATGCTTCTCCTAAACATGCAAACTGATTTTGTTCCCAATCCCCTCCTGCAATAGAACAGGCTCAGTCCTCTCCAAATTTATTCAATCTTCTGACCCCACTAGATGTTGCCCCACTCAAACATGTCCTCTGCATTGATCCCCAGCCCCCATTGTCTATCCTCCATTGTCTTCTTCACATGTCCCCTAACGGGCTGCCTGCCATTAGCTTTTCTTCCTTTGTCTCTGAAAATCTGTGAGCCCCTTAAAGGTACGAAATATCTTTTACCATTCTATCACTATTACCTAGCACAATGACCAAAACATAATAAACCCTTGAGGAACTCCACTCCTCAGGTCAAGTGTGAAACTAAATTACACTCTTTAAAGAAAACTGCATTGATGGAATTCACAAGTTAAACATGGCAGCTATATGTAGTGATAGGGTGAATTAATTGAAGTGAATAACTCATTAACATTTTCTAACAGGCCTTTCTAACTCCCTCTGGCCCTCCCTTTTATAGCAGATGGTGTCCATTCCCAGACAGGTAGATGCTTAATAAAATATTTCATCCATAAAATGCTTTTACAGAGAGCAACTTAATGATAGACCATGTCTTCTCAAGGTTTGTTAAATGCCTCATTTAGTGCCCTATACCCCAGAGGCACCCACTGTGATCACAATTTTCAGGCAAGTGCATGATCACAAAATTTATGGTAAGCATACACTGTCTAAAGTTTGCTGTTGCTAAGTGATATAAGTGAAATAGCAGGAAGCTGTCTTTAGCACAATCTCCAAGTTTAGGAAAGTTTCACTGGAGATGGTTTGTGGAACTTCTTTTAAGTCTCAGAATGCTTTAGGAGTTGATTTCAGCTCACACAAACATTCTTTTCTGTTTTTATGTTTTCCAATCTTTTCCTTGTAGATACAATAGAGAATAAAACCAAACAAGCTCTGATCTTAAAAAACTTATAGCCCAGAAGGAAACCAAGTAATGAAACAAATAATAAGGCAAATATTAATAATAAAAATATTGTTTTATGTTTTAAGGAAATACAGGTTGATAAAACAAGCATCTAAGTTAATATAGGAGATAAATGAAGGCTTCCCTGAATCATTTGTGCTCTATAATTCTCAGAGGATTTGTGATTCAAAAGTGAGTGGGGAATTATACTGAGCCAGTGTCAAGGGTATTATTAACTATACTTTGTTCTCATTGATTTTTAGTTAAAATTTTCTTAGAAATATAACCGAACTCTCTTATTACTCTCCACATAAAAGAAAATAAGGAGTAATAAACCAATCTTTAAGATGTAAAGGATCTTTAAAAGATCATGCAATACATACCATAAATTCAAAAGAAAAAGAACATTCATTTTCTCCCACATCTTTTTTCCATGTAAAACACCAGGTTATTTAGTATTTGTTTTAAGTGCCATGAAATCAGTTTTGACTCACAGCAGCCCTCTATTGTTGTTGTTGTTGTTAAGTGCCACCGAGTAGGTACTGACTCATAGCAACCCTGTGCACAACAGAACGAAACACTGCCCGATCTTAGGCCAACCTCACTATTGTTGCCACCTTGAGTCCATCGATGCTGCCACTTGGCCAATCCATTTCGTTGGGGGTCTTCCTCTTTTTCTCTGTCCCTCTACCTTACCAACATGATATCCTTCTCCAGTGACTGGTCCCTCCTGACAATATGTCTGAAGTATGAGGGATGAAGTTTGGCCCTCCTGGTCCCCAAGGAGCACTCTGGCTGCACTTCTTACAACACAGATCTGTTGGTTCTTTTGGCAGCCCATAGCACTTTCAATATTCTCCTCCAACACCATAACTCTAAAGCATTAATTCTTCTATGGTCCTCCTTATTCACTGTCCAGCTTTCGCATGCATATGAGGTTATTGAAAATACCATGGCTTGGGTCAGGCGCACCTTAGTCCTCAAGCTGACATCTTTGCTCTTTAACACTTTTAAAAAAGATCTTGTTGCATATTTGCCTAATGCAATATGTCATGTGGTGCTGTGGGTTAATGCACCAGACTGCAAAGCCATTTGAACTTCAAGGTCGGCAGTTCAAACTCACCAGCTGCTCCTAGGAAACCCTATACAGGGTCACTATGGGTCAGAACTAACTCAACAGCACTTCACAACACAACAACAATAAAGAAATGTGTTGTCTTTGGGCAGCTCTATATAGAGACTGCAAATCTTTTCAGGAGCAGAGATCCTCAGCAGACAGCTGCATCTTTATACCACTGAGCGACTGGTGGACTCGAACCACTGACTCTATAGTTCACAGTGCAGTGTTTATCCTACAAAGCCACCATGCTGCCGATATATAGTAGAGGTGTCCACTAAGTATTGACCATACAAATGAATACAAATGCTTGGCTATAATTACTTCCTCATTTCTCTCACTGCCATCTAGTGGATTCCAACTCATAGTGACCCTGTGTTTTTTTTGTTGTTGTTACTGTTGTTAAGTGCCTTAGAATTGGTTCTGACTTAGCGATACTGTATAGGGTTTCCGAGGAGTGACTGGTGAGTTTGAACCACCAACCTTGAGGTTCAAACTGAACTTGTGGTCTAGTGCTTATCCTACAACACCATGGGAGCAGAAAGTTTCATCATTCTATCACAAAGCAGCTGGTGGGTTTGAACTGGCAACTTCCTGGTTAACAGTCCAGTGCTTAGTTTACAGTGCCACACCAGGAATCCTTAATTATTTCCTAGTAAATTGAATGTTTTATTTATTATATCTGCTGACCTTGCCAATTCCCAAAGAGAATTACATATAGTGGAATTTAACTACCAAATTGTTTGACTCACTTTTCAGAACTAAGTAACATTCAACTTCAAAGTATGCAAGTGGTTCTCTTTTTAATTGGCAATCAATGATTCCTCTAATTTTCAATTTTTAAGTGGTGAACTGCTAACCATGTGACCTGAGTAATCTATTAATGTTGTTGTTGTTGTTAAGTGCCGTCGAGTCGGTTCCGACTCATAGCGACCCTTTACAGGGTTTCTGAGGCTATAAATTTTTACGAGAGCAGAAAGCCTCATCTTTCTCCCGCGGAGCAGCTGGTAGTTTCGAACTGCTGTTCTTGCAGTTTGCAGTCCAATTCGTAACCACTATACTACCTACCAGAGCTCCTAATCTATTAAAAATAGAGTGTAATAAACAAGAGTCATGAAAAATATCAATCTGTTGTTTATTTATTGGTGATCCAAACTGTTATTCTCTGACAAATCAAGAGAAGTGGATCAACACTGAATTATGCTTGGTGAGTTTTGTGACAGTTCTCACCAGTAATAAACAAATCAGTTACCATCTAGTTAATTCTGACTCATGACAAACAACCCATGTATCAGAGTAGAACTGTGCCAAATAGGGTTTTCAGTGGATGATTTTTTCAGAAGATCTACATGCCTTTTATTTCAAAGTGCCTTTAGATGGACACCAACTACAAACTTTAACCTCTTGGTTAACAGCAAGTCAGAAAATAGTATAATCAATGTGTTTATGTATAAAATAGAGGTAAAAAATCAGGTTTGGGAAGAAAAAAAAATTGATTAAAAGCATGTTTAATTGGGGATCTATGAGAGACCCAAAATGAGGTTCAAGTAGAAAGTTAACAATTTAGGTCTGAATCTCCTTGAAAAGGCTTGATTGGAACTACAAATTGGAGTCATTAGTCCATAGATGGAAATTAAAGCTTTAAGAGTAAAGATATTATGTATTTGCCAACTTCAGTGGAAGAACTCTAGTAAATTCTAATTGGTGTGGAGTTTAGGACAGCACTGGACACTATGTGAATAGCAAGTTCAGTGGTTCAAACTCACCAATTACTCCTTAGAAACTCTGTACAGGGTCGCTATGAGCTGGAACTGACTCCACGGCATTTATTAAGAGCATCCAAGTAAGTTCTAAGTGATCCTACTCCAATCTCAGTTATAATTTACCCAGGTAGAGATCTAAAATTAATTAATTTAAAAATTAAATACATAAATGAAGCTAATAAAGAGCCAAAGGATAAACTTTAAATATTGATAAAATAAATATATAACTTAATTCACATATATTCAGTAAATGCATTAAAATATAACTTAAGAATGGATAAAATGGGGGAGGGGAAGACTAGCTCTAGTTAGAATTTGCTTCTGTAAGTAAAAGTCGAGTCAGTGGGAGCAGTCATCTGTGGAACACAGGAAGAGGAGCACTGTAGACAGCATGGTGCATGATGGACATTTCCCCATAGAAGCGCTAACTTCTAAGGCTATAACACACACAGCAGTCTGGGGTTTAAAAAGCAAGAAAAAATGGTGTTAATAGGCAAATATGGGCCATGTTCACTTTTCAAAAATTTAGAATAGAGTTGGCACTGCTCTGCACTTAACTTTTTGAACAGACAGCACTTTTATAGACTGCGGCTACTGCTATTTCTTAGTCTACGCAGCCTATTCTGAGTACACGTTTACTGCTTAAACATAGATACATTTACTGGAGAGACTATAGTCTTGCAAAACGAATTTAAATGTAATAATCCCTGAGTTCCTTTACTGTTCAAGGCAATTTTTCAGTTGCTGAGATTGGAGCTAATTTCACAGCAGATGAGATTTCTGCCTACATGGATATTCTATGGAATCAGTGTTCTTAATTTTCTGAATTTCAGTAATATTTACTTCAAACCTCACCAGAGGTGTTTGAAAGTACACTTTTTAAACTGTAAGTATATTCTGTTGATGACCAGGTAGAACATTCAAGAAATTTAAAAAATGCTTATTGAAAATCACAGGGAGGAATTCCATTGTGGGAACTGTAATAAATGTCACAAACCAAAATATGTATGAAGTGTTGAATTGAAAATCAATCTGCTCTGTACATTTTCACCCAAATCACAATAAAAGTTTAAATAAAACCAAATCACTGAATTAAAAAAAAGAGAGATGATAAGGGATGGGAAGTATGGAATACTCTAATGATTAATAAATTTTAGTTACATACCTTTTTAATCATGACAACTTGTTTTCCAAGAGAAGATATTCCATCATATTTTATCTTAGTTATAACTTTTAAATTGAACCTTGAAAATTCTGTCATGTGAGGCACTGTGGGTTAATGTACCAGACTGCAAAGTCCTTTGACCTGCAAGGTCAGCAGTTCAAACTCACCAGTTGCTCATTGGAAACCCTGTGTGTGCGCTCCTAGGAAGTCCTACACAGGGTTGCTATGGGTCAGACGCCACTCAACAACACTTAACAGCAACAACAATTATTCTCCTTAGATATGTATATAAGGTGACCAAATGAACCTTGAGACAATTTAAACTTGAAAACAAGTTAAGCCTCCTAACAGAAACAAAATATATTCTATTTTTTCCCTTTGGACTACATTTCCCTCTCTAAAGCAGATATTAAGTTAAAATTTACATTCTATCAATGGTAGTTTATTTGAAATAACTTTCAGGAGTCTTTGATGTAAAGAACCCTGGGGGATCAGTGGGTCAATCAGTGGGCTATTAACTGAAAGATCAGTGGTCTGAACCCACCAGCCACTCCATAAGAGAAAAATGAGACAGCCTGCTGCCATAAAGATTTATAGTCTTAGAAACCCTATGGAACAATTCCACTCTGTCCTTTAGGGTTAGTATGAGTTGGAAGTGACTCTATAGTAATGTATTTTGCTTTTTGTTTTGTTGTTGTTTTGGTAACTTCTTGTTGTTGTTGTTGTTGTCAGGTGCCATCAAATCAGAACCAACTCATAGCAACCCCATGCACAGCAGAACGAAACAATGTCCAATCCTGGGCCAACCTCACTACCGCTGCCACACTTGACGCCATCAATGATGTCACCTGGCTGATCCATCTCGTTAGGGGTCTTCCTCTCTTTCTCTGACCCTCCATCTTACCCAGCATGACATCCTTCTCCAGCGACTGTTCCCTTCTGACAACATGTCCAAAGTATGAGAGACGAAGCTTAGCCATCCTGGCCTCCAAGGAGCACTCTGGCTGCACTTCTTCCAAAACAGATCTATTGGTTCTTTTGGCAGTCCATGGCACTTTTAGAATTCTCCTCCAACACCACAACTCAAAGGCATCAATTCTTCTACAATCTTCCTTATTCACTGTCCAACTTTCGCATCCATACGAGGTTATTGAAAATACCATGGCTTAGGTCAGGCGCACTTTAGTCCTCAAGCTTGCATCTCTGCTCTTGAACACTTTAAAAAAAAGTTCCTGTGCAGCAGATTTGCCCAAAGCAATACGTCATCTGATCTACTGACTACTGCTTCTGTGAGTGTTGATAGTTGATCCAAGAAGAATGAAGTCCTTGACAACTTCAAGTAATTTAATATATTTTATTTGAATATTTATCACAGAATGAAAAAACACTGTCCCATATTTAAGATTTTTCAATGATGGCACTATTAACATTTTGGAATGCATAATCTGTTGCTTTACGGGACTGTGTATTATATTGTAGGATGTTTAGCAGTATCCCTAGCTTTGATTCACTAGATGCCTGTAGCATATACCTCCCCAGGTGGTGACAACCAAAAATGTTTCTAAACAATGTCAAATGTCCCTTAGGGAAAGGTGACAGATTTTTCACTTGATTGAGAACATTTCTAGGTTTTGTTTTGTTTTCACTTTTCATTATGATTTGGGTGAAAGTTCACAAAGACAATCAGTTTTCCATTCAATAATTCATACCCATTTTGTTTCACTTCACTGATTGCAATCCATTCAGTGTAATGTAACTCATTCCATTTTCTCCTTGTTTTCCATTTCCATTTCTCCTTCTTTCCTGTTCCTTCCTGCCTTCTGAACTTTGCCTTTTTTTTTTTATCTTGAGTGGCTGATTGTTTTAAGAGGTGACTACCTCTCTAATATTATTGTTCACTGCTTTTATTGTTAATTTTTATAGTTATATTCAAGTTAGCTCTGAATCATGGCAACCTTATGTACAATGTTATCCAATTTTGAGCCATCTTCATGATCTCTAGTAAATTTGAATTTATTCTCCTAGATTAGAAAACACTAATTTATTTAATAGTATTTTAGTACACATCATTGTTCATTGACTGAAGATCTAAGATAAAGGTTCAGATAAAAAGTTTGCTTGGAATTTTAAGTAGTTTGAGTATTATAATATATTTACTGTTCTACTCATGTACATTTATGTTGCAAATTAATTACAGATTATAATATTGGAAAGGAAGCTCCAAAATGCTCTAAGGACCTCTGGTGTGAATCAGCACTTAAAAGTGAACC
>NW_006408542.1:11323352-11324369 GCF_000296735.1 Chrysochloris asiatica
ACACCAGGTCTCCATAAAGTATTAGGCTGTTAAAATCCTACACCAACACAATGCTAAATACAGGTATTTTTTCCTAGTCTTAAACAAAGTAAGAAACATTAGTCCAAGTGGAGATCAAAATATGAACAGCATGATTGAAGAATTAACATTAGGTGCATTCATTTGCTAACTAGTTGATTAAATTTTAGAGTGTTTTATTGTAAGTGGGAAGCAATATTATATGAATATTAATAAAGACCATTTGTGTTCCTTCTTGCTTAAGAGCTTTGCTCTTGTTAAATGTAGAAAACATAATGTGTAACTATAGAAACCTGCCATTTCCATTATTGGATTTTTCTCATAAAGAACAAAACTGATTAAACTTTTACTTTCTGTAAAGTTTCATAAAGCCTAGCAAAGAAATCCAGTACTGCCCTCATAAAATTTGTTTTGCCAAGGAAGAATTTAGTCTTGGAAGATGAAGGAAAGAGGATGAGGCAAGTACATCAGTTTCAATATCCAGTATATGTGTGTAACTATATATAGGTAAGTGGTGATCTAAGAAGACATAGTCCTTTGTTCATTGTTCCAGTGCTGAGATTTACCAGCTCACACTTTGGCAAATGGTAGTTAAAATTGAGTGTTAGGGACTATAGAATGGCTGTCAAGTAAAACTAGCCAAAACCACGTTCAGAATCAAAACAGGCTTACCAAGGCTCAGGAGTTTGTTTTAATTGGGAACAGAATTGAAATTGAGGTTGGGAAATGTGGTTCATAGGAACCTCCTTTTACAGCATCACCATGAACACTCCAAAAAAGTCTCTATAAAACGCGTTACTCATTTGACTCTCTCAGTGTTGACTTAGACCATGTAACAATTGTTGTTGTTGTTGTCAGGTGCCATTGAATCAGAACTGACTCATAGCGACCCCATGCACAGCAGAACAAAACAATGTCCAATCCTGGGCCAACTTCACTACTGCCACCACACTCGATGCCATCAATGATGCCACCTGGCCGATCCATCTTGTTGGGGGG
>NW_006408542.1:11352097-11365736 GCF_000296735.1 Chrysochloris asiatica
TTTGTCCTGAAGGGACTTGATTGGTTGCCTTGATGACTCTCTGGCAAACAATGTGCTTGCTCTTGTAATATATTAAGACTGCCATTTTTGTTTTGGGTTTTTCCTGCTGATCTTTTCTTTCAAGAATTATCTTCTGTTGCTCTAGCTGTCCCAGGCTGGTCTGCTTGTCCTTTCTAGTGGGAATGCCTCACCTCAGAAGGTTCTGAATGGGGCTCAGGATTCCACCTAAGGTCCTATACACTGCAAAGGCTCCACAAAAGGCCTATTTCACTGGCAAGTTCTAGGTATTCCTAATAGTTATAAGCTGAAGATGGGCTTACAAGCTTTCTGTAATCATTTTTCCCAATATTTATTTCTATCCCACTGAAGTGTCTATTTTACAATAGTAGGCAAAGGTAACCAATATTCATAAGACAATCAAGCATCTTAATATTACTTCACCTTTTCAGACTATGCCTTGATGCCTGTATCACAGAGCCCTGGTTAAGCATACATCAATATTTAGCTCTGTTCCTTTTAGCCCATGCAAACCTGCCTCAGTGTTCCTCTATTTACCTTGTTCTTCCACCCCTCTCCTCCTTCTTGTGTATTGCCCTTCCCAACACCTGAACTATGATGTGTCTGCCCTCAATCCTGTGTTCTAGTGTCCCCACCCTCCACTCCCCAAAATCCCCGCCTCCCAAACCCAGTGGTAACCAACAAAGAATTTTTTTCCCTTTTAGTATGGATATCTTTTCTTAAGCTTTTACAATAATGGTCTTCTACAATATTTGCCATTTCATGACTAACTAATTTCACTCAGCATAGTATTCTCATGTTTATCCATGTTATATGGTGGCTTACAGATTCCTTGCTATTCTTCAAGGTAGCATAGTATTCCATTGTATGTATGTACCAACGTTTGTTTATCCATTCCTCCATTGATGGGCATTTAGGCTGTCTCCATCTTTTTATTATTATGAATAGTGCTGCTATGAACATTGGTGTGCATGTATCTACTTATGTTATGACTCATATTTCTTGTGGATATATACCAAGTAGAAGAATTGCTGGATCATAAGGTATTTCTATTTCCAACTTCCTGAGGAAGTGCCATACTGTTTTCCAGAGTGGTTGGACCATTTTGCATTCCCACCAACACTGTAGGAGGGTCCTAGTCTCTCCACAACCTCACTAGCATTTATTGTCCTCTGCTTTTTTACACTGTGTTGTTATTGCTGGTGTGAGATGATATCTCATTGTTATTTTGATTTGCATCTCTCTAATGGAATACTGGTGTGGCTTTTTGGGCTAATGTGTCAGACTGCCAAGTCATTTGAACTGCAAGATCGGTGGTTCAAACTCACAAGCTGCTCCTTGGAAACCCTACACAGGGTCACTATGGGTCAGAATCCATTCGATGGCACTTCACAACAAACAGCAACAGCTAATGATCATGTACATTTCTTTATATGTTTATTGGCTGCCTGAATCTCTTCCTTGGTGAAGTGTCTTTTCATGTCCTGAGTTCATTTTTTAATTGTGTTATTTGTCTTTTTCTTGTAGATGTTTTGTAGTTCCTATAGATTTTAGAAATTAATCCCTTGTCATTGCAAAAGATATTTTTCCCGTTCTGTGGGTTCCCTTTTTATTCTTTTTGCGAAATCTTTTGATGAACATAACTTTCTAATTTTACATTGTTCCAATTATTTATTTTGCCTTCTTCAGTTTGTGCAATTTTAACAATGTTTGGTAGTCTGTTTGTGCCCTGTATTAGAGGCCTTAAGTCTGTTCCTATTTTTTTCATTGGTCACTTCTATAATTCTGGGATTCACATTTAGGTTTTTAATCCATGCTGAGTAGGTTTTTGTATATGGTGTGAAGTAAAGGTCTTGTTTCAATCTTTTGCATATCCATTTCCAGTTCTGCCAGCACCATCTGTTGAAGAGACTATGTCTTCCCATTTAATGTACTTTTGGCTCTTTATCAAAGATCAGTTTGCTGTATGTGGATGTGTTAATTTCTGGATTCTCGATTCTTCCATTGATCTCTAAATCTTTCATTGTACCAGTCAGTACCAGGCTATTTTGACATTGTAGTCATGTAATAAAATTTGAAATCAGCAAGTGAGAGGCTTCCAATTTTGTTCTTCTTCTTAAGCAATGCATTGCTTATCCTGGGTCTCTTTCCTTTCCATATAAAGTTTGTAATTGTTTTTTCCATCTCTCTAAAGAATGTAGTCGGATTCTGGATTGGAATTGCATTTTATGTGTAGATTGCTTTTGGGTAGTATTGACATTTTCACAATGTTAAGTCTTCCTACCCAGAAGCATGGTATATTCTTCCTTTTTTGTAGGTCTCTTTTGGTTTCTTGTAGTAGTGTTCTGTCATTTTCTTTGCATTCCTTTGTTTCTCTGGATACATTTATTCCTAAATATTTCATCCTTTGGGTGGTTATTGCAAATAGTATTACTTTCCTAATTTCCTTTTCAATGTTGTCATTATTAGTATAGAGGAATACAACTGATTTTTGTATGCTGATCTTGTATCCTTCCACTTTGCTGAATCTTCCAATGAGTTCTAGTAGTTAGTTTTTTGGGTTATTTTGCTGAGTCTTTGGGGTTTTCTATGTATAGGATCATATCATCTGCAAATAGAGAGAGTTTTACTTCTCTTTGCCAATTTGGATATCTTTGATTTCCCTATTTTGCCTTATAGCTCTGACTAAGACTTCCAACACAATATTGTATAGGAACGGTGATAAAGGGCATCCTTGTCTGGGTCCTGTTCGCAAAGTGAAGCCATTCAGTTTCTTGCCACTGAGTGATGTAGGCTGTTGATTTTGTATATATGTTCTTGATTATGTTGAGGAATTTCCCTTCTAGTCCTACTTTGTTGAGTGTTTTTATCAGGAATGGATGTTGGATTTCGTCAAATGTCTTTTCTGCATCAATAGGTATTATCATGTGGTTCTTTTCTTTTTTCTTATTTATATGTTGGATAACATTGATTGTTTTTCTATTGTTGAACCATCCTTCCATCCCCAATATGAATTCTACTCAATCAGGATGTATTATTTTTTTGATGTGTTGTTGAATTCTGTTGGCTAAGACTTTGTTGAGAATTTTTGTATCTATGTTCATGAGGGAATTTGGTCTATAGTTTTCTTTCTTAGTCATGATTAAGAGGAAATTTTAAGAGTAATAGCAGGGTCCAGTGGGGGAGATTGGGTGTAAGCAGGTGGGGGAATCTTCCATGCTGATATCATACTCACACATAATTTTGTTCTTCAAGAGAAACCTAATATATCCATTCCACCAACATTCTAAGGCCCAAAATACCACTATTAAATTTTTATCACTCTTAGCCTAGATGAAATAACTGAATTAAACAGGCAGAGACCCTGAATGTAATGATATTGACAAGTTAGGAAATGAAAATTCTTATGTTTAAAATGATTCATGAACAAATAAATGTAGCATTCTATAGAAAATGTTCATAAGTGGTAGGAAATCAGACAGCAGAGACAAACTGGAAATTTTTCAAAGACTCTGAGTAACTAGTATTCAGAAAAGAAAAGGGAGCCCACTCTAGGTTGAAAAAAGAGATTGAATAAGAGGTGCTGAAAGTTATGAGAGCAGAACTGTGAAGTGAAGCACATAAAACAGAAGAGGAGCCAGTACCTTGTCATCATAGACAAATGAGTACTGAAGTATTGCAATATGACGTGACATACCAGTACACTGGCAAAGATCATTAGAGAGTCTCAGGTAAGTTTTAAAACTATGAGTAAATAACTGTTGAAATCATGGAATGAACTAGAAGGCAATTTTTCTTTCATTCCTAGGGTACTGAAAGGACTGCTATCTAATTAGATAGATAGATAGATAGATAGATAGATAGATAGATAGATGGTAGATAGTAGATGAAGATATAGAATACACACACACACACAACTCTACTTGCAAAAAAAGGACAAGAAAAGACAGAACTCTTATTACAAAAAAATTAAAATTAAAATATATGCTTCTGCATGCTATAAGCAGCAGTAATTTAAATATATATCTATGATGACTGGAGCAAGGAAAATGATTACAGCATCATTAAAATTGGGAGAAATTTCCCAGGTACCCAATCTGGTCCTTCTTTTTTGTGTAATGAACAACATCTTTTTAAATTTCCAAGGATCAAGTGAGCACATCATATTATTGGTGTTGTTGGTAAATGCCGTTGAGATGGTTCCATCTCCTAGAGACCTTGAATAGGGTTTCTCAGCAGTGACTGTTGGAGTTGTTAGAAGTCCACTGCTTACCCTACAGCACCATACCAGGACTTAGCACATTAGATATGGGAGATAGAAAATCTGTTTTCCCTTCTCACCTTGTCCCTTTTTTTTTTTTTTTTTTTTTAAGGTTTTTATTGTGGATTGAGTGAAAGTTTTCAGGGCACATCATCGGTTTCACATTCAAACATTCATATACCTTGTTTCATTACATTGATTATAATCCCCTCCACATACCATCAGTTAACAGAGTTTCTCTCTATCCTCTTTAGCTTTTTTTTTTTTAAAAAAAAAACTTTGCCTTTTTGGAATTTACAGTCTCAGCTTTTAGGGAAGGTTTTTACATTTATCTGTGGGTATCCAGGGCTCATGTATGGAATTACTAACCAGCATAACTGGATAATCAGATAAGGGATCTTGTCCCTTTCTTGATTAGCATCACAGAAAAGGAATTTAAATTATTTCATTAAAAAATCTTTCAAGTTACACTATTTATTGTAATAATGGCCTCAACCAAAGAAGATTTCAGTTTTGGGGTTAGGGTCTGATCTTTCTAATGAAGTTACTGATATTTAACAGGAAACAAAGTGTCCACTAGTATAAATTTTGATACCTAGGAACCTACTTAGACTTGTCATCAGGGAAATCCAGGGCAAAGTCACATGCCACCCTACCTTGCCAGAGGGGTATTAACTAAGATCTTTACTAGACAAGGAAACTGAGAAGAATAAATTTAAGTTTCTAAAACATATTTAAGAATACCTAAGAAAAAGCTCTGGTAGCGCAGTGATTATGAATCGGGCTGCGAACCAGCAGTTCGAAACTACCAGCCATTCCGTGGGAGAAAGATGAGGCTTTCTGCTCCCGTAAAGATTTACAGCCTCGGAAACCCTGTACAGGGTCGCTATGGGTTGGAACTGACTCGAAGGCACATAACAACAACAACAACAAGAAATAAGCTTCATTAAATGTTTATGCTAAAGAATATTAGAAGAATACATATCAAACATTTGTAGCTATAATCCAAAATAAAAACACTCTCTGAAAAGTCATCACAGCAGAGCTGAAGTGAAATAACAGAATGCTTTTATTATCTATCGCTGTGTAACAAACGACACATAGATTCCAACAACATCTATTATCTCACCTTTTCTTCTAGTAATCTAGAAACAGCTTAATTTAGTCCTCAATTTCAAGCTGTCTCACAGGGTGCAATCAAGGTGTCAGCTAGGTCTGCAATAATCCAAAGACTTGACTGGGGAAGGATCTGTTTCCAAGTTTACACACTTGGTTGTTGGCAGGATTGGTTTTCCATGAGCTATTGTGCAGACAGTCCTCAGTCCTTTGTCATGTGCTTTGCCTTATGGGGCTATGGGGAGACCAATTTAAATTGCAAGCTTGCTTCAGCAGAACCAGCAGGTGAGAAGATCCAGAAAAAGAGTGCAAACAGGATGGAAGTTCTCGTCTTTTATAAACTGACGTCAGATATGACTTGCTCTTACCTTTGTCATATTCCATACATCACAAGCAAATTAATATGTTCAGTACATACAAAAGGAAGATATTACACAAGCATATCAAGTACAGGAGCAAAGTTCATTGGAAACTAACTTAGAAGCTGCCTACACCCTTGGAAACCCTATACAGGGTAGCTATGGGTCGGAACCGACTCGACGGCACTTAACAACAACAACAACAACCAAACAGGGTATGGTAAAGAACCTTAAAGTAAATATCCATGTGCTGATGACAGAAACATGCAAATATACAGAAATGAAGGTGGCATATCCCAGTTCTTAGATACTCAAGTATACCACATGTCCCAAATCAACACATATCTGCCTACCAAAAGCAAATTTTCAACTGTAAATGAACAAATTTACTCTTTACATAATCACTCATGTTTCTAATATAGATCACATAAAATGTTAAATGATGTTTCCTTAGCAGCCTAAGTTGTTTAAATATGAGTTCTTTAAAATGTTATCTCATACTGCAACTATCATCATTTTTCAAATATTAAAGATGATCAGATCTTACAGATTCAATTTTTTATCCCTTTGTGTGTGTGTGTGTGCGTGTGGTTGTTGTTGAGACAATACACAGAAGAACACAGATGAATTCAGCAATTCTTACATGTACAATTCAGTGACATTGATTATAGTCTCTAAGTTTGGCAAGTATTCACACCCTCTTTTTACAAGTTGTCCCTGTCTTATTAACATATTTAAAAATAATGAAACAATTAGTTTCAGAATAATAAAGTATTTTTATTATGTTGTTACTTTAGACTGTATTTTTTGTTCCCTCCACACCCTTGCCATGATTGAAGGCAATATGGGTGGAATATTCTTCCCAGCTACACTGAATTGGCCTTGTGATTTGCTTTGACAAATCAAGAAGTGATAGAACATCAGCTCAAAGCCAAGGCCTTAGCAATAAGTGTTTCTATTTCCCTTTTAGCTCTTCCCTCTGATCTAAGAACCACATGACCAGATTGTGGCTTTTCTCTAAGCATGGGCACCAGAATGGGAACACAGCTGGAACTGACTGGGACCTGTCTTGAGTAAGGAAATAAGCCCAAATGAGACATATGAATCTCTGCCAAGCCTGTCTGCCAAGACAAATGAAGTTATAGCCAAATCTTATGGAAGATATAAATGTTTCCTTTTAGATACTGAGATTTGGGGTTGTTTGTTTCACAGCAAAAGCTTACTAAAAGAGTTTGCTTAATACAAATAATAATAGTAATAAAAATAAGTTCATGAAACATTAGCAGCATATGAACAATTTCCAAACCATCCATATTGAGAAACTCAGACTCCATTGTAAATAATAATAGTTACTATGTTAAATGCTGTATGACTTTGAACAAGTTACATTTAAATTCTCTGAATCATAGTTTCCTAAGCAGAATTCAATGAGGCCATACATCTGAAAGCATCTCCTACTACAGTATTTGGTATATAGTTGTTGTTGTCACTATGTGCCTTAGAGTTGTTTCTGCCTCAGTGATCACATTTACTGTTGTTGTTGTTAAGAGCCATAGAGTCAGTTCTGACCCACAGCAACCCTGTATAGGGTTTCTTAGGAATGCCCGGTGAACTTGAACCACCAATCCTTGCAGTTCAAACTGACTTTGAAGTCCAGCACATTAACCTGTAGTGCCACACCAGGTCTCCACAGTGACTTTCCCCACAGTTGTTTTGTGACAATTACAGTGACCCCATAGTTGTCACCAATTAATGTCTGTTTAATTTTCTGATGGGTAACTACAGCATAACACATCGAAAATTAAAAGTTAGAAATTTGAAAATACAAACTAAAACCAGTGCATAATAACATAAATAATACTATAACTAATCTACATTTATTATGAATTTCAGAAGACAAAAATTTTAAATGTATCTTGAAATGTGTTTCTGACCACAGCCTCTACTGCCCTGAGACCAGAAGAACTAGATGATGCCCAGCTACCACCACCAAACTCATCAATGAGCTTCATAATAGAAAGCCCTGGACAGAAAGGGAGAGAAAAAATGTAGAACAAAATTGAAAATCATAAAAAAGACCAGACATTCTGTTTTGATAGAGAATGGTAGAAGCCCAGAGACTGGGATGTTTACACACCCGTCAGGACTGGAAATAAACCTATCCCCAGAGAGCAACTTTCAGCCAAATATTAGACAGTCCTACCAAGTGAATGATAACACCAGGAATGTATCATCACCTGTATGAGACTAGAAGTGCAGTATTTAAAAAGTGCTCATAACACAAGAAGGGACAAGAGAGAAAGATCAATGGAAATGGGGAGCCCAGGGAAGGGAGCTGTTACATTGAGGGCATTCCAAGAAATATCATGAAAAAAATGTGTATAAATTATTGAATCGAAAACTGATTTTCTCTGCAAATTCTCATTCAAAAAATAGAAAATTATTTTAAAAAATAAATAAACAAAATAAATCTGAGTCTGATTCATTAGTCTAAGTGACAAATAAAACAAAGCAAAACTAAACTAAAATGAGCTTTTGGCAACCAACAGACATAAATTTTAGTCCTAAACCTTGTAAATCTACATTTTATATGGAATCCATAAATTAAAAAGTTGTGATGATCTAATTTGAGAAAGGATGGAATTTATCTCTCTTTTTAAAGGGGATATAAGCAAACGATCAGGAAAAAGTGTAGACAACTTTTAAGAGTTTACTGAATCTATTAATATTATTCTTAGTTTTTACTAAAAAAAGCTATGACAACAACCAACCCCAAATCTCAGTGTCCTACAAAAACAAAGAAATATACTACACTAATGTCACCTACTAAATTGCTTTTGAATGTAGAAAAAGTAAAGTAGAAAAAGAAAAGATGATGAAGTAAAAGAGCTGAACAGAAGGTTTTCAAATGGCAGTTCAAGACAAAGTAAAGTATTATAATGAAATATGCAAAATGCAAAGACCTGGAGATGGAAAAACCAAAGGGAAGAACACACTCAGCATATCTCAGGCTGAAAGAACTTAAGAAAAAATTCAAGCTTCGAGCAGTGTTTTGTTCTGATGTACCTAGGGTAATTATGAGTCGGAATGGACTTGATGGCACCCAACAACACCATCACTGGTAAAGAACCCTAGTGACACAGTGATTTAGCACTCGGCTGATAACCAAAAAGTTGCTAGTTCAAATCCACCAGTCACTCTGAGGGAAAAAGATGCAGCAGTCTGCTTCCATAAGGATTTCAACCGTGTAAGCCCTAAGGAGCAGTTCTACTCTATCCAGTAGGGTGGCTATGCGTCAGCATTGACTTGAGCTTTGGGTAAGGAGGATTTGAAATACCATCAGTGGGTTATTGCTTGGCAGCAGCTCTGTTTTATACTTTTTTTTTTTTATTCAGGAAACCAGCTTTTTGATGTAGTTTCTATCTAGGACAGTGTTCTTGGAATAGGGGAGTAAAGTACTGGTTAAACCATAAGATAGTCTTTAAAGCTCTGGCAGGAACAAAACAACTATTACTTGCATGCACATTGCATTAACAAAAGTAAATCACATGCATAACATTTGTCTTCTACCTGAAAAGAGGTAGAACAAGGACAAACCTGGGTCTGGCAGAAGGAAGAAGCAATTAGGAGCAGTAATGCAACCCACCACACCAACTGTTGTTGTTTGTTCATAAGTTCTGTCGAGTTGGTTCCGACACATAGTGACCCTGTATAGGGTTTCCAAAGAGGAGCTGGTGGGTTTGAATTGCTGACCTTGCAGTTAGTAGTACAGTATTTATCTTATAGTAGCACACCAGGATTCACCACACCAATTAAGAAACATTCAATGTTAAAAGATTTAGTGCAGTAATCACCTATATGTAAAAGGATGCAGCTAATATGGCAACTTCTAATTAGCAACTAAGTCCATGGCTGCAGGATTTCTACCTAGGAGACTAATACTCAATCAAGTAATTAAACATAATTAAAATAATAAATCCATACTTATTTGAAAGGTATTTCATATTTTTTCATAATTTGAACAGGTCAGACCACCAATTATCCTGTATTAGGGATGTTTTAGTATATTTGCTCTAAACAATGGGAACTCACTATTGATATTGTCACTTTTCTTTGAGGTTTTTCTAATAGAATTAGGTTATGCAACCTTACCAAGATCAAAACATTTATAGAAAATCTGAAATTGAAAGAAGAAAAAAACATTTTTAGATAAAAGGAGCTCTGGTAGCATAGTGGTTACAAATCAGTCTGTGAACTGCAAGGTCAGCAGTTCAAAACTACTAGCAGTTCTGCAGGGGAAAGATGAGGCTTTCTGCTCCTGTAAAGATTTACAGCCTTGGAAACCCTGTTCAGGGTTGCTATGAGTCGGAACTGACTCCACGGCACTTAACAATAACAACAACACTTGAGACAACTGTCTTTATCTCATCACATACAAGTTTATCTGTGAATCAACCATTCTGGATCCTGTCCCTTTTCTCATCACTGTCCTCTGTTGAAATGCTGGAGCAATTTGTACCAGGTTGTGAGAGCAATTATTATTAAGTTTTTAGGAAATTTAAAAGATCATTATTAAATACATACAGTTTTAAAATTTAATGATATAAACTTACAATTAAATAAATGATTTTCAAAACAGAAGGAATAAGTTCTCAAAACTCATTATGTTCTAATTATTTCAATATATTTTACTGCAATAGACACTCTTAGAATTATTTGTATCTCTTTGTGGAAATATTATAGAATGGTCAATATTGTGTACCTCATTTGTAAGTTTGTTGTATTGCAGTGACTTGTGTGTTGTTATGATGTTGGAAGCCATGCCTCTGTAACTTTAAATACCTACAGGGTCACCCACGGTGGATGGGTTTTAGTGAAACTTACTGACTAAGACAAACTAGGAAGGACAGACAGACCACTTCTGAATGGTTAGCCACTGAAACCAGTGAAACATGATCTGACTTATGAGTAGCAGTGGAATATACTGCTGGAAGATAAACCTCTCAGGTTGGAAGGCACTAAAAATACAACTGGGAAAGAACTGCTGCCTGAAAGTAGAGTTGAGTTGAATGGAGAAAACTTTTCAGACTTTCATTTGCTGATGAGGCACAACATAAAATGAGAAGAAACAGCTGCAAACATCCATTAATAAAAAGAATGTGCCTATTCCAAAGAAAGGTAACCCAACAGAATGTGGAAATCGTGCAACAATGTTACTAAAATCACATGCAAAGTCAAATTTTGCTGAAGATAACTCAAAAGTTGTTGTAGCAATACATCAACAAGAACTTGCCTGAAATTCAAGTCAGATTCAGAAGAGTATTTGAAATGAAGGCTATCAATGCTAACATCAGATGGATCTTGACTGAAATCAGAGAATACGAGAGAGATGTTTACTTGTGCTTTATTGACCAGGCAAAGGCATTTGATGTGTTGATCAAACAAACTATGAATACCATTGAGAAAAATGGGTATTCCAGAACATTTAATTGTTCTCATTAGGAACCTGCACATAGACCAAAAAACAGTCATTCAAGAGAAAAAGGGATACTTAAAGGTTAGAATAAGAAAAGATGTGCACCAGGGTTTTGTCTTTTTACCATATTTACTCAGTCTATATACTAAGAAAACAATCTGATAAATTGGATTGTATAGAAAAGAACTGGCATCAGAATTGGAGGAAGACTCATTAACAACCTGTGATATGCAGATGACACAATCTTGCTTGCTGGAAGCAAAAAGAACTGGAAGCACTTACTACATAAAGAAAACAAAATCCTCACAACTGAATCAATAAGCATGGAGAAAAGATCAAAGTTATCAGGGATTGCATTTTACTTTTAATCACAATCACATCCATGGAAGCATCAGTTCAGAAATTAAACTGTATTTCCTTCTGCTGCACAATATATCTTGAAAATGTTAAAAAAATAAAGATAATACTTTGAGAACTAAGGTGAGTCTGTTTCAAGCCATGGTATTAATGGTTGTTTCACATGCATGTGCAAGTTTGACAGTGAATAAGGAAGACTGAAGAATTGATATCTTTGGATTATAGTGTTGACTAAGAATACTGACAGTCTGTCTTCAGAAACTCTCTGCAGAGTTGCTATAAGTCAAACCTGACTAGACAGCACTTAACAACAACAACCATAAGAATAAACAAATCTGTTTTAGAAGCAGTACAACCAGGATGAGAAATGAGGATGGTGAGACTTGGTTTTGTATACTTTGGCATGGTATCAGGTAGGGCCAGTCCCCAGGATATCGTGCTTGGGAAAGTAGAGGGTCAGTGAAAAATGAGAAACTCTTTCAATGATAATGATTTACATGACTGCAACAATGGGTCCAAATATAACAAGTATGAGCTTGGCACAGAATTGGGCGATGTTTACCTCTGCTATACATAGGGTCTCTCTGAGTCAGAACCAACTTAAAAGAACAACAAAAGACAAATAAAAGTACTATTCCAAAAACTATTTTGGAGTGACAGCAAGAAGGTGGACTAAGCAGAAATGTTACACAGAGCCTCTACAACAAAGATATGAAAGACCAAAGGAAATGGATACAGATGATAGTTCTAGAACCCTGAACTTCACATGTAGGGAAGTGGATTCAGTGCTCACTAGGAGAGAAAGGTTAAATATATGTGACGAGAGAGAGAGAGAGAGAGAGAGAGAGAGAGAGACTGACCTGTGTGACCCAACCAGATTCAGCATGGCTATCTTAAACTTTTGTGAACGGCTCTAGAGAAAAGACTGGTATTGTAGTCATACAAATGACTCGTGGAGATAAAGATACTATTTTATTTTCTTGTTCTCCACACTCCCCTGATGACCAGAGGTGTGGCCAGCTCCCACCCACATATACCCTGAGTAGTCAAGCTCCCACTCTCACATACTTGGAGCAGCTCGACATAGTTGTAAGCCCCCTTAAAATGAGTTGGAAACTGTTTGCACCAACATCAGCATCTGGATCCAGGTGAGTCCTGCTCCTGTAGAGGTGGCCCTGACCAGCCCTGAGCTAGCCCTAACAAGGAAAAGCAGCTAAACAGACATAAGGGGGCACAGTGGGGAAGAAGAGAGGTGATTCATACTGGCCAACCAGACATGGCATGGTCATCTTGAACTTTCACAGGTGGCTTTAAAGCAGAAGGCACGTGGTGACACAGAGGCATATCGCTTATTGGCAGACAGAAAGGTGTGAATTGTTTTTCTCATATCCCACATTACCCTGGTGACAAGAGGCATGAGCAGCTGCTACCTATGTACAGTCCCAGTGAAGCTCCTGCTCTGTGAGCAAGTAGAGCCATATGGTAGTGAGTTGTTCAGTGTGAGCCACAGCAAAGTGAATGGAGTGGGGTAGAGTTAGCAGCAACAATCCTGGTACCTAGAACCAGATGTGGCATGCTTTAGACCTGCAGAGCTCATTCTGGCTAACCCTGGACAAGTGGGAATTGTCCTTAGCTGCCCTCTGAGATGGAAACACCTTGACCCTTCAGATGTTTTGAGGCCTGTACAAAATACTTAACGATTGGGTGCCCAGAACAGACTAACCTTACCTTTTAGACACTCCATCTAGGACCAGAACACCATTGTCTCATCTCTTGGACACCAACCATGTGAGGTCCTTGGCGGACAGGAAATCCTAGAATTCTCTCCTCTCTGGTCCTTGTGCCTGCTTGGGGTTTTTCCTTTGATTGTTTTTATTTGTTCACTCTTCCTTTTCTTCCTGTTTTTATTTTCCCTTGCCTTTTATCCTTTCTATTTCCACATTCAATTACTCTTCTTTTCTTCTACTTCTCTTTCTGTGCCATTGCTTCTTTTTTACTACTCTCTGGTATCTTTCTCTTTTACTCAACCCTCTCCCTAATTGTGTTTTAATT
>NW_006408542.1:11367140-11382794 GCF_000296735.1 Chrysochloris asiatica
AGGAAACAAAATAGATGACGACTGGGACCTCCTAAAATTTAGACACTGTCATCAAAATATTTCACCAAAAAAGTAGAAAGAGAGCCCACAGACTGCAAAAATTTGTTTTCAGTGGTATATCAGACAAAGGACTAATCCCTAAAATTTTTAGAGAATTGCAACATCTCTAAGCAAAAAGATAAACAATCCAATTAAAATATAGGCAGTGGATATGAACAGACACTTCACCAAAGAAGGCATTCTGGTGGCTAACAAATATATGAAGAAATGTTTGTAATCATTAGTCATTGCTGCTGTTATTAAGTGTTATTGGTCAATTCTAACTCACAGCCACTCTATATAGGATTTCTAAGAAGCGGCTGGTGGGTTTGAAATGGATCTTCAGGTTAACAATCCAGTGCTTATCCTATAGCACCACACCAGGACTCCATTTTTGTTATTGTTGTTACGTGCCATTAAGTCATTTCTTACTCATAGCAACCCTATATAGGCTTTCTAAGGAGTGGCAGGTAAGTTTGAACCACCAACCTTGGGCTCAAACTAACCTTGTGGTCCAGTGCTTTATCCCATAGTGACATATAAGGACTCCAGGACGCCATTAGAGAGATGCAAATAAAAACACGAGATTTCATCTCATCCCAGCATTAACAGAAAAGTTAAAAAAAAAAAAAAACAAATGCTGGCTAGAGTCTGGAGAGATGGGGACATTCCTACATTGGTGATGGGACTGTAAATGGTACAACTACTGTGGAAAACAGTATAGCACTTCCTCAAAAAGTTAGAAATAGCAAGACCATATGACCCATCCCTCCATATGATACATGTTGTTGTTGTTGTTGTTAAGTGCCATCGAGTTGGTTCTGACCCATAGCGACCCTGTACAGGGTTTCCAAGGCTGCAAATCTTTATGGGAGCAGAAAGCCTCATCTTTCTCCCTCAGAGCAACTCATAGTTTCGAATTGCTGAGCTTGCAGTTCGCAGCCAAATTCGCAACCACTATGCTACCAGAGCTCCTTATATCCACAAGAAAAAAGAGCTGTGATACAAGTAGATATATGCTATGCATACCCATGTTCACTGCAGCATTATTCACAAAAGCAAGAGATGGAGATAACCTAAATGCCCATCAATGAAAGAATGGGTAAACAAACTTTGGTACATACACACAACAGAATACTAAGCAACACTGAAGAGTTATGATGAATTTGTGAAACACTTCATAATATTGATGAACCTGGAGGACATCATGCTGAGTGACGTTGTTGTTGTTTGGTACCATCGAGTCAGTATCGACTCATAGCAACTTTATGCACAGCAGAATGAAACACTGCCCGATCCTGGGTCAACCTCATTACTGTTGCCACACTGGAGTCCATTGATGCTGCCACTTGGCCAATCCATCTCATTGAAAGCCTTCCTCTTTTTCTCTGACCCTCCACCTAATTGAAATTAGTCCATCATAAAAGGCAAAAAATGGAAGAAAACAACGGTGGAAAAAACTCAAGAAAAGGTTTTCATGCTAAAAGAAATATTGCTTAATGGTCACCGGAATGGGAGGGAAGGGAACATAATTCATTGGCTGGAAGGTAGCACATGTTAACTTGAGTGACAGAGGGGGCAATATACAAGAAGAGGGAGGGTGGCAGAAGAATGATGAAGACAGGTGAAGACACAGGGAGGAAAGGGATAGCAGTAAATACTGTTATATACAAAACCCTGGAATAACTGTGTTCTATAGGTAGACACATGGATAGATACACAGGCTGAACAGGTATGGGAATGAGAGTGGAAGTATACCCATACAAGGGTTGGACAAAGGATATTTGTACATGGGACAAAGGGTCTTTGCTACAATCACATCTATAAATGTGGTGAGCATACAAGAGGCAAAAACGAAGAAAATAACTTAAATTTTACCAAATATCTCAAGACAATAAGTTGTTGGTTCTAGGTCTCAGGACTATAGTCTCAGAGGACACCATGTTCAATTGGCATTAAATAGTCCACAAAAACAATGCTCTATATCTTTAATGAGTAATGACTGGGATCTTTAAAGCTCATGAGCAGCTATCTAATGTGCAGCTATTGTGTCTTGCAAAGTGTGGAAGAAAGAGTGATGAAAATTGAAGATGCTTGGAATCAACTAGTCCAATGGACTTATGGAACACATGAAAATCAGTCACCATGGCTCTGAGATCAGAACCAAATGGTGCCTGACTATTAGTGTCAACTGCTTTGAAATGGATCACATCAGAAGGTCCCAGATAGAACAGGAGAAACTGTGAGAAAAAACTCAGAATCTGGTAGCGTAGTGGTTACGTTAATCTCACAGTTAGCAGTTTGAAACTACCAGCTGTTTGGCAGGAGAGAGATGAGGCTTTCTGATCCCATAGAGATTTACAGCCTTGGAAACCCTGTACAGGGTCGCTATGGGTCAGAACTGACTCGACAGCATTTAACAACAACATATATATATATATATATGTTGTTGTTAAATGCTACCAGAGCTCCTCCTTATAGTGACCCTGTATAGGGTTTTAAATGAATGACTAGTGGATTTGAATTGATAACTTTGTGATTAGCAGCCCAGTACTAATCCTACAATGCTACACAAGGTTTCTTTGGCAAAGTTCAGTGAGCAAATAAGAAAAGGATATCACATATATAGTCACTATTTACATTGCTGATAAAAAGCTATTTGCAATGAATAAATCACTGGTCTTGCAAAATTTTACCCAGCATTGTTTCCATCACCAAGACCATATTTTCCAACTATCAGTAACTACTCTTTTTTTTCAACTCTCAGATTCCAAACACCAGTAATTATCAATACATATTGACTGCACATTTGATCAATTTGAGACAGAAGAAACTGATAGAATTCTTCAGTTTCTTCATCATTGGCTTCAGTGTTTGGTACATAAATTTGAATAACAGTGGTATTAATTGATCTTCCTATGGATATTATCCTATCACAGACATCATTGCATTTTAAGATAAATCTTGAAATGATCTTTTTGACTCTGAATGCAATGGCATTTCTCTTCAATTGATCATTTATAATACACTCATTTATTGAATGCTTTCTATAAGTTTGTAAATTTACATGAGTTATTTTCAATTCTTAAAGCACTGAAAAAACTTGTGTTATTACAATATTACAGACAAGGAAACCGAGACCTTGAGGATTTGTGTAAATTGCCTCAGATCAGGTAACAGACAATTGTCAGAGTTGGAAAGCAAACAAAGGATTGTTGGATTACAAAGTTAGGTATTTTCCATATTTCATGTTGCTTCAAAATTAATGAATATGCAGATCAATTAATGTATATTAAATTAACTTTGTAAGAAGTTTTGTTTCATTTGATTTCAAATTGAACACTGCTCATGTATGCTTGATTTTTGCAGCATCTTTAAAGGTTCAGAGATTTAGAGAACACAGAGGCAAAACACATCTTAAATTTCACTTCATTTAAGATTAAGGAGCTCTGGTAGCATAGTGGTTACGAATCGGGCTGCGAACCTTAAGGTCAGTGGTTCGAAACTACCAGCCACTCTGTGGGAGAAAGATGAGGCTTTCTACTCCCGTAAGGATTTACACCCTCAGAAAGCCTGTACAGGGTCGCTATGGGTCGAAACCGACTCGAAGGCACTTAACAACAGGATGGTTATAGCCATTGAAAGTAAAGAATAATAAAGCTTGATATAATATATGTAATCTTTACCAATTTCTTGGGGACAGCAAAATGCAAACAAACACACATAATGAAATAGTTTCTTTGTATGGTATCGACTCCCTTGTTGTGCTTGTTAAGTGCTGTAAAATTGGTTTTGACTCACAGTGACTCTGTATAAGGTTGCCAAGGAGCGACTAGTGAATTTCAACTGCTGACCTTATGGTTCAAACTGACATTGTCGCCCAGTGCTTATCCTAGAGCATCACACCAGAACTTCTTGACTCCCTCAATTCTCCATTTATCATTATTGTTGGTCTCCTTGCCTGCAGTTCAGACAGGAGAACTTGGGAAGGGAAAGAAAGTTGGCTTTGGCAGGTCCTATTTCCCTTGTCAGCACTTTTTACTTTTCCTGGCATCTTTGGTTTCTCATCTACCTCCCACTTCTGGAGGCTTATTTTGCTTTCAACAGTCTAATTTCCAGCATGTAGTGAAGAATTGAGCAGTTAACCTTGCCTCCCAGGAGTATCCACATACTGTGTAACATCCAAACATTAAAAACAGTAACAGCAGCAATCACTCTCATTTTAATACAAGGCATCATGCTGTACTTCTCAACCAGTTATTAATGACCTGACAAAAAATAATACCCCAAGCCATTCTGCTAAATGTTGTCCCCAAGGTATCATAAATGTAGAAGTTGGGGTCAACTCTTACAATAGGAATCTAGGCAGACATTCAGAGAAATTTTAGTAATTTAACTTTTACATAGCAGCAACTATGTACAACCATTTTAGGAACAAAATATGATTATTTATGTAAAGACTTTAAATTAAAAACTGTATTTAAAACAGTTAAATGGCACTCACTCTTAAAATAAGTTTTAAAATCTTAGATTTAACTCTAACCTGACATGGAATGAAGCTTTTTCCTGAAAAATCCTAGAATTGGCACAGAAGACAGAAATTAGAGGACTAAGAGTTACTGAATACATAAGCCACATTCTAAAGGGCATCAAGAAAGAATGGAGGCAGCTTCCCCAGAGATTACAAGACCAAAGATATAATCATTGTCAGGATATTTTTGTGTGTGCATTTGTTTTATCATAGCCTCTACTATACACACATCACCATTCCCTATGTGGTAGGAGAGAAAACATAAAGGAGTGAAAATGTTTTCAGCCTTATGATGAGCAATTACTCTCCCCTGCCTTCTCAACCCATCCCCAGCAAACTTTATAAAACAAGAAAGAGAGGAGACTCGGGAGAATCACTGTAGAGAGTATGATCTGCCTTCAAGAAGGAGGAACCATTATTCCATTCATTGGTGGGACTGTGGCCAAGAAGGTAGAATTGCTAATCTACCCCTGTACTTAAAGAGAAAACAGTGGAGTTATAGGAGTCCTGGTGTGGAACTGTAAGATAAAGCACTTGACTGCATGGATGGTTTGAACCATAAGGTCAGCATTTCAAACTCACTAGCTGCTCCTTGGAAACTCTATACAGGGTTACTATGAGCGTGAACTCATTTGATAGCATTTAACAAAAACATCAGCAGCTGAAGGCAGAGGAGTTGATATGCACTGTTCCCTCCCACGAGTGATTTCCCGTAGGTCAAGAACATCATGGAAGATAACTGGGCTGAAGTCATTTTGCTAGTACCAGAGATTTGACCTACCACTCATCTGTCAGTTTGTCATATTGTGATGGCTTGTGTGTTGCTGTGATGCTGGAAACAATTCCAACAGCAGGGTCACACGTGGTGGACAGGTTTTAGTGGAGATTCCAGACTAAGAAAGTCTAAGAGGCAGAAGAAGCAGACATTTCTGAATGGTAAATCACTGAAAACCTAATGAATAGCAGAGAAACATTATCTTATCAGATATAGTGCCTGAAAATAAGCCGCTCAGGTTGAAAGGCACTCAAAATATGACTGGGGAATAGCTGCCTAATAATGACTTGGATGGAGTTAAGCTTTTGGGACCTTCATTTGCTGATGGAGCACATCTCAAAATGAAAAGAAACATCCATCAGCAAGCATCCATTAATAATCAGAATATAGAACGTCTGAAGCATGAATCTAAGAAAATTGAAAGATGTCAAAATTGAAATGGAATGCATAAAGGTATATATCCTTCCTAGGTATTAGTGACCTGAAATGGACTGACAGTGACACTTTGGAATCAGATAATCATATGGTTTACTATGCTGGGAACCCCAAACTGCAGAACAGTGGTGTCATATTCATCATCAAAAAGAACTTTTCAACTATCTATCTTGAAGCACAACAAAGTCAGGCATAGGATGATAATATCTATAACCCTACAGGTAAGACCAGTTAATATCACTATTATTCAAATTTAAGCATCAACCACTAAAAGTCAGTGATGATTAAATTGAAGAATTCTATCAACTTCTTATCTCTGAAATTGATCAAGTATGCAATTAAGAAGCATGGGTAATACTGGTGATTGGAAAGCAAAAGTTGGAAACAGAGAAAGGAATAAATGAACAAGTAAAAGAGTTCAATAGAAAATCCCAAAGGGCAGGTTGATAAGACAAAGTCAAGTATTATAATGAAATGCACAAAGACCCGGAGTTAGAGCACCAAAAGGAAAGAAGTGGCTCAAAAATTTTCAAGTTGAAAGAATAGAAGAAAACTTCTAGTCTCAACTTGAAATATTGAAGGATTCTATGGGCAAAATATTGAATGACATAGAAACACAAAAAGAAGATGAAAGGAACACACAGTCTTTACACCCAAAGGAATTGGTGAATGTTCAATCATTCCAAGAGGTACCATATGATCAAGAACTGATGGTAATGAAGGAAGAATTCCCTTCAACAATGAAGGCATTGGTGAAAAACAAGATTCCAGAAATTGACGAAGTGCAAATAGAAATGTTTCAACAAACTTATGTAGCATTAAAGGCACTCACTAGTCTATGTCAAGAAAATTGGAAGACAGTTCACCTGGTTGACGGGAAGAGATCGTATTTGTGCCCATTCCAAAGAAATCTGACCCAATGGAATGCAGCAATTACCAAACAATACTATTAGTATCACATGCAAAAAAATTTTGTTGAAGAGAATTCAAAAATTATTTCAGCAGTACATCAAAAGGAAACTTCCAGAAATCCAAGCCAGATTCAGAAGAGGATGTGAAATGAGGGATATCACTGTTCATATCAGATGGATTTTGGCTGAAAGCAGAGAATTCCAGAAAGACTATGCTTTATAGATTATGCAAAGGCATTTGACTGTGCAGATCATAACAAATTATGGATCACATTGCAAAGAATGGGTATTCCAAAACACTTAATTGTGCTGATGTTGTTACGTGCTGTGGAGTCGGTTCTGACTCATAGCGACCCTGTACAGGGTTTCTGAGGCTGTAAATCTTCATGGGAGCAGAAAACCTCATTTTTCTCCCACAGAACAGCTGGTACTTTTGAACTGCTGACCCTGAGGTTTGCAGGCCAATTCATAAACACTACGCTACCAAAGCTCCTTAATTGTGCTGATGAGGAACCTGTAAATAGACAGACCAATGGGGTTATGGCCTGTTGACTCCTTCCAAAGCTCAGTCAATCAGGAAAGGTATGCATCATGGTTGTATCTTTTCATCATACTTACTCAATCAGTACACTGAGCAAATATTTGAGAAGCTATATGAAGAACAAAGGATAATGATTGAAGAAACAGTCATTAACAACCTGTGATATGCAGATGACACAACTTTGCTTTCTGAAAGCAAAGAGGACATGAAGTACTGATAAAGATAAAAACAAAACAAAACAAAACAAAACTACAGCCTTTAGCCTACATAGCACATCAACATAAAGAAAACAAAAATCCTCACAACTGGACCAATAAATATCATAATAAGTGGAGAAAAGATTGAAGTCATCAAATAACTTGAATTTGCTTGGATCTGCAATCAATGCTAATGGAAGCAGTAGTTAAGAAATGAGACATGTTGCATAATGCAAATTTGCTGCAAAAGACCTCTTGAAAATATTAAAGAAGGAAGATGTCAATTTGAGGGCTAGGGTATGCCTGACCCATGTCATGGTATTTTCAATTGTCTCATATGGATGTGAATGTTGGCAATGAATAAGAAAACCATGGTATTGGCAAAGAATATTGAAAGTACCACAGACTGCCAGAAGAACAAACAAATCTGTCTTAGAAGAAGTACAGCCAGAAAGCTCCTTAGAAGAGAGGATGTTACATGGTTTTTTTGTACTTTTGATATATTATCAGGAGGGACCAGTCTCTGTAGAAGGATATCATGCTTGGAAAAGTGGAAGACCAGACAAAAAGAGGAAGAGCTCCCAATAGGATAGAATGACACAGTAACAACAACAATGGGCTCAAACAAAACAACAGTTGTAAGGATGATGCAGACAGGGTTACATTCTGTAGCTGCAGGACTGATGAGCCAAGATTGGCAGGTCAGATGGTAGGCAGGCAGGCAGGGTGAGTAGGTATGTTAGTCAACGATCAAGGACTCTCAGGATCAGTAGATAATAATTCAGGCTACTTCACACCCTGTCAAAATGTAATTCTGGACTGTCTATGATTGGAGGCAAGAGAGGTCTCAAGAGTTCTTGGTACCTGAACACTTGGAATTACATATCAAGTGGAAGAAATAGTCTATTCAATCTCTTAAAGGACCATATGCTTTGCCTTCAAACCAGAAGGTTGGTGCTTGAAACTCATGAGCAGTTTCTTGGAAACTCTATGAAGGGTAACAATGATTCAGAACTGACTGGATGACGGCACTTACAAAAAACAACAACAATCATGCTCTTAATGTGCAGTCACTACCCATCAGTCAGTAGGATCTTGTATGTTGCTATGATGTTCAACAGGTTTCAGTGGACCTTTCAGACTCAGTCAGACAAAGAACAAAAGTCTGTGGAGCTACTTCCAAAAAAGCAGCCAATGAAAATCCTATGATCACCACAATTCATTCAGTTACACATGGATTCACCATGAGTTGGAGCTAACTTGACAGCAGATATTGAAGCTTAAAGACAAAATTATGTATTTTTTATTTCTGTTTCATTTATTTATGTATCATTTCGTTCTCATTAAATGTCATAAAATCAGTTCGAACTCAAAGCAACCATGTATAGGGTTTTCAAGGAGCAACTGGTGAGTTTGAACTACCTTCTTTGTGGTTCAAACTGACCTTGCGGTCCCCTGTTTATCCCACAGCATTGCATTAGATTTCCAATACTGTACTGGATAATAATTTTTGTAGGTATTCAAAATACAAAAACAAATACTTACAAAATAGAGAGCAAAACAAAAAGAAACTAAGGACTCAGAATAAGAGGATAGAGTTTATAGGTATCACACACTCACTCATAGAGAAAGTTTAAAGTTGCTAACATAGTTAACTGCAGGAGAAAGAGGAGATTTATTGCTCCCATGAAGACTTAAAGCCCCAGAAACTCTATGAGTTAGAAACAACTCAACAGCACTTAAAAACAGCAAGACAACTAATATTATCTTTAAATCTATAAGTACATATGCCTTGAAAAATTATTTTTAAAACATGTCTTGGTATGCTATATATTTTTGCTTTTTTTGAATATTTCCCTGATTTCAGCATCCCTATAAATCATTTAAAATGCAATGGAATGGTGACTCCGCTTACATAATCAGTGAGAACTTTATGAGATCATTTCCACTAACGTACATCAACTGGGACTCCAAGCAATGACATTTAATTACTTTATTTACTAGCTAAGGCCAACCAAGGAAAGCATTTTATTATACAATGTAGTTCAATTCTGTAAGGCTCTAGATGTATACATCAAAAGAGATACATAACTGATGAAACAGGAGAGTAGTTACAGTTCTAACACTGAAAGTGTTCTTACTGTTCAAATATATCAGGACAGATTGCTACTGACTATTAATTTAGAATATTAGATAGATATTAATATATCTGTTTGGTGTATCATCAGTTTGTTACAACCTGTTTACTGTTATGATATAGTAAAGCCTCATAAACTGGCTATTTCTTTTTCATTTATTATGGGAAGAAGACCTTTTACTAAAATGTGTTTAACCATCAAGCATAAGATGATTCTTTGTGTTTTAAAAGTTACACAAATGTCATTGAATTCTAAATATCCCTTTTCTGATTTTCTTTTGTACTAAACAACTTATTTGCAGCCACTTCTGGGGAAGGTTAGAGAAAGAAAAAAAGTAAAGCAATGGAACTTTAGATGTATTTGCAATTTCTAATTAAAAGTCTGTCTAGAATACTTTCTAAAACAGGTCATGTAAAGTTTTGTATTAGTAAACCCTTACTAAGCCTAGAACTTGTCTAGTTCAAACTGTATGAACATGAGGACAAAGTCTACTCTTTAAAGCTCTACTTTTTTAAAAGAGTTTCTAGAGATTTATTCATTGACAGGGATAGCTGGACCACAGTGAATTTGAATATTCCAATCTTTTCATCATATTTGATTTGAAGGTCCCCATAGAGATAAAATCCATGAAACTGCAAACTAAGTTGAAAGACAAGTCTTTCCAAAGTGAAATATGCCTTAGGCTGACACTTTGAGATAGCTTCTGGGACTTTTTATGGAGAAGATGACCAATAATTAATATTCATGTTGGTTATTGCTGAACTGACTAGATAGCTGGGTATATCTTAATAAATTAAGAAGAATTTGATCACTCCCTTCGGGACCAAAGAAAGTGGGTGTTTGCATTCTCATGGCTCCAACCAATCTTTGAATCTTCCCTAGGAAAATTTCTCTCTCCCTCTACATAAAAGTGTTCTTTGTGTCCTAGGGATTAATCTCTCCTCAGGATCCTCTTTTCTCAGCAGTTAATTGCTGTAGTGGTAAAAGCCCTTCAACTAGTCATCAGTGAGTGACACCTACTAACACAGAGTATCGGTGGATGTGGTCAGTTCTCTTTCAAAATCTCAATTTCTGATTTTGCTCTCTTCTTCTCTCCCTTCCCTGATGTCTTTAATACATATGAACACACAGAGTTTATAATCATTAATAATTAATTCTGAAGATCAATTTTGTTTAAACCCATTAAGAGGAAGAAACATGTTATTCTAATCACTTCATAATGTGTATATTTCTCCTTATTATCTTCATTTTCATAATTCAAACAAGAAAGAAGTCCTACTGATTCATGGATCTATTAGTAACTCCATAACTATACAATGAGAAGTTTCGAGAGTACAGATTTAGAAATTCTTAGTACAAGACCCTCAGTTCTCCTCAATTGTAGTAAAAGGCAGGCATATATATTGCATTTCCAGTGGGAATTGTTGTATGTAAATTCTGGTTAAAGAGATCTTTACAAGTAAATAAGAATATTTTTCTTAATGTCATGGCAAGAAGAGTTTGATAATTTAGCCACTTGAAGCAAGGTTTGAAGACCATTCACAGAGAAAGAAGAAAAAGCCAAAAATTCACTCCCCAAGTAACTCATAGTGTTACCAGACTCCTACTAGTGTATTCTTCATTTAGGACACTTTTAGTATACAAATATTAGGCAAATATCAGAAATTAGGTTAAAAAAAAAATCACCCATATTTGGGCATAGTTGATTAGGAAAGATCAAGAAAGTGATCATCAGACAGCAGGTCTTGATGAGAAACACAAATCCATCCAGGTTTATAGCACATGACTTCCATGAAAGAAATGAATTGATCGACAGGCTCAAGAACGATGAAGGATCAAGGTCTATATGAATCCAAATGAAACCTGACAATGTCTGTTCTGATTTCCTCTCTACCCTTTTTATCATGTTCTATCTAAAGTCAGTCTCTGCACTGTCGGTTAATGCACCAGATTGTAAAGCCATTTGAACTGCAAGGTTGGCTGTTCAAGCTCACCAGCTACTCCTTGGAAACCCTATACAGGGCCGCTATGGGTCGGAACTGACTCAACGGCACATAACAACAACAACATTAAAAATTATCCCTTCTGGGATGCTCCCCTTCCCCTTTCTCTCCTTGCTATACCATCAAAATTTTACTCTACTGAATCATTTCCATGGATAAGAAACAAACAAAAAAAATGCTACAATAGGTAGCATGCTGCTATTTTTTTCATCCCAACATGTATTTGCTTGACCTCACTTTCCTTGGCAACTCCTGCCCCCTGCCTCCTTAACTGCTCCTTTTCAGCAAATCACCTTTGAAACCTCTCCTCACTCTCCCAATTCTCCTCCCCCCACAAGCTATCTTTGACTTCTGTCATACCATAAAATCTATTTCAATTAAAGTCACCAACGACCTCTCTGACCTCTCTACTTGAGTTCTTTGTTATACAATCTCCAAACCTACCCATCTATTTTCTTTGTGATGCTGAGATTGTTGTTGTTGTTGTTGCTAGGTGTCATTCAACTCATAGCAACCTTATGCACAGCAGAAGGAAACACTGCCCTATCCTGGGCCAACCTCACTATTGTTGCCACGCTTGAGTCCATCAATGCTGCTACTTGGCCAATCCATCTTGCTGGGGTCTTACTCTTTTACTCTGACCCTCCACTTTACCAAACATGATATCCTTCTCCAGCAACTCATCCCTCCTGACAATACGTCCAAAGTATGAGAGACAAAGTTTGGCCATCTTGGCATCCAAGGAGCACTCTGGCTGCACTTCTTCCAACACAGATCTATTGGTTCTTTCAACATTCTCCTCCAACACCATAACTCAAAAGCATCAGTTCTTCTGCAGTCTTCCTTTATTCACTGTCCAGCTTTTGCATTCATATGAGGTTATTGAAAATACCATGGCTTGGGTCAGGCGCACCTTAGTCCTCAAGCTGACATCTTTGCTCTTCAACACTTTTAAAATTCCTGTGCAGCAGATTTGCCTAATGCAATACATCCTCTGATTTCTTGACTGCTGCTTCCTTAGTGTTGATAGTTGATCCAAGAAGAATGAAGTTGGTGACAACTTCAATCTTTTCTCCATTGATAAGAATGTTGTTTATTGGTCCAGTGGTGAGGATGTTTGTTTTCTTGACATTGAGATGTAATCCATACTGAAGATTGTGCTCTTTGATCTTCATCAGTAAATGTTTTGAGTCCTCTTCACTTTCAGCAAGCAAGGTTATATCATCTGCATATCACAGATGAGATTAGCCATTAAAAACATATCTTTCCTTTTCCAGTTGTTCCTTGTAGGGCTCTGCCAAAAAGAGTACCTGAGAGAGGCTGAGGTTGTAGGAGAAAGAAGGGACTGGCAATTGAGCCAGCAGTAGCTCTTCATCCTGGTGGCAGTATTTGCCTCTCATTTTCAGCACTATACCATACTCTTAGAATCAGCCTCATTGCATCCAGAGTCCCTGTGAACACTGCCCCTGTGTCCATCCTTAACTGTCAATTTTTTTCTCATCTGTTCTTATGTGTTCTTATGTGACTTTACCCATTTTCATAATTTTACTATATTGCCATTGTTGTTAAGTGCTGTACAGTTGGGTCCCACTCATAGCGACCTGTAGAGGGTTTCCAAGGAGCAGACATTGAATTTATCCACCTTGTAGTTTAAATCAACCTTGTGGTCCACTCTGTATCATACAGCACCATACCAGAAGCCCTAATAATTTCAAAATCTCTGTTTGCATCCCACATATCTCACTCAGTTCCAGATCCATATTTCTATCATACTATTAGACATCTCCAGTGGGATATTCCACAGACACCTTTAATCTAGCACACACAAATTCCTTCTCACCATTTGTTGTTGTTGTTAAGTGCCGTCGAGTCAGTTTCAACCCATAGGGACCCTGTACAGGGTTTCCGAGGGTGTAAATCTTTATGGGAGTAGAAAGCCTGATCTTTCTCCCGCGGAGCAGCTGGTAGTTTCGAACCGCTGACCTTAAGGTTCGCAGCCCGATTCGTAACCACTACGCTACCAGAGCTCCTTTATTTACCAATAATACCAGCCCTCTTCTTGGGTTCCAAATTTCAGTGAATGAAATTCACAACTACCCAGCTGCCCAAGCTAAAAACTTAAATCTTAAGACATTTTTCTCACCATTAATTATTTTTTTAAGTTTTTATGGTGAATTTAGTGATAGTTTATATGGGAGAACATCGGTTTTACACTCATCAGTTCATTGCAATGATTACAATCTCCTCCATGCATCATCATTCAACAGTTTTTGCTTTTCTTCCCTTTGTTTTTTGCTTTTGTTTTTGTTTTAGGGTGATACGCACAAAAACATTCAAGAATATATAATAATTGGTCCTTTCCAGAGCCTTGGATTCCATCCAGGTCCTTAGGCTCCGCGCTCCCGCGTCGGTTGCGGTATAACAACCTGAGGTTACTGGATGTTGGTTAGTCCCACTCTTCTTGTTTTGGAAAAAATGGATTGAACTTCTTGTCCTGGAAGCTGTGCATCATCATAATGAGACTTGTAATTCTTGATAACTATGACTTGGCTAGTGAATGGACAACCAAATACATCTGTAATCGCATCATTTAGTTCAAACCTGGACAGGACAGGTATTTTACCTTGGGCTTACCAACAGAGAGTACACCTTTAGGCTGTTATAAAAAAACTATAATAGAGTACCACAAGAAAGGAGACCTTTCTTTTAAATATGTAGAGACTTTTAACACAGATGAATATGTAGGCCTTCCTAGAAATCATCCTGAAAGCTATCTTTCTTATATGTGGAATAATTTTTTTAAGCATAGTGACATAGATCCTAGTAATGCTCATACCCTAGATGGAAATGCTGCAGATTTGCAGGCAGAATGTGATGCATTTGAAAAGAAAATTAAAGAAGCTGGAGGAATAGATCTTTTTGTAGGAGAAATAGGTCCAGATGGTCATATCGCTTTCAATGAGCCAGGACCCAGTTTGGTATCAAGGACAAGATTAAAGACTCTAGCAATGGATACCATTTTGGCAAATGCTAAATATTTTGATGGAGATTTGTTGAAAGTGCCAACTATGGCTCTAACAGTTGGCGTGGGGACAGTGATGGATGCTAGAGAAATAATGATCCTCATAACAGGTGCACACAAGGCATCTGCCCTGTACAAAGCAATTGAAGAAGGAGTTAATCACATGTGGACTGTTTCAGCTTTCCAGCAGCATCCCAGAACATTTTTTTATGTGATTAAGATGCTACTTTAGAATTAAGAGTTAAAACTGTGAAATACTTTAAAGGTTTAATGTATGTGCACAATAAACTTGTGGATCCACTATACAGTATGAAAGAAGGAAACTGAAGGACACTGGAGCAAAATTCTGCTTGATTGAACATAATACTTTATAAGTAGTAAATTAATTTTCAGCTATGTAATATGATAGAACATGGGAATTTTGAAGACTGTCACTTTTAAAATCTACTATCTATGTCAAGCATTCCATACTTAGAATGTATTTACTTTACAATAGGGCTCCCTTAGACGAAGTTGGCTCACATTTGATTATGAGATGGACAATAAAAACAATGCAGAAATAAAGTGCCTGCCTGTTTAAGGGGGGTGGGGTGGGGGTGGGGAAGCCATTTTAAAGGGAAAGATTCTGCTCAAGTACCATTTGATAATGAGTCAATGGCATAATAGAGATTTAAATACTTATAACATGAAGAGACTTAAAGGTAACCTTTAAGGTTACCAAACACCTATCATTTAGGCTTTTACTTCTGGAATGCTACCTATTTCCTGTGCATTATACACAAATTTTTCTGCACCTGGTTGCCTTAGTCATGTTTTAGCTGTAGCATTTGGACATCAAAAGTCCTAATGCATGTTGTTTATAAAGGAAATCTGATGAGACATGTTGTTGGAGTCAGTTCCAACTCATAGTGAGCCTGTGTATGACAGAAAGAAGCACTGCTTAGCCATATACCATCCTTACAGTCTTAGCTGTAATTAAGCCCATGGTTGCAGCCACTGTGTAAATTCATCTCATTGAGATCATTTTCTTTTTTCACTAACCCTCTACCAAGCATGTCCTCT
>NW_006408542.1:11383464-11416969 GCF_000296735.1 Chrysochloris asiatica
AGCACTTAATGTTTCTCTTTCCATGAGTCTATAGTCTTCAGCTACTCTCTCTCTCCATGTTCCCAGCTCTGCCTCTATCTCTGGTGTTCTGCTTCTCTGGATAAGGTCCCACATTCCTTTTGTGCTCTTCTCCTTGATGGTCCCATGGTCCTCTGTAAGATCAACTACTCCCCCTTTTTGTTACAAACTTCTACCTTTACAATTGTAACAATCACAACTAGTCATGATAATAATTACTCGCTATTGAATCATAAGAATCTTATTCCCATCTCTTTTCAAAAGACCCATTTAAACAAGATTAAAACGATTCAGTGGGGATTCTATCTTTTCCCAATCATTTTTAAACTAAACCCCCTCTTGAAAACTTATAAGCCAGTCACTTCATACCATTATCACCCCCTCATTTTAGGCAGCCAGTGTCTATGTTGCCCATCTTAACCCTGTATACAGAGGGGATAGGATTGATACTTGATGTGATGACTGCTTCCCTCTCAGTTCGTATTTTGAGCTACTACATCCATAAGTATAGGTCAATTTCATCAAAATGTAGCAATTTACACTTGTTTCCTTTCTCAAAAATTGTTTCTTTATCTTCCTGTAGTCGAGTTCTGATTATCAAGCTATCAAGGCTAGGTCAAATGGGTATTATCTACAAGTTTGGGTGTTTTTGTGCATCTCCCCTCACTTCCTATCAGCTAGACTCTTCACTGTCAGCTCTAGCCCTCCATGGCTATGTCCTGGTCCATGGGTTCAGGATTTCCCAGGTCTCACCATACTTCAGACCAACCAACCCTTCTTCTTCTCTCTCTCATCTCCAGGTCAACAGGACTCTATGAAATATGGTTGAACTCAATTCATTTCTTCATTGCTGACTTTCCCCCTTTTCTACTCACCAGTATATCAACGAGGTTGCTAGCAAGCTTACATACCTGTTCACGTGATCTGTTTGAGTTTCATTTTTGGAGGTGTCTTAAAGGAACGTAATTGCTTGCCTTGATGGCTCCCCAGTGAACAAACAACTTGCTTGGTCTTATAGTAGCCAATTTTACTGCCATTTTTGTTTTGGATTTTTTCTGCTCATCTTTCTTTCAAGAAGTATCTTCTGTTGCTCTAGTTGTTCCAGGCTGGTCTGCTTGTCCTTTCTAGTGGGAATGTCCCACCTCAGAATGTTCTGGATAGGCCTCAGGATTCCACTTAAGGTCCTATACACTATAAAGGCTCAGCAAGAACCCTATTTCACTGGACAAATTCTAAAACCCCTTTTGGGTATTCTGATCATCTATAGGCTAAAGACAGGTTTACAAGCTTTCTCTAATCAGGTTCTCTGATATTCCTTTCTATCCCACTCAGGTGTCTATTTTACAATAGTAGGCAAGGGAAACCAATATTCCACTCTTCAGAGTATGCCTCAATCCCTTTATCACAGATCCCTGTTGTTCCAATGTTGAGCATACATCACTATTTACCTGTGTTCCCAATTAGCCCATAAAAACCTGCTTCAGTGTTCTCCTATCTACCTTGTTCTTCCGTCCTCCTCCCCATTCTTGTGTATTGTCCTCCCCAACATTCAAACTATGTGTCAATTCCCCATGCTGTGCTCAACTGTTCTCCCACCTCCACTCCACCCACACCACGTACCAACCTCACCCACCCCACAGTAGCCAACAAAGATTTTTTTTTTTTTTCTTTTAGTCTAGGTATCTTTTCCTAAGCTTTTACAATAATGGTCTTATGCAACATTTGTCCTTTTGTGACTGATGAATTTCACTCAACATACTGTCCTCAAGGTTTATCCATGTTATACAGTAGCTTGCAGCTTCCTTGTTATTCTTCAAGTTAGCATTCCCCCTAGCACTGTAGGAGGGTCCCAGTCTCTCCACATCCTTGCCAGCATTGATAGTCCTCTGCTATTTTCAACTTTGCTGTTATTGCTGGTATGAGATAATATCTCATGGGTGTTTTGATTTTCATCTCTCTAATGGAGTCCTGGTGTGGCACTGTGGGTTAATGTGCCAGACTACAAAACCGTTTGAACTGCAAGGTCAGCAGTTCAAGCTCACCAGCTGCTCCTTGGAAACCCTATGCAGGGTCGCTATGGGTCAGAACCAACTCGATGGCACTTGACAACAACAACAACAACAACAATGGCTAATGATCGTGAATATTTCTTCATATATTTGTTGACTGCCCAAACCTCTTCCTTTATGAAGTGGCTGTCCATATCCTGTGCCCATTTATTTTTTTTTAAGTTTTTATTCTGAATTGAGTGAAAGTTTATAGGACAGGTCATCAGTTTTATATTCAACAAATCATATACTTTGTTTCATTACAATGATTATAATCTGCTCCATAAACCATCAGTTAACAGTATTTCTTTCTATTCATTATAGCTCTTTTTTTTTTTTTTCAATACTCAGGCATATATAATAATTTAAATCACTAAAGGGCACGTTCTGCAAGTCTGCCTCCTGGCCTCCAGCTCTCAGTCCCTCTCTTCCCATGAATCTAGAGTCCTCAGCTGCTCCCCATCTCTGGTGTCACTGCCTCCCTGGTGTCACTGCTTGTACTCTTCTCTCTAAATGGTCCTATGGTCCTCTGTTCCTGGACTGTAAGATTAACTACTAACCCATGTTTGTTATAAAACTTCTACCTTTACAATTGTGACAGTTGCAATTAATCATGATAACAATTACTCACTATTGAATCATAAGAATCTTATTCCCATCTCTTTTCATCAGACCCACCAAGACAAGTTGAAAACAATTCAGTGGGGACTCTATGTTCCTCCACACGCTTTAAAACTAAATTCCCTCTTGAAACCTTGTAAGCAGTCACTCTGTGCCTTTATCACCCCCTCATTTTAGGTAGTCAATGTCTAAGTTGCCTGGCCCTACCTACCCTGTATACAAAGGGGATAGCATTGATATTTGATGTGAAGACTACTTCTCTCTCTCTTGGTATTTTGAGTTACTACATCCATGAGTATAGGTCAAGTTCATCAAACTTTAGCAATTTACCCTTGTTTCTTTATCAAATTTTTTTTTTTTTTAATCTTCCTCTAGTCTAGTTCTGATTATCAGGTCATGGAGGTTAGGTCAAGTTTGTAAATTTGGATGTTCTTGTGAGTCTCCCCTTACTTCATATCATCCAGATGCTTCACTTTCAGCTCTAGCCCTCCATGGCTATGTTCTTGTCCATGGGCTTAGGTGTCCCCAGGTCTCACCACACCTCTACTTTCTCTCATCTCTAGGTCAACGGGTGTCTATGGAATGTGGTTGAACTCAGCCCATTTCTTCATTTCTGCCTTTCCCCCTCTTCCACTCAATAGTAGACCAATGTGGTTGCCAGCAAGCTTACATGCCTGCTAATGTGTTCCATTTGAGTTTTAGTCTTAGAGGTATTGATTGCTTGCCTTGATGGATTCCCGGCAAATAACTTGCTTATTCTTGTAGTAGCCAATCATACTGCCCATTTTGTTTTGGGTTTTTCCTGCTGATCTTTCTTTGAAGACGTATATTCTATTGTTCTAGTTGATCCAGGCTGGTCATTTATACCCACTTTTAAATTGGGTTATTTGTCTTTTTCTTGCAGAGGGGTTGCAGTTTCCTATATATTTTAGAAATGAGTCCCTTGTCTGATGCATCATTGCAAAAGTTTTTTTCCCATTCTGTGGGCTCCCTTTTTACTCTTTTGGTGAAGTCCTTTGATACACATAAGTTTTTCATTTTTAGAATGTCCCAATCATCTATTTTGTCTTCATTTGTTTGTGTAACTTTCACAATGTTTGGTAGTCTGTTTGTGTGCTACACTGATGTTGTTGTTGTGTGCCATGGAGTCAGTTCTGACTAATAGCGATCCTGTACAGGGTTTCCGAGGCTGTAAATCTTTACGGGAACAGAAAGCCTCATCTTTCTCCTGTGCTAACCTTGCGGTTCACAGCCTGATTCGTAACCATCACACTACCAGAACTCCTTTTATATTTTAATAGACATTGCAAAATTTCTGCAAAACAAATCATCACATCAATTAACACTCCACCAACAACGTATGGGAATGACGGTTTCCTTACATCTTACTGCAGTATTGCCACTCTTTTAAATTTTTCCCAATCTGATACATGAAAATTGCTGTCACATCATTTAAAATGTGAATTGTTAAACTTTCTGCGAAGTTGGGTATATTTTTATATGTCTATTTCCTGTTTTTTAGCTTCTTTTCCTGAAGCACCTGTTTATATTCTTCTCCTATTTTCCTACAAGGTTTATCATTTTTCCTAGTGATTTATAATACTGAGTTAAAAAAAGAGAGAGAGAGAAACTAGTCATTTGTCTTCTTTATATATAATAATTATTTTGTTGAGCTAATTAGAACAACTAAGTAACATGCCATGAGACATGTTACAAGGAATACAAGATAAAGTCAAAAAGTGTTGTTATAAAATCATAAAAACCATTATTAAACATAAACATCAAAATGTGGAGCTATTGTGTTTCAACATATCCTTCATCTAGGTTTATACACTTCTGAATATGGTGTTTCCACTTCTATAGCCTGTCCCTGAAGAATTTTGCACTCTTTAATGTACACTACATCAAAATGGCAGTTTTAGTATCCTTGAAAGACTCATCGTGTTCCTTTGCAATGTTCTTTGAGAATAAAAGAAGTCTGAAAGGGTAAGAGAAGGTCTATGGGGTGGATATGGTAAAGCTTGCCAATGAAATTCTCATAGCACAGTCCTTGATACCCACAAAGAACGAGCAGGTGCATAATCATGACGGCAAAAAAATCTTGGTCCAACTTTCCTGGCCTTTTTCTTACCAGTGCAGTTTTCAATTTAGTAAACAGCCATTCTTAGACCCTTCTCGTGGAAACTTCCATGCAGGGAATAGGGGTTAGGGCACCTACTTGAGATAATAAATTATTGGAAAGTGGTTTTAAAAAGATGTATTCTCTGTGGCAACCGTCTTTCAAAAGATAAATTTATTTAACACATTTTTTTTTAATGATAAATTCCTGGGATATGGTGGGTAATAAGGGAGATGCAGAAACTGATCTGAAGTTGGACACAGACTGCTTAGTTATCTAAAACTGCTATAACAAAAACACTACAAATACATGGCTTTAGACACCACAAATGTATTCCCTCACAGTTTAGGAGGCTAGAAGTCCAAATTCAGAGTGCCAGCTCTAGGGGAAAGCTTTCTTTTTATCAGCTCTGGTAAAAGGTCCTTGTCTCATTTCAGCATCTGTAGGCTCAGTGTTTCTTGGAGATCTCTATATATCTTGACATTGATCCTCCCCTGGATTTAGGAACTTCAAATGCAAGGACTCTAGGTCTAAAGAAGCACTTCACTCCTGACTCTTCTGTCTTGGTGGTAATAGATCCCTCTGTGCTCAACTCACTGACCTGTATAATTCTGGAATTCACATTTAGGTCTTTAATCCATGCTGAGTTGGTTTATATATATGGTGTGAGGTAAAGGTCTTGTTTCAATCTTTTGCATATCGATTTCCAGTTCTGCCAGCACCATCTGTTGAAGAGACTATCTCCAACCATTTAATGTACTTCAGCACTTTGTCAAAGATCAGTTGGCTCTATGTGGATAAGTTAATTTCTAGATTCTCAATTCTGTTCCATTGATCTGTGTATCTTTCTTTGTATCAGTACCAGGCTGTTTTGACTACTATAGCCATGCAGTAAATTTTGAAATCAGGGTGTGACAGGCTTCCAACTTTGTTGTTCTTCTTAAGCAGTGCTTTGCTTATCCTGGGTCTCTTTCCTATTCATATAAAGTTTGTAATTGTTTTTCCCATCTCTTTAAAGAATGTCATTAGAATCTGGATCGGGATTGCATTACATGTGTAAACTGCTTTGGGTTGTATTGACATTTTCACAAAGTTAAGTCTTCCTATCTAGGAGCATGGTATATTCTTCCATTTTTGTAAGTCTCTTTTAGTTTCTTGTAGTAGTGTTTTGTAGTTTTATTTGTATAGGTCCTTTATTTCTCTGGGTACGATTCATCCTAAATATTTCATCCTTTGGGCAGCTATTGTATATGGTATTGCTTTCCTAATTTCGTTTTCCGCACTGCCATTATTAGTATAGAGGTATCCAGCTGATTTTTGTATGCTGATCTTGCAACCTGCTACATTGCTGAATCTTCCAGTGAGTTCCAGTAATTTTTTTTGTTTTTGTTTTCTAAGACTTTGGGGTTTTCTATGTATAGGATCAAATCATCTGCAAATAGAAAGAATTTTACTTCCTCTTTGCCAATTTGAACGTCTGTAATTTCCCTATCTTGCCTTATAGCTCTGCTAAGACTTCTAGCACAATATGGAATAGGAGTGATGATAAAGGGCATCCTTGTCTGGTTCCTGTTTGCAAAGAGAAGGCTTTTAGTTTCTCTCCATTGAGAGTGATATTGGCTGTTGGTTTTGTGTATATGCTCTAAATTATGTTGAGGAATTTCCCTTCAATTCCTACTTTGGTGAGTGCTTTAGTAGGAATGGATGCTGGATTTTGACAAATGGATCTTTCAAATGCCTTTTCCACATCAGTTGATATGATCATGTGGTTCTTTTCCTTTTTCTTATTTATACGGTAGATTACAGTGATTGGTTTTCTAATGTTGAACCATGCTTCCATCCCTGATATGAATCCAACTGGGTCATGATGTATTATTTTTTTGGACATGTTGTTGAATTCTTTTGGCTAAGATTTTGTTGAGAATTTTTGCATCAATGTTCATGAGGGATCGCCACTATTTTTCTTATCGAATATAGCACCAAGCCGTATTTCTTATAGCTCCTTAATATCTCTCCAAGATTTCTCTTATCTCTATCTCTAAAGATATTTCTTTTAAGTAGTTGATCTCACTTCTAGATTACTTTGTAAAGTAGCAACAACAGTACATTATAGTGGTATAGAACATGAATTATGGAGCCACTTGTTTGTATTCAAATCACAGCTGTGCCTTTAACTGTGGGAGTATGGAGGAACAAATCAACCTTATTGTATCCCATCTATAGAGAGGGCACATATCATAAAATTACTGTGTGTTCAAATGGGTTAATATAGGTCAAATGCTTAGGAGAGTGCCTGGCACATACTAAGCACTCAAAAAGTATTAGCTATTATTAGCACAACAGTCACTTAATTGGTATCTCACCTCTTTTTAATATGCTTCCCTTTTGGCAGTCAGAGTGAACATTTCCAGATGAAAACCATATCATATATACTTCCAGTTTCAGTTCTAACATGTAAAGGGCTTGGAGGTTGTCATTGTCACAACAATAAAAAAGCTAAATAATTTAAAGAGCAATGGGTTTGTTTACATGCATCAGAGAATTAATGGCACAGGGCAAATGTTTACCATGAAATCCAGAAACACAGGTGACTAAAGAAATATCACAATTTAAATATGTTTACCTGAAGCAGATACCACAGGAGCCATAAAATGGAAATAACAACAACAAAACTGTTCAGTCAATTCCGCCATATGGAGAACCTGTATGTTTCAGAATATAACTATGCTCCATAGAATTTTCATCGCTGTGACCTTGTAGAGACAGATAGCCACCAGGCCTTTCTTCTAAGGTATACAGTTTGGGTTTGAACTACCAAACTTTCCATTTTCAGACAAGTGCTTAACTATCTCCACCAACTAGAGACTCTCATAAACTGGAAGGAACGCTTAAACGATAATGTTGATGAATTCAGAAAACTGTGTGTGGAGTTCATTGCGAGTAAATACATATATGGGCCTAGTGTGGGGAGTGAGGGGAGGTTGGGCATACTTTCATGTGTTTTGCCTCTCAGAAACAAGTTCTCACAGAGAAGATTCAACATAAGTCCCTTCATATTTCAGGCATGGGAAGGGAAGAGCTAACCATTTTGGAATAAACCCAGAGAATTCTCCATAAGAAAGGCCTATCAAAGTCTGAGATTTAGTCATGGATTCTATAAAGATATATAAAGTTTTCCCTACCCAACACTTTACCACCCTAACAACAGACTTCCAGTGTAATAATAGTGGTTGCAACTGAAAGAACTGTAAGACACAAATTTTGTTTAAGAAGGTATAGTTAAGTCCTGGTGTGGCACTGTGGGTTAATGCACTGGACTGCAAAGTTGGTTTGAAATGCAAGGTCGGTGGTTCAAGCTCACCAGATGCTCCTTGGAAACCCTATACAGGGTTGCTATGGGTTGTAACCAACTCATTGGTACTCAACAACAACAGCAACAACAAATTTAGGGAATCCTGAACAAAAAAGGGGGTAAGGGTAGTATTAGGGAGACACTAGAAAACCTGAAACCTCTGATATCTACAGATATATAGAAAGTCTTAAGCATAGTCCAATTCCTAGTTAGAATTGCATAAAGACTTACACTAAAGACCTTTTTACATAAGCACCTATTATCCAATATATAATGTTTAGCTTTCAACAATAACAACAACAAAATCACAAAGTGTGCTAAAATGTAATAAAAAATAGTCAAAGAGCCAAACCAAGGTACAAAACCAGACTTAGATATAACACATATTTTGGAATTATCAGATGTTCTTCTTATTAAGTTCCATCAAGTCAGTTCTAACACACAGCAACCCTGTGTAGAATTTCCAAGGAGCAGCTGGTAGATTTGAACTGCTGATCTTGCAGCTAGCAGTCCAGTGTTTATTCTACAATGCCACACCAGGACTCTGGAATTATCCAACACTGTTGTTATAATTAAAATGTTAAGGGCTCTAATAAAAGAAGTGTATCATTATTAGAATAGATGAGTAATGCAATCAAATAGATGAAAACTCATGAAACAATCAAAATGAAATGCTAAAATCAAATGCACTGTTGACAAAATGAAGGATACTTCTAAAGGAAGGATCAGTAAACTTAAAGATATAACAATACAAATGCTGAAATAAAATGCAAAGAGAAAAAAAGATGAGAAAAATGGAATAGAATAAGAATTTTACAGAATACAAGAAGGGAAGAAAGAAAAAGAGAGAACAGAAAGAAAGAAAGAAGGGAAGGAAGAATGAAAAGTAATAACGGCTGAGAATTTTTCAAATTAATGAGAGAAATCAAGTCACAGATCCAGAAAGCATGCAGAACAAAACGCAAGATAAAAAATTAAATAAAAATCTACCCTAGACATATATACACCAAAGACAAAAAGAAAATCTTAAAACAAGTTAGAGGCAGAAACACACACACACACACACACACACACACACACAACACTTTATCTATTGAAGAATTACACTGGATTTTTCTTCATAAAAATGTTAAAAATAAGAGAATACATTGAATTTTTTTTTAGAAAAATAAAACTCACCAACATAGAAGTCTATACCTAGAGTAATTATCCTTCAGCAGTGAAGGAGAAATGAATATGTTCTTAGCTAAACAAACATTGATAGCATTTTCCCTCAGTAGGTCAGCCATTCAAGAAACATTAAAAGTTCTTTTGTTGTTGTTGTTGTTGTTGAGTGCCATCGAGTCGGGTCCGACCCATAGCGACCCTGTACAGGGTTTCCGAGGGTGTAAATCTTTACGGGAGTAGAAAGCCTCATCTTTCTCCCGCGGAGCGGCTGGTAGTTTCGAACCGCTGACCTTAAGGTTCGCAGCCCGATTCGTATAGAGAGGAAGAAAATTATATAGGTCAGAAACTCAGGTCTACATAAAGAAAGGAAGAGTTTTAGAAAAAGAATACGTGAAAATAAAATAAAATACCTTATGTTTTTTATTCTAATAAGATCGAATAGATAAGTGTTCAGGGTAATAATAGTAACACTATATTTGGTGAATATTGCATATGAATAAATAACAATAATGACAGCAATGCTATAAGTGATAGGAAGGACAACCTCAGAATGCGTTATTAAAAGTTTCCTGCATTCTGCATGAAACAGTAAAGGGTTGTTTGGAAATGACTTATACATTAATTGTAAATTGATATTGCAAACTGTAGGCAAACAATAAAAACAAAATAGTAATTTTTTTTTGAAAATTCATGTCACTTACAGGTTTTTATTATTCAGTGTTTTCCCTATATTATCAGAACAAAGTCTACAAGGCTTAGCATACCTAAAGGTCCTTTTTGATGCAGTATTTAAAAAAAAACCACCAGCTGTTCCATGGGAGAAAGATGAGGCTTTCTGCTCCCATAAAGATTTACAGCCTCGGAAACCCTGTACAGGGTCGCTATGAGTCAGAACTGACTCCGTGGTACACCACCACCACCTCTCCTGCCTATTTAATTACTTACTGACCAGCAAGGCCCCAACAATGATTCATACTATGAAAATGCTTCAAAAAGTTCATGGAAAAATTACCTTTTAATTCTATTTTCCATGAATGTTTTGAAGCCTCCTCATATGCCCATGACCACAAATAGTCCACTTTCTTCTTTGCCTAATCCATAATTCCTCTGATTGTCCCAGCTTTCCCTTCAGTTTTCAGGCACAGTCTCTATCACTGACAGCAGTCTCAGTGGTAAGTTCTACACTGACTGCAGAGGTCCTAGGCTATACTTATTATTGTAGCTGTAATCGTCATTGATAGTAACCCTAAATAGGGTTTTCTAGGAATAGCTGGTGAATTTGAACTGCTGACCTTGCAGTTCAAACCAACCATGTGGTCCAGTGCTTACCCTACAGCGCCACACCAGGACTCATATACAATGTGACCAAAATCCAAACCAAACTCACTGCCATCAAGTCAATTCCAGCTCATAGTTAGCCTATAAAATAGAGTAGAACTTCTCTATAGGATCCCCAAGGCATAGGATAAGCACTTGATCTCTATGTAGGTTTGAACTACAAGTTCTATGGTTCAAACTCACCAGCCACTCCTTGGCAACCCTATACAGGGTTACTGAGTCAGAAATGAACCGACAGCACTTAACAACAACAACAATCTTTTATCAGACTTGCTCATATTTCTCCTACAGAGCCACTGTTGGGTTCAAACCACCCAACTTTTAGTTAGTCGCCCATCACTTAACCCCCTGTGTCACCAGGGACTCTTATACAGTGTGAAGGCATTGGGAAATTAAAACCCTATAGACATGGTCTTAGACTTACAGGTGAGAAGCAAATACCCATGGAAGCAGCAGTCAAGAAATCAAAATACATACTGCATTGGGCAAATCTGATGCAAAGTCTTCTTTACAAATATTAATAGCAAAGATGCCATTTGTGAGAACTAAGATGTACCTGACCCAAGTCATGGTGTTTTTAATCAGCTAATGTGCAAGCAAAAACTGGACAATAAGTGAAGATTGAGAAAGAACTGATAACTGACTTATGATGTTGGCAAAGGATATTAAACATAATATGCCGAAAGAATGAGCAAATCTGTCTTAGAAGTACAGCTAACATGTTCCTTTAAAATGAGGATGATGAAACTTCATCTCATGCACTTTGAACTTGTTATAAGGAGGACTCAGTACCTGGAGAAGATCATCATATTTGGCAAAGTAAAGAATCAATGAAAAAGAGGGAGACCCTCATGGAGATGGATTGATATAATGGCTGCTCAAATAATTGGCTCAAACATAGCCTAAGACAAGAAGAACTAGATGGTGCCCAGCTGCACTACCAACTCCGCTGAAAGAGATGATATTAGAAGGCCCTGGATAAACTAGAAGAAAATGGGAAACAAAACTCAAAATCACACACAAAAAATGACCAGCCTTATTGGTCAGATAGAGATTGGTAGAACCCCAAGAGTATTGCCCTTGGTCACCTTTCTGGTTTGGAACCAAATTCACCTTCATGGCTCAAATTTCAGCCAAGCAATACATAGATCTAGTGGGGAAAACAACACTCGTATGGTACTTACACTGTGGAATGGTCAACCATTTGAGATTTAAAAATGGACAGCATTGACCCAAAGATACAGTTTACAAGGCTTGGAAAAAAAGGAATAGAAATAAGAAGCAGGGAAAGTGATGTACGTTAAGGAAATTGCAATCAATGAGATGAAATGAAGTGGTATGATGTGCAGAACTTAAAACTGATGATCTACTCTGTAAATCTTCACCCAATACACAATGAAAAGTGAAAAAAAAAAAGAAAAGCATCCCAACAACTATGAGGATGGCAGAGCATGGGTCAGTGTTTTATCCTGTCATACACAAGGTCACAATGAGCTGGAACCAACCAGATGGCACTTCACAAGAACAACAATAGGTATACAGATTCAGACCAACAGACCAGAAGAAGCTGATGACTCACGTTTCCTCTCCCATAATGAACTGTTCAAAATGAAGAGATTACACATGGTCACTCTGACACATCCTGTGTCAATGAACAGTTAACACTTATCTAAGCCAAGATATATGAACGACAGTTACCTGACCCAACAACTGTAAGACATCCATATTTGTGCTCATTCCAAAGATATATAATCAAATGGAATATAGAAATCACAGAACAATATCATTAGTATCAAATGCTAGCAAAATTTTGTTAAAGATTATTTTTAAATGACTGCAGTCATACATTACCAGATTTCAAGCTAGATTCAGAAATGGATTTAGAAGGAGAGATATTGTTGATGTCAGATGGATCTTGGCTGAAAGCTGGGAATATCAGAAGGGTATTTACCTGTGTTGTAGATTACCTGAAGACATTTGATTATGTGGAACACAACAAAGTATAGATAATATAGTGAAGAATGGGAATCCCAGAACATTTTATTGTGCCATGAGGAATCTATAGATGGTTCGATAGGCAGTCATCTAAACAGAACAAGGGGGTATTATATGATTCAGGACTGGAAAAGGTGTGTGGTAGCTCCTACCATTTCATCTTACTTATTCAATGTGTATGCTGAGCAAGTAATTCAAGAAACCAGACAATACAAAGAACAGTGTGGCATCAAGATTGGGGAAAAGACTCATTCACAACGAGAGATAAAGCAAATTTGCTTGCTGAAACTGAAGACTACTTGAAGGTGAGAAATCCTAGCCTGCCAGCATGGATTACACCCGAATATAAACAAAATTAAAATTCTCACTGCTGAACTAGTAAACAACATCATAGCAAATAGAGAAAAAAACTGAACTTGTCAAATAGGTCATTCTATTTGGATCAACAATTGACACTCAAAGAACTTACAGCCTAGAAATCAAATGACATATCACACTGGGACAAATCTTCAGTAATAGACCTCTTTAAAGTGTTTAAAAGCAAAGAAGACACTTTGAGAACTAAGGTATTCATGACCCAAGCCATGAAATTTTCAATCACTTCATATTCATGTAAAAACTGGACAATGAAAAAGGAACACAGAAAACAATTAGACACATTTGAATTATAGGGCTGGAAAAGAATACTGACTATACCATGGACTTTTGAAAAAACAACCAAATCAGTTTTAGAAGACATTCATCCAGAATGCTTCCTACAATAGAAGATTATGAGATTTCAGCTTGCTTACTTTAGACATGTCATCAAGAAACACCAATTGCTGAAAAAGAACAAACTGGCTTAGTAGAGGGTCAGCAAAAATGAAGAAAATCTTCAATGAGATGGATTAATACAATAGCCTCAATAACAGACTCAAACACATCAAAAATCCTGGAGATGGTATAGGACTGGTCAGATGACTGGTCAGATGGCATAGGACTGGTCAGATGCTGTTACTCTATACATAAGACCACCATGAGTTAGAGCTGACTTCACACCAAACAATAGCTGTATTTTCTGGAAGAGATGTGGCCAACTCAATAATGTGCCATTGTATATTTACCATCCTTCTTTTCTGCCACTCTTCTCTTTTCCCTCATTTTTACTTTCCTGAGATTTCAAACACAAACAAAGCTTTGGCACACAGTTTGCCTTTGAATATATTTTGCTATTATTGTTAAATGCTTTCAAGTTGGTTCTGACTCATAGTGACCCTGTATAGTGTTTCTGAGGAGCAGCTGGTGGGTTAGAACTGCCGATCTTGTGATTTAAACAGATCTTTTGGTCCAGTGCTCATGCTACAGCACCACACCAGGATTCCCATAGACTCAGTAATAAAAAGAAAATCTTGAAATTTTTATAATGTTAGAAAAAGAAATAGGTAAACAGGTAAATGGATTTCAGAAGGGCCCTAAACTCCTTCAGACCAATGGTTTTCCTTTGATCACCCCTGGAATCTTTTGCATTCCCAGATTATAGCATTTATTATTCTGAAATTCATTTACCTATTTATTTCTCCTCTAAGGTTATAAAAAGTTCAAGAGTTTCTTTTTATTATTGAGTCTATATAATACATGAGTCGGAACCGACTCCATGGCACATAACAACAACAACAAAATATACTTACATCAGTCAGTACACAATCAATATTCAGTAAGTGCTCAGTGAATGAATGAATGCAGTCTACATTCTGCTTTGAATCCAAGTAAGAGAAATATAAGAAAAACATGTATTCTCTAAGTATAGTCAATCAACTGAAACTCAAAAACTATTTAAAACAAAGCTTCTACATTTAAATTGCTCATTTAACTGCATCAGCATTTTCTTAGATTTAGAGGATTTGTGTTGGGAAATTTTGCAAATGTTCCATTCTCTCTCCCATATCGTCTCAGGAATACATAATTAGAGCTAGAACTTTTCTTAGTTTTTTAAAATACAAAATGTTGCTTGTTTCTTGGTATTAAATTGGTTTGGGATTTCCTGTGAAATGTACAGTACAAGAGGGAGAAATCATGACTTACACTTTACAGCTTAAATATGCTTTCTCCCCACCCAAACAAAAGTAGTGCCAAAATAAATTTTAAAGAAGATGATTAGCATATCCAAGGTTATTTCCTTTTCCAAATACCTATAGAAAATGGAATATCTTTCCTTCCTTCAGGCAGCCTAAATTATTTTGAATTGAGAGTTGTTGTTGTTAAGTGCCGTGGAGTCGATTCCGACCCATAGCAACCCTGTATAGGGTTTCTGAGGAGCAGCTGGTGAGCTTGAACTGCAGACCTTGCAGTTCAAATGGCTTTGAAGTCTGGCACATGAGCCCACAGCACCACAGGATTCTAAATTGAGAGTATGAATGTGTTATTTTAACTTTCTAGACAAGTCAAATTTAAGTTACAAGATATAAAAACCAAATTAGCAATTGTTGTTGTTGTGTGCCGTCAAGTCCGTTTCAACTCATAGCAATCCTGTATAACCCTAAGAGTGATTGGTGTGTTGAGATGCCAACCTTTTAGTTAACAGTCCAGTGTTATCATATAGCACCGCACCAGGACTCCATAAGGTAAATGTTGGTAAATGCTGTCGAGTCAGTTCTGACTCATAGCAACCCTATAGAGGGTTTCCAAGGAGCAGCTGGTAGGTTTTAACTGCCAACCTTGTGGTTCATAGTCCAGTGCTGATCCTACAGTGCCACACCACGTATCCATAAGATAAATAGACATATATAAATGTTGTTAATATTAGGTGCTGTCAAGTCGGTTTCAACTCATAGTTACCCTATGCACAACACTTAGAGCAATCAAGGATATGTCATCTACATATCACAATATGCTAATGAGTCTTTTCTCCAATCTTGAGTCACGTTCTATTTCATGTAATGTACCTTCTTAGATTCTTTGCTCAGCAAAGATTGAATAAGTATTGTAAAAGGATATAACCTTGAATAAGTATTGTAAAAGGATATGCACCTTTCCTGAGTATATAAACCATTCTTAGAAATCATGAATAATGTGGAAGAAAAATGTGGAACAAAACTCAGAATCATAAAAATGACCAAGCTTACTGGTCAGATAGAGAGAGACTGGTGGAATTGAGACTATGACCCTAAATCAGTCTTCAGGTATTGAAATGAATTTACCACTATGGCTCAATTTTTAACCAAATAGACAGGTCTATAACATGAGTCCTGCTGCGGTACTGTGGGTTAATGTGTTGGACTGAAAAGTCAGTTTGAACTGAAAAGTCAGTGGTTCAAGCTCACCAGCAGGTCCTTGGAAACCATATACAGGGTAGCTATAGGTCAGAATCAATTCGATGGTACTTAACCAACACCAACAGTAACAGTTACAGAGTCCTGGTAATAGTAACAATAACAGTTACGGAGTCGCTGTGGGTTAATGCACTGGACTGCAAGTTGGTTTGAACCACAAGGTTGGCAGTTCAAGCTCACCAGCTGTACCTCAGAAACCCAATACAGGGTCACAACGTGTTGGAACCAGCTCGGCAGCACTTAACAATAACATACAACAACAACATAGCATGAACAACAACACTAAAATGATTTGCACACCTTAGAATAACCAACCATTTGAGATAAAAAGGGTAGCATTTATCCAAGGACAAAGTTCAGAAAAATTAGGAAAGAAGGAGAAATGGAAACAGGAAGCACAAAGAGGAAGTGTGATAAATAATGTTACATTCTGGGATTGCAATCAATGAGCTGAAATAAAACGTGTATGAATTGTTGAATGAAAAAAACTGGTCTGAAATTCACCATATAAAGTAAAAAACAAAAAGCAAGAAAGAAAGAGAGAAAGGAAGGAAAGAACAAATGAAAAATGGAAAGACAGAATGAAGAATTAGAAGTACTCATGAAAAAAGGTCTAGATAATAAGTAAGAAAGGTGACCAAGACTGTAAAGTCAGTGCACTTGCCAGGCCTGTTTGTATTGAAATTGCCGTCTCTCTCTCTTTTGCTCTAGGTTTCTTTTCTTTCTTTGTCTACTGATGTAATCACCTTAAATGACTAAAGAAACCTAGGGTCCTCTCTCATTCCAATATTCCAAGGCTTACTCTACTATGAACTCTTCCTGCATACTTTAAGTCTTTTTCTTGATCAGTCAAGCTTAGAGATTAACCCCTGCCTTCAGAGGAATTAGTTTGTGGTATGAGATAAAATTTGGATCCATAATGAGATGCAACTTGCACTCCTGTCTTTAGAATTTTCTTTCATTGTCACTCAGGTACCTAGACGCTGTCTGGATCCCAGACCTTCTTCTTAAATGAGTATACTAACTGCCTTCAGAGTGTAAAAGATGAAATAAAAGGTATGAGCAAGCATAGGACAAACCAGATGCAACTTCCTGGTGCATTGATCTTTGATAGAAATATAAAAATATTTTATTTAAAATATATGGACATAATAAGAAATGTGCTGTTGTTGCTAAAGGCCGTCGAGTCTGTTCTAATTCATAGTGACCCTGCATACAAAAGAATGAAACACTGCCTGGTCCTGTGCCATCCTCACAATTGTTGTGATGTTTGAGATCATTGTTGCAGCCATATGTCAGTCCATTTCAGTGGAGGTCTTCTTCTGTTTTAAAGAAGTAAAGTTTGTTGTAAAATATGAATGAATTTGTAAAATTAAACTTTAAGACATTAAAATATTTCATTCTTATACCAAGCAAGTTTCTCTGATAGTGTTTGTTGATTTGCTTCTGTACTGCAAAAGAATTTTTTTCGGTGAAATATGTTATTGTGGGCTAAATGGTGGCTCCCCACCAAAATATAACCCCCATAAATATTACTATACATGGCAAAAGGAGGAATCCTAGCAGTACAGTGGTTATGTACTTGGCTCTAAACCAAAGGCTGCAGTTGGAACCCACCAGCATTTCTGCAGGAGAAAGATATGGCAGTCTGCTACCCTAAAGATTGTTGTTGTTGTTAAGTGCTGTTGAGTCAGTTCTAAGCCATAGTGACCCTGTATAAGGTTTCTGAGGAGCAGCTGGTGAGCCTGAACTGCAACCTTTCAGTTCAAACTGACTTTGCAGTGGAGACAATTGACCCACAGTGCCATACCAGGACTCTACCCTAAAGATTATATTGTTGTTGTTGTTATGTGCTGTGGAGTCAGTTCCAACTCATAGCGACCCTGTATAGGGTTTCCGAGGCTGTAAATCTTTACAGGAGCAAAAAGCCTCATCTTTCTCCTGTGGAACAGCTGGTAGTTTCCAACAGCTGACCTTGCGGTTCACAGCCTGATTTGTAACCACTACTCTACCAGAGCTCCTTCCAGAGATTACAGTCTTGATAATCTTATGAGGCCATTCTGTAGGGTCACTATGCATCAGAATTGACTCAAAAGTAAATAGGTTTTACGACAAAAGAGCGAATATTACTTTATATAGCAAATAATGTAAATTAAGAACCTTGAGAAGACAGCTTTTCCTGAATTACTTAGTAGGCTCTACACACAGGCAGAGAGGAAAAGACAAACTCAAGGAGGAGAAGGCAATCTGAAGGCAGAGAAGAGATGTGGCACAGTCAACTGATGACAAGATCCACTAGAAACTGAAAAAGATAAAGAACAGGTTCTCTCCTAAGTCTCTAATGAGAGCACATTCCTGCTAACACCTTGATTTCAGTTCAGTGAAACTATGTTGGGACTCCAACTGTGACAGAATAAATGCTATTGTTTTAAGCCACTCTGTGTGTGATAATTTGTTATAGAAGCCATAGGAAATTAATACACTACATGAGCAATTTTCTTTGTGTTCCTACAACTTTGTGAAGGGCATTACTCGCCTTGAGTTGTATTTACCTGCTTGCATATCATCTCTCCCCATAATGCCAGCTAATCAAAGATAAAATCAAGGTCCTTGACAGAAAATTCCACAGTGACAAAATGAATTTCTAGTATTTACACTATAGGACTCAATCAACACTAATGTGTCATTTCCATTGAATTATCTCACTTTGACATTATTAGCTCTTGTTGTTATTAGTGTCTTAGAGTCAGTTCTGACTCATAATGACCTAATTTTTGTACAAGAGAACAAAATGCTGACCTGCCCTGCACCCTACTTACAATCCACATTGTTGCAGCCACTATGTCAACCCACCTTCTTGAAGATCTTTTTTTCCAAAAAAACAGGGTCCGGTAATTGGTGAAATACCAAGTGAGAAGTTTCACAAGTTGATGCAATGCTGGAAGTGCTTACTCATCTGTGTTTCTCCTGGGACTCCTAATTACATGTCCAAAGTAGGAGAGATCACGTCTCACCATCCCTGCTTCTAAGGAACATTCTTACTGAACTTCATCCAAGACAGATTGGCTCATTCTTCTAGCAGTCCATGGTACGTTCAAAATCCTTCACCAACACCAGAATTCAAATATATTAATTCTTCACAGGTGATATTAATTCAAATACATTATTTCTTTGTACAGGTGATTATAAATACCATGGCTTGGGTAAGGCACACCTTAGTCCTCAAAGCAACATCTTTGTTGTTCAACACTTTAAAGAAGTCTTTTGCAGCAGATTTGCCCAATGTAATTGTTTCATTTCCTGACTACTGTTTCCAGGTGCATTGACTGTGGATCCAAGTAAAATGAAAACCTTGACAGCTTTAATATTTTCTATTTATCATATTGCTCATTGATCCAGAAATTGTGAATTTTGTGGGAGAAAGATGAGGATTTCTGTTCCCGTAAAGATTCACAGCCTTGGAAACCCGGTTCAGGGTCGCTATGAGTCAGAACCGACTCCACAGCACATAACAACAACAATAACAACAGCATACAAGAATACAGACTCCTGGTATGATGCTATAGGATCAGCATTAGACTGGGAACCACAAGGTCACCAGTTTAAACTCACCAGCTATTCCTCAGAAACCCTACACAACAATAACATACATTGAGTTGTAATTCAAGTTGAGGGTTGTAGTCTTTGATATTCAGGAAATATTTCAAGTTCTCTTTACTTTCAGCAAACAAAGTTGTGGCATCTGCATACCACAGATAATTGATGAGTCTTCTTCCATTCCTGATATTGCTTTAAAAAAAATTTTTTTTATTGTGAATTGAGTGATAGAACATTTGTTTTACACTTGTTTCACTGCAATGATTACAATCTCCTCCATGCATCATTATTCAACAGTATTTGCTTCTATTCCCTGTTTTTTTGGTGTGGTTTTTTTTGGGGGGTGGGGTGGGGGTGGGGGTGGGGGTTGTGCACAAAAATACTCAGGAATATATAATCATTTAAACAATCAGAGGGAACATTCTGCAAGCCTGCCTCCTGGCCACCAGCATACAGCCTTTCTCTTTCCATGAGTCTGGAGTCCTCAGCTGCTCTATCTCTCCATGTCCCCATCTCTGCCTCCATCTATGGTGTCACTGCTTCTCTGGATAGAGTGCATATTCCACTTATGCTCTTCTCCCTTGATGGTCCTAGAGTCCTCTGTTCCTGGACTGTAAGATTAATTACTTCCCCCTTTTGGTTACAAAACTTCTGCCTTTACAATTGTGACCATCGGAATTAGCCATGATAACAATTACTCACTATTGAATCATACGAATCATATTCCCATCTCTTTTCACCAGACCCATCTAGACAAGATGAAACTAGTTAGTGGGGATTCTACCTTCTCCCACATACTCTGAAACTAAATTCCTTCTTGAAAACTTGTAAGTCAGTCACTGCATGCCTTTATAGCTCCCTTTATATGTGAAGACTCCTTCCCTCTCAACTGGTATTTTGAGCTACTACATCCATAAGCATAGGTCAAGTTCATCAAATTGTAGCAAATTATACTTGTTTCCTTTATGAAAAAGAATTTTTTTAAAATCATCCTCTAGTTGAGTTCTGATCATCAAGCCATCAAAGCTAGGTCGAATGGATGTGATATTGCATTCTTCTTCATATGATTCATTTTCTCAGATTATTTACTTAGTATCACAGTGGTTATGAATCGAGCTGCTAACCTCAGGGACAGCAGTTCAAAACTACCAGCTGTTCTGTGGGAGAAAGATGAGGCTTTCTGTTCCCGTAAAGATTTACAGCCTCAGTTTCCACCCTTATCTCCACAGGTCTGTGAAAACACCACAACACACCCACCATATTGGTCCCAGCAGCTCTGCAGTGGTGGAAAATGGTACCAGAAACTTCCAGTAATTCAAATCAACCATCAGTGATGCTGTTGATTTTGGTACAGTCTGATGCCATTGCCACCCATGGACAGGAAAAAGAAACCTACAAGTGCCACTATGTAGCCAAGAGATCTGATTCTGAGAACTACCCTCACCTCCAGGGGGGCCTTGAATGCTTTGAGTTGGGGGACAGTTTCAGCATTAGAAGAATAACCACCCAAAGACACCAAGGTCAACTGGTACCACATTTATATAGTCCACAAAGACAATATTCTACACCCTGTTCTGTGAGTAGCAGCTGGGATCTTAGCAGTTCATAAGCAGCCATCTAAGGTACAACTGGTGGACTCTCCTTGTGCAGAGGAAAGAAGAGTGATGGAAACTGCAGATTCCTGAAAACAATTTGTCCAATGGACCAGTGGACCACATGAACATCAGTCAATCTTTCTGACCCTGAAGCCAGGGAATCAGATGGTGCCCAGCTGCCACTGTCAACTGCTCTAACTGGGGTCATATTAGAAGCTGCTGGAGAAAATGGGAGAAAATATGGAACAAAACTCAAAATCATAAAAAAAAGACCAGGCTTACTGGTCAGATAGACATGGTAGAAACCTGAGACTATGGCACATGGTCACCTTTCATAATTGGAACTGAACTCACTCCTTGAGTCAATTTCCAACCTATCAAATAGATAGGTCCATAGTGGGGAACTACTACACTCATGAGATATGCACACCATAGAAAGGTCAACATTCAACATGGAAAGGGCAGCATTTACCTAAGAACAAATTCAGACCTGTTGGGAAAGAAGGAGGAAGAGAAACAAGAAACACAGAGAGGAAGATGGGCTAAGTGATGCTACACTAAAGGGATTGCAATTGTTGAGATGAGTGTGTGATTTGTTGAATTAAAACTGATGATCTCCTCTGTAAACCCTCACTCAATTCACAATAAAAGTTTTTTGTTTTGTTTTGTTTTGTTTAAAAAAAAAAAAAAAAAAAAAAGATTCACAACCTCGGAAACCCAATACAGGGTGGCTATGAGTCGGAACCAACTCCATGGCACACAACAACATATCAATTGAATAAATATGTTGAAAGAATTCAACCCTGCTGCACACCTACATGATTTGTTAAAACATTTTTATTGTGAACTGAGTTACAGTTTACATGGGAGTACATTTCTTTTTTTATTGAATGTATACAAAAACAGTCAGGAATATATTATTATTTAAACAACCAAAGAGAACATTCTGCAAGTCTGCCTTCTTGCCACCAGCACACAGCTTTTCTCTTTCCGTGAGTCTAGATTTCTCAGATGCTCTATCTCTCCATGTCATTATCTCTGCTTCCATTTCTGGCGTTGCTTCTTCTCTGGATAAGGTCCCACATTCCACTCCTGTTCTTCTCCCTGGATGGTCCTATGATTAACGACTCCCCCTTTATGTTACAAAACTTCCACCTTTACAGTTGTGAGAATTGCAATTAGTCATGATAACAATTACTCACTATCAAATCGTAAGAATCTTATCCCCACCTCCTTTCACCAGACCTGTCTAGACAAGATAAAAACGATTCCGTGGGGATTATACCTTCCCCCACACACTCTGAAATTAAACTCTGTCTTGAAAACATGTAAGCCAGTCACTGTGTACCTTTATAACCCTCCTCATTTTAGATAGCCAATGTCTAAGTTGCCCATCCCTATCAATCTTGCGTACAGAGAGGATCTGATGAAGACTCCTTCCCTATCTGTTGTTATTTTGAGCTACTACATCCATAAGTATAACACTTATCTGATTTGAAACCATGCAGTATCCCTTTGTTCCTTTCAAACAACTGCCTCTTGGGCTGTGAAAAAGTTCTGCATGAGCATAATTAAGTGTTCTGGAATTCCAAATCTTTACAATCTTATCCATAAGACACAAGTAAATGTCTTTGAATACTCAATAAACCAAAAGTAAACATGCTTCTGATAGTTTTTGCTTTTAGCCAAAATCCATCTGATATCGTCAGTGAAATCCCTCATTCCACATCTTTTTCTGAATTTGGCTTAAATTTCTGGCAGGTCCCTGTGCATGTACAGCTACAACATTTTAAAATTATGTTCAGCAAAATTTTACTTGTGTGTGATAGTAATGATATTATTCAATATTTTCCACATCTATTGGATCACCTTTCTTTGTAATGGGCCAAGTGGTTGGCCAGTTGTGGTTGCCAGATTTCTTGGTCTAGATGAGTGAGCACTTCCACCATGACATCAGTCTGTGAAGCATCTCAATTGGTATTCCATTAATTCTGGAAGCCTTGGGTTTTTCTGCCACTGTCTTCAGTGCAGCTTGAACTTTTTCCTTCAAAATCATCAGTTCTTGATCATATGCTACTTCCTGAAATGGTTGAATGATGACCAATTATTTTTGGTACAGTGACTCTGTATAATCCTTTTATCTCTCTTTTTTTTAACCTCTTGGTTACAGAGTTTGTTGGAGAAGTTAACCAGTTACAATCTAGGATCAAAACTATTCAGGGTACAGTTCTTCCAGGCAGGACAGCCTTTCCTCTGCCATGCCCTAAGGCCCTCTCTGACCCTTCCATCTTCTTTTGATGTTACCTGTGTCAGTCAATATTTTGCCCATTGTTATTATTGTTAAGTGTCCTTGAGTCAATTCCAACACATAGTGATCCTATATAGGGTTTCTGAGGAGCAGCTGGTGAGCTTGAACTGCCAACCTTGCCATTCAAACAGCTTTGCAGTCTGGCGCATTAACCAACAGTGCCATACCAGGACTCCATTTTGCCCAAAGAATCTTCCAATATTGCAACTTAAGGCATTAGTTTTTCCTTCAGTTCTTTCAGTTTGAGAAAATGCTGAACATATTCTTCCCTTTTGGATTCCTTTGCACAACTCATAATACTTCACAGACTCAAATTTCCATTGAAATCTGCTGTTCAGCTCTCTTTTAGTTCATCATTTCTTCCATTCACTTTAGCTACTCAGCATTCAAGAAAAATTTCATTCTTTTCCAAATCCATTTTGGTCTTTTCTTTATTTCCTATGCTATTAGGGATCTTTTGATGCCCTTGATGTCATATTACAACTCATCTGGTCTTCAGACACTAACAGTTTAATGCATCAACTCTATACTTGAGACAGTCTCTCAATTCAGTGTGGATAGACTCATGATCATCCTCTGACTCTCATACAGAGCAGACAGTGAGTTTCTCATATTCAAGTTGAAACTGATATTATGCAGGATTATGAGATACACTTAACATATTTTTCAAAAGACTGCAGGGTCATCATTTTAAAAATATAATCCCATTAGTAAATATATTAATGATGTGCTTTCAAACAGTGTTAACATGGTGTAACTTAAATAATTTTAAAGGATTTTTTTTCCACAAATACAATCATAAATGTAGAAATATTTATGATTTTTTTTGCCTTAGTCAAGCAAATGCAATTGACAATGATCAAGTTATAAATATTTCTGATGCATTTTTTAGGGTAAAAGATCACTTAAACATGAAATACTAAAAGTTTTATTGAATCAATAAGAAATAAAACTTTAATTTGGATTGTACCAATACAGAGGAAAAAAGAAATGTCCATTTTCAAACAGAAATTTTTTATGGAACATAAACCATTGCATACAAATCCAAGCTAAACAAATGTATACATCTTCTCTTGGTGGTGATGTTGTTACGCGTTATTGTTGAGTTTGTTGAGTTAGTTCTGACTCACTGTAACCTTGTCTAGGGTTTCTAAGTAGCAGCTGGTAGATTTGAGGCGCTGACCTTGCGGTCCAGTGCGTTAACCTGCAGTGCCACACCAGGGTTTCTTTCTTGGTAGTAAGCAGGTAGCTTTCCCTTTCAATTATCTCAGTCTTATGATAGACTTAATCATGCTCTGAATTACAGAAAGTGTTGTTACAGAGGAGAAACCGATGTGCTACTACTTCTCTCTGCTTAGTGAATCACCTTACGGAATATAAGCTATATATACATTAGATATAAAGAAATGTAGTACATATTGTTGGGTACTAAAACACATAACTGAATGGAGACTACAGCTTCTCCTAGCTATTGGGGTTTTTGTCTGATATGGATAGAGCAGGGAGAACTGGGTTATGTCATATCTTCAGCCAAGATATTTTGGTTCACATTCTATTTATTATTTGTCTTAACTGAGTTCTCTAGAGAGGTAAAACCAATGAAGCTTGTACATGTGTCTATAAAGAGAAAATTATAACAGTTGTAGAGGTGGTCAGTCCCACATCTGTGGATTGGATGTCATGTAGGAGGCTCCTGACTCATGTAACTGTGGGGTTGATGAATCAAGATCAGAAGGTCAGATGGATGACAGGTAGGCAGGCATGCAAGTAGGGCTGTAGGCATGTAAGTAGGCATAGAGTCAGGTAGGCAGGCAGATCTGGCCAGAAGAAAACAGGCTGCTGATAACTCCCAGGATCAGCAGATAATGAGCAGGCCAGTGGTTGACATCCAAAGAACCAGAGGTCAGAGGATGAGCCAGATGAAAACTCCAGTTCAAGCAGAGAGCATGCAAGCTTTATCTTGTTGTTGTTACTAGGTGCCATCGAGTCAGTACCAACTCATAGCGACCCTATGCACACCAGAATGAAATACTGCCCAGTCCTGGGCCAACCTCATATTTGTTGCCACGCTTAGGCCCACTGATGGTTCCACTTTGCCAATCCATCTCACTGAGGGTCTTCCTCTTTTTCTCTGACCCTCCACCTTACCAAACATGATATCCTTCTCCAGTGACTGGTCCCTTCTGACAATATGTCCGAAGTATGAGAGACGAAGTTTGGCCATCTTGGCCTCCAAGGAGCACTCTGGCTGCACTTCTTCCAAAACGGATCTTTTGGTTCTTTTGGTACTTTCAATATTCTCCTCTACTACCATAACTCAAAAGCACCAATTCTTCTATGGTCTGTGTTATTCACTGTCCAGCTTTCGCATACATATAAAGTTATTGAAAATACCATGGCTTGGGTCAGGAGCACCTTATTCCTCAAGCTGACATCTTTGCGCTTCAACACTTTAAAAAGGTCTTTTGCAACAGAACGTGCCTAATGCAATATGTCATTTGATTTCTTGACTGCTGCTTCCGTGAGTGTTGATAGGTGATCCAAGAAGAATGAAGTCCTAGACAACTTAAAATACTTACTGATGAAGATCAAAGACCATATCCTTTGGTATGGATTGCATCTCAATATAAAGAAAGCCACTACCCCAAAGAAACTCCTTTTTAATTGATTGGCTGCTGGTAGCAGATGTCATAATATAGTTGATTACATTATATAAGATTTCATCATGGAGAATACTTCTCAACTGCCAATACACTGAGAATACTGTCCCAGCCAATGTTGAACATTTTTATTTTCCTATATTCTGCTTTCTTCAAGATGCACACTAATTATGTTTTTTTTTTAAGTGAAGCCCTATCACTTAATAATATTTCATTTATACTTACTACTGTTCTTCTTAAACTTACATAAATAATTTCATAAACAACATGAGGGTCCTAGTCTTTAAGAGTGGGTAGTTGACCAAATGCCAATGAGTAGCTTCCTTATTTTTGTCTCTGCTGTAACAATAATACTTTGTCTACAGGAGCCAGTAACATATGCAATGTGTATCTTCTGAATCACACCTGTTTATGATTGAACTTTAAAATGTCCTTATATTCTGGTTTCCCCAAGCCCCCAATTAATTATATTTAGTTAACAGGTAGAGAATAAATGGTCATTTTTATGACTACTTTTGGAAAATCTAGAAATCCCATCTAGTGTTTGTGATATCAAAAATTACATTTGTTGCTGTTAGGTGCCATCGAGCAGGTACTGACTCACAGCAACTCTATGCACAACAGAATGAAACACTGTTCGTTCCTATGCCAACTTCACAATTGTTACTATATTTGAATCCACCGCTACTGCCACTGTGCCAATCCATCTCGTTGGAGGTCTTCCTCTTTTATTCTGACCCTCCATTTTACCAAACATGATATCCTTTTCCAAGGACTGTTCCCTCCTGATCATATATCCAAAGTATGAGAGATGAAGAGTCTGGCCATCCTGGCTTCCAGGGAACTTTCTGGCTGTACTTCTTCTAACACTGACTGGTTTGTTCTTTTGTTAGTCCAGTGTACTTTTAATATTCTACTCCAATTCCACAGCTCAACTGCATCAATTCTTCTACAGTCTTCCTTAGTCACTAACCAACTTTTGCAGGTGTATGAGGTTACTGAAAATATCAGGACTTGGGCCAGGTGCACCATACTGCTAAAACTGACATATTTGTTCTTCAACTCTTTAAAGAGGTTTGTGCAGCAGATTTCATTGTGCCTAATGAAATAATATGCTATTTGAATTCTTGACTGCTGTTTCCATGAGTGTTGATGGTTGATCCAAGAAAAAATACAGTCTTTGACAACTTCAATTAATTCTTCATTGATATGGAGTTGTTTATTGGTCCAGTGGTGAGGATTATTGTTTCCTTTACATTGACATGCAACTCATACCAAAAGCTGTGTGGTCTTTGATCTTCATCAGTAAGTATTTTTAAGTCCTGTTCACTTTCAGCAAGCCAAGTTGTGTCATCTACAAATCTCAAGTTGTTAACGAGTCTTCCTTATATCCTAATGCCATGTATTTCTTCATATAATACAGTTTCTCTGATTATTTGCTCAGGATACAGATTTAATAAGTATGGTGAACAAATACAACCATGGTGCTCACCTTCCCTAATTTTAAACCATTTGGTACTCCCTTGTTCTGTTTGAACAACTGCCTCTTGGTCTATGTACAGGTTCCTCACTAGCACAATAAGTGTTCCGGAATACTCATTCTCCACAATGCTGTCCATAGCTTGTCATGATCCACACAATCAAAAGCCTTTGCAGAGTCAATAAAGCACAAGCAAACATCTTTCTGGTATTCTCTGCTTTTGAGCAAGATCTATTTGGCGTCAACGATGATATCCTTCATTCCACATCCTCTTTTGAATCCTGCTTGAACTTCTGCAAATTCTTTATTGATGATGTCAAATTTATTTTGTGCATTTGCAAAATAAGAGCTAACAATTAAATCTTTCTTAGTTGCAATTCTGCAACAGGCATTTTGACTCTGAATGCCATATTCACCAGAAACAGATTTAGGTCATAATAACTCAGAAACCCCCAAAGGAGAAGATTTTTATCAACATAAACCCTTTCTACACCTACAATGAAAAAATTACAACTGGTGTATCAAGTTCGTCAGCTTGTCATTATGTAGTGAGAACATTTTATTCCCCTAGAAAGAACATGGTGACGACCTTACCAAGGTTGTTCACCAAGCAAATTGCAGCACAGGGAGGTGAAAATGAAGTGAGAAATAGAAAGTAATAATGTTTTACAGAATAAAACCGCTAGACAGAAAGCATGTGATTCTTTTCTCTCTCCCAGAGGTTGCCAAAAGCTAAAATTTTCAGTTCCATCTTTCTTGTTGAACCTATTTAAACCATAAACCCAGTGTTATTAAAGCAGGAAAAAATGGAAGTCAAGTTGGCACCTGGTAGAAAGTACTGAAAGTAAAATGCTAAGGATATCAAAAGTCCATTTAAAAAATCTAAGTATAAGTGCCAGAAGCAATCGGCATAATGCAGATCAAGCTGGCAATACTTCAGTATGAAGCTTAAAACTAAAAATGTAAGTGTGTTCACATACGAGTATGCACTGTGCTACTCAAAAGGAAAATTTTCATCTTAAAAGGAATGTTCCATAAAAGAGAATTCAGTCCCCTCTCTTTTATCAAGTGCCTTCAGTGTTTGAAGTATATAATGCTAGAAGAGCCTCATTGTATCTCTTCAGAAAACAGTGATGTTGAGAAATTTTTTTGTCACCAATACACGAAGCAAACAGGTTGATTTACTTTACAATGTATTCTGTGAGTAAAAATCACACCAGTTAAGGCAAAACTAACAAGAATAATTATCAAGGGTTTCCACAACCCACAAACCTTGGCATTTTGAATAATCATATCTTCCATTCCAGGTGGTTTATTAAAAATGTATTTTCCCCTTTACAGGTCTTTCACATTTTGGCAAGTGTCAGGTTTTTTCCTTTTATTATGTAGGTGGTGGCCACAGTTTTATAGGTAGTGTACAGCCGCCTCATTCTTATTTTCACGAATGTAAAAAGATCTGCTGACCAGATGTCTCTTCCTGGCTGCCAAAGGGGTAAGCTGGTCCTAAAGGATAAGTCTAATAAAATTAAATTTAAGTAACAGAGTCATTCAGCAATATACTCTTTGACTCATGATGGCAAACCCTAAGTTGAAACCAAGAAATGAAACATTTTCACAGTGTTTATTATAACAGGATGAACAAATGATGGGAAATGGAGTATGGGAAAAACAAACAAACAATAGATGTGAAAATAACAAAACAAAAATGAATAAAATAATATGATAAGTTACAGAAATAAGTGTAGGTATAGTGAACGTATAATGTTATATTTGTTCTATCTAAAGACCTTTTCCCAATAAATAAAGTCATTCACTGACCTAACCTGTCTGCCTTTGTTGTTGTTGTTAAGTGCCGTCGAATCGGTTCCGACCCAAAGCGATCCTGAACAGGGTTTCCGAGGCTGTAAATCTTTATGGGAGCAGAAAGCCTCATCTTTCTCCCGCGGAACAGCTGGTAGTTTCAAACTGCTGACCTTGCGATTCACAGCCTGATTTGTAACCAGTATGCTACCAGAGCTCCTTGCACCCTAGTAAATGCAGTATATATGTGTGAAAATGTTGAGCTGTGCCTACACTCATGATGATCAACTCTCAAAATGGAAATAAAAACAGGCTTTTGATGCATAAACAAGTCAATTATTTCTTACCTTAGGATTTTTCTCCTTTGGAATATTGTTTTTATCGTACAAATACAATTCTATACAGCAACAAGAGCTAGGTCAAGGAATGAGAGAGTGGTAAAGAGTAGAAGAGGGTCAAGATAGGGCTCCTTACTCAAAAACAATTAAGAATTCAAAATGACAACAATAGAACATTAAAGCAAGTATAGAATCTTACAAGATTCCACACAGGACATGGAGAGATTGAGCTCTGGGGACTCTGGACTCAGGGAGAGAGAGGGGCTGTGTGCTGATGGCCGGGGGCAGGCTTGTGGGGTGTGCCATTTGGTTGTTTGATGATGCATGGAGGGGATTGTAATCATTGCAATGAAATGAAATGCGTTAGGATGAATGTAAAACTGATGTTCTTTCATGTAAACAATCACATAATTCACAATAAAAACTTAAAAAAAAAAAAAAATTCCACACAGGGCACACACCATAAATCCAGCCCTAGTACAGGACATTTTAGGTAGAGAAATGACATTTGTGAAGGCCTAGAAACCAAGAGGAGTGAATTTTAGGGAAAAAAAGAACCCCAGTGTCAGGGAACTGTCTCATCTTCATAGAGCATGTCAGGAGTAACAAAATTGTAAAGGCTCTAACAAAGCATCAAACAAGGTGGCTTACCACAACTGTAGAGTTGCCAGCAGTAGGCAATGAGGCTCAATGAATAAAATGAAACAAAACAACTCACCGCACAGAAATAGCTGAGGTATTAGCATAGTAGAGTCAGTTCTAAGGCCTCAGATCCCATAGGGCAATGCACAAAAAGCAGAAATAGCAGCTACACATGCACTAGGCTGCATCACTGTTAAGGAATTCAGGAGTAAGAGCTTTTATGACATTGTTAGCGGCCACTGAGTCGGTCCCCTACTCATAATGAACCCATATAAAAAGGACTAAAACGCTACCCAGTACTACATGATCAATTCTGAAACAAATTATTGTATCTATAGGATTTTCATTGGTTGATTTTCATAAGTAGACTGCTAGACTTTTCTCCCTAATCCACCTTAGTCTGAAAGATTCACTAAACCTGGTCAGTATAATGTTGTTATAATAGCAGCATGCAAATCTCCTCTGAAAAACAGGTGGTGGCTATGTCTGAGGTATACTGGCTAGGAATTGAAAGATGTCTTACCCATGGAAGGTGAGAATTCCACCAGTGAACCACCAGTCTACACGTAATGGCTTTTACATTGGTGCTGTTTGTTGTTGGTAAGTGCCATCAAATTGGTTACAACCCATTATAAGGTTTCTGAGGAATGGCTGGTGAGCTTGAACTACTGACATTGTGGTCCAAACAGACTACACAGTCCAGTTTTTATAGTAAACACTGAACAAGTTATCCTGGGAATCGTCAAACGGTAGTCATGACACTCTGGCTGCCTTAACTCACTGAAGCTGTCTGCATGAGTAGCCACAGAAAAGGTTAAGAGGGTATTGTTGTTGTTATCATGTGCGTGGAGTCAGTTCCAACTCATAGCAACCCTGTACAGGGTTTCCGAGGCTGTAAATCTTTACGGGAGCAGAAATCCTCATCTTTCTCCTGAGGAACAGCTGGTAGTTTCGAACTGCTGACCTTGTGGTTCGCAGCCCGATTCGTAACCACTATGCTACCAGAGCTCCTTTAAGAGCATATTAGGACTTAACATTTTGACATACTTAGCAAGATTAGGGCCAGTGATCAAATGCCTCTCCTCAGCAACCAGCTAGAGAGGGTCTATGTGTCCTTGAATCCAAGATCTCTTTTGGTATTCTCAGAAAAATACAAGTGTACCCTTAGTACAATTATTGTGATGGTGAATCTAATATCAATTTTTCTACTTAAGAAATTCTAATAGACTAAGGGGTTCCTGGATAAGCACTGGACTGCTAATCTCAAAGTCAGCAGCTGGAACCCTTGAAAACCTTCTATAGGGTTGGTATGTGTTGGAACCGACACAACAACACTAAACAGTAGCAATAAAAAGGGTTTATTAGAACTTAGTTTGCATACTTACTTTAGCATTGTTATTTTTTGCTATCAGGTTGACCCCATCTCATAGTGATCCTATGTGTGCAGTCAAATTGCTCCACAGTGTTTTTAAGGCTGTGACCTTTCAAAGCAGATCAGCAGGTCTGTCTCTCAAGGCACCTTTGGGTGAGTTTGAGCAGCCAACATTTCAACTAGTTAAGCATAGAGCACTTAACTTGGTGTCATCCAGTGACTCCTTTTTTTTTGGTCAAGTGTCCTTGTAACTTATGCAATGAACATTTGAAGAGACATTTGGAATTGCTGCCAAGATCCGTTCATATGCAAATGATATGAGGCAGTGGACAACTTAACAGTCTTAATTAGTTAGGAATGATCTCTAAGGGAAAGTTATCTCTTCAGATGTGTATCCCTGTTTAAAATAAATGAGTTATTGAGCACCAAGAGTCAGTATATATTTGAGGCAGACAAGCTGTAGGGTCCTAAATCTTCTTTTTTGAAAACTCTTAACCTCATCATTGGTGGTGGTGGTGTGCCGTAGTCTCCAATAAAAGAAATGTACTATGTTGCCATGTTTCTATCACAGTTTTCCAATCTTCACAGGACATAGATGATGAAACTAGAGTTCAGACCACTATGAGTTGAGACAGTCTAATTATCTCTCCTCAGAGCCCCAGTGGGGCAATGGTTAAGCATTTGACTACTAACAGAAAGGTTGGTGATTTGAACACACACAACGGATTCTGTAAGAGAAAGATGTGGTACCTGCTTCCTTAAATATTATAGTCAAGAGAACTCTATAGGGTAGTTCTGCTCTGTCACATGGGGTCAATATGTGTTAACACAATGCAATGACACCTAACACAAACAAAGATCTCATAGTGTACCATGGAGCTAGTTCTGCATAGGGTTTTCAAGGCTGTAAATATTTAAGGGAGCAGAAAGCGTCATCTTTCTCCCAGAATGGCTGGTAGTTTTGAACTTCTGACCTTGAGGTTAGCGGCCTGAATCGTAACCACTGAGCTACCAGAACTCCATCTTAGTATTCTAAATTAATACACATAAACTGGGAAATAAATGACCTCTGGATCCAGATGTACATACACATAACTTAGAATCTGGAGTAACCATTCTAGGGCAATTTTTCCTGATGACCAACAAGAGCAAGTCTACCAGCAGACAAAAACAGAGACAGAAGATCAAGAGACTTATAAGTAAAAGGGCAGAGAAAGGGAATTTCCTTGACTTTTGCTGGCTCTCTCTCCACTCTCATGCCTGATTATTCACAATGTTGTGATATTCAGTTGTACTTATTGCCTATGTTTTGTGCAGTATGCCTATTTGTTTATAACCAAACACTCTAACATTACTTGAAGTAGAGTTCCTCTATCTTAAAATCAAGTATGTTTTATTTCTATGATATGCTTCCCTAATGCAATTCAACAGTATTTGGGATGATTTTGCTTATAAGAAATGATTCCTCAAAAAGAGTAGGCTTCTAGCAGGTGGGCTAGAGAGAACCACTCTGAGGTGGCCAAAGTATAGGGACCACAGCATCAATTTAGAATAAGAGCCTCTGCCAAAGAAAAAAGGCAACAGTTACTTGCTAGACTCTGTGAGAACCATAGTCAGTGGGCAATGCCAGGGCAAAACTAATCCACTACTGCCTAGAGTCTAGTTGTTGTTGTTGTTAGTTGCCAGTGAGTCGGTATCAACCCATAGTGACCTTATGCATAGCAGAATGAAACACTGCCCGATCCTG
>NW_006408542.1:11418164-11421598 GCF_000296735.1 Chrysochloris asiatica
GCATTCCATTGGGTCACCTCTCTTTGGAATGGACACAAATATGGACCTTTTCCAATCATTTGGCCAGATAGTTAGTTGTCTTCCAAATTTCTTGGCAGAGATGAGTGAGTGACTTCTGTGCTGCCTCACTTTCTTGAAAGATTTCAAGCTGTATTCTATCAATTTCTGGTGCCTTGTTCTTTGCCAATTCCTTCAATGCACCTTGGACTTCTTCCTTCCGGAGTATTGGCTCTTGATCATATGCTACCTTTTGAAATGGTTGAACATTAACCATTTCCTTTTGGTACAAGAAAATGTTATGCTCCATCAAATGCTCATTCCATATTCTCCCTCTATTTTAAGAAGTCCATTTTTAAAAATGCAGTCTTATTTCTGTTAAACTCTCTGAAAAGGAATGACAAGTCTCCATACATATGCTATCTTGTGAAGTCTGCAGAATAAAGTTAATTTTACTTCCACAGAGTAAACATCAAACTAGATTTCCTGTTGTTCTCTTCTGATAAAGAATTTTAATCTTTCCTGCAGGCCTCAAAGGAATGTAAAGACTCTGTTAGGTTATTTCTAAAAGGTCAGAAATAAAGAGACAGACTGGAACAGGGTTAGAACTCATGAGTTCTATTACATTGGCACTTCCAATGGGGACACAGCAGGCAACTGACTGCTCCCTTCTATGGCACCACTGAAGATTTCATGACAGCAAACTTGGTGTCTTAGTTATCTAGTGCTCCTACAGCATAAGTACCACAAATGGATAACTTTAACAGACAGCCATCTCTTTTTTAAAGTTTAGGAGGCTAGAACTCTGAAATCAAGATGCTGGCTCTAGGGGAAGGCTTTTTCTGACAGCTCTGGAGAAAGGTTCTCTTATCTTCTGCTCATGGGCGATCTTGCTATGACTTGGTCTCTCGTCCCACATTTCTGCTTTACTTACTTGTTTAATCTCTTTTATGTCTCAAAGGATATTAACAAAAACACACCCTATTCTAACTTATTAACAAGCAACACATTCTCAAATAGGATCAGAATCACAGGCCTTTGTTGTTGTAGTTATTCAGTGCTGTGGAGTCAGTTCCAACTCATAACAATCTTGTATAGGATTTATCAGGAGTGGTGGGTAGACTGGAACTTCTGAACTTCTAGTTAGTAGTCTAGTGCTTATCCTACAGTACCACAGACATAGAGACAAGGATTTACAATACATATTTGAGAGGGACATAATTAATTCCCTAAAATTTTTGTGGCAAGAGTCTCTTTAGTTCTCTTTACCCTTTTGAAAAATACAGTCACTGTGTTAGCAGTTTATGCCAAGGACAGTTATGTTGACAGAGTAATCTATATCTGGAGTGCCTGAGTGGTACAAGTGGTTAAAATGCTCAACTGCAAACCAAAATGTTGGCAGTCCAACTCCACCCTAGCAATCTACTCTCTAAAAACTCACTCAGTTCTCCTCTCTCACATATGTGGTGGCAATGAGTAGGAATTGACTCAACTGCCACTGATTTTTGTGTATCTCACCATTTAATTTTAGGCAGCTCTAATTCAGGCTTTATATTTAGAGCTACCTTTGAAAATAATCTTGTATAAACTTGAAAGCTGTGAAAATTATTTTCATAAAATCTCCATTATTTTGAGAAAGAATCATGAATCTTAACAGTAAAAATCTTTAGTTGAAGCATTTATTCAAGTTCATTTGACTGGCATTTTCTGGAAGCCAGGTTTAGATCAACATGGTATACATACCAAAAGTACTGTAAAATTAAGTGTAAACACACACACACACACACACACACACACACGGTCTTATTTTACAACATTCATTAGTGTCCCCATTTAGGAAAACTGCAAACAAACATAAAACATCCTGTTTATATAATTTGCAGTTCACTTTCACTCACAAATCATTCATAATTGAGGATAGAAGATACACTGCATATCAGTGCATGAATATAATGGTAATCAGTTCAAACTTCATTTCTGACTGTTTTCTAGTCCTATTTACTTTTCATGTAAAAACTCATTGATTCAAGTAAGTGTTGAGTACCTGACTGCTGATGACAGTGTTTGTAAGCAGTGGAGATGCAGCAGCAAACAAAACAGACCAGGTGCCTACAATCTTGAAACTTAAGAGTCTTCAGGAAAGATACTGATAAAAAACAAATTAAATACATAACCAATACATGAGGATTTCAGAAATTGATCCATGTTATGAAGAAAATAAATACAGGGATGTACTTCAGAATGAAGGGATAAGAGTAGGCTAGGCTGGGTGGGGGGGCAGAAAAGACTCTTAAAGGGGGTGATATTGAACCAAGATTGAATAGCAATAAGTAGACACCCAGGGAGTCTGTGTTTTAGGTAGATGGAACAGGAAGTACCCTCCTTAGGCAGAATGAATTTGGCACATTAAAAAACAGAAAGAAACATAGAAATGACTGGAGTTTCTGAGGTAAGAAAGGAAGACATGGGAAACATAGATAAGGATAGACGATTATGTAGGGTCTTGTAAGATATTGTAAAGGTTTGGATTTTTTTTTTTTTTTTTAAGTACAATGGAAATTCACTACGAGAATTTAATCAAGGGACTTATATGATCTAGCTTACATTTTTAAGTTTCCCTGTAGTTTCTGAAGGAAATTGAATTGGCAGTAGGGAGTAGAGAGTGTGGGAGTTGAAAGCCTAAAAAGAAGGCTATTGCAAATCCAGCTCAGAGATGATATTTGCTTATACTCAAGTGCAGTGTTGGAGATGTAGGTAAGAGGTCAGATTCTAGAAACTCTTTGGATATTAACATGGCAAGAATAGATTTAATAACAGAAATCAAATATGACTCCTGAGTTTTTAATTTAAGCAATCAAGATGGTGGTAGTGACATTTACTGAGATGAGGCAGACTAAAGGAGAAATGTTAAGAGTGAGATATATAATAGCCATCATTCATGGAAGGCAATGATAGAAACAATACTCCTTATCTGAAGCACTCTATTCACCAATAACTTGATATTAACCATGGTGCTCCTTGACTATGTATGACATCACTGCTGACAGCAACAGAGTTGGTGAGAGAGACACATTTGTGCCAACTTTGCTGTTTGTGTCTTGCTTTGCTGTTTGGCAAAAAAAAAAAAAACTTACTGAGAATAATCTAGTGGAGACGTTCCCAACATTATTTCTTTCAGTGGATCAAATGTGATCAAGTAAGCTGCATTCTTCATTCATAAGGCCTTCTCAACAGTCTGTACCCCTGCATGAAACTGTCCTGACACTCCATTCCAAACTCATTGCCTGATAAACTCCTAATTCTTCTGGGATCAGCATCAATCTCATTTTCTCAGCGAATACGCCCTGCCATCCTAGATGAAGTTTCATTCTTCTCATATTTTCACCCATTGGCAGATTACCAATAAGCAAAATAAACATGGCTTAGCTGTGATTACT
>NW_006408542.1:11422403-11455684 GCF_000296735.1 Chrysochloris asiatica
GGTGGCACCTAACTACAACATTAATCTGTAGTAAACAATTTTGCAATGGTTTCACGATGCAGTGAAAAACATAAAACTACTCATTACAGATCAGAAGGAAAACTTAACTAAACTCATGCTTACCTTGCTTAGTAGTTACTCGATCCCTGTCAAAGACTGTACACTGAAAAGATGCTTTGAGTCAGTAGAAGGTGCTGTCGGGTTAAGGGAGAGATGACAGCCGTAGCTAGAAGTATAATCATTAATGCAGTGTAAAATATAAAATAATGACCACATATTAATAAGTAAGCACAACGAAACCCATGCTTACTTTTTTTTTTTTTTTAAACTGGGGAATCCAACATTGCATGCACCTATCATGTGTTCAATCTGACTGCCCCTTGGAACTATAAGTCCAATAAGGTGAAGACTACATCTGACACAGACGTGTAACACCAGGCACTCAATAAAGATTTTGCTCATGGACCACTATCCCACCTCCAGTTGCTGTCAAGTCAATTCCAATTCATAATGACCCTTGGTGTTTCAGAGGAGAATTATGCACACAACTTTCAGTAAGTACATCTTTACTGATGTAGATTAACACTTCTGTCTTCCAAGGAGTCCTGGTGTCTTGCTGTGGGTTAATGTGAAGCTGTTTGAATTACAAGGTTGGCAGTTTAAGCTCACCAGCTCCTTCTCAGAAACCTTATACAGGGTTGCTATGGGTTGGAATCAACTCAATAGCACTTAACAACAACAACTTCCAAGGTGCCTTAGGGTAGAAGTACACTTATTGGTTACTAGTTGAGTGTATAACTGTTTGAATTATCTAAGGACTCCATCTGCCTATGAAAGAAGTCTATATATGTTTGCTCAAATGTATAGAAGTAAGCAGAAAGGGAATTATTCAGATGATTCACTTACACAGAAATGGACGTGACATCACAGAGGGCAACACAGACTGAATCAACTATGAGGGCTACCTATTTGCTCTGAGCTCTGGTAGTGTAGTGGTTACGAATTGGGCTGCGAACTGGAAGGTCAGCAGTTTGAAACCACCAGCTATTCCAGGGGAGAAAGATGAGGCTTTCTGTTCCCGTAAAGATTTATAACCTCAGAAACCCTGCACAGGGTTGCTATGGATCGGTTCTGACTCCATGGCATGTAACCACCACCATTATCAGTGCCTGGTGTGGAAGAAGAGTGGTAGGTCACACCAGACTGTCTACAATACTGGTTTGAGAGCTCAAGGGAATGGAAATTTTTCTGGACTAAGGCAACCTGAGACTACATGATACCAATTGGACTTCATGATATAGATCACATGTGAAGTTAGCAACTGCCTATTCTCCAGGCATGGAGGGAGGTTTGGGGTCACTCTTACTGCCATCTCAGGTCACATCATTTCATGAAGAAAAATACTAGCAATGCAAGGAAATCCACCAACTGGATAGTTGGTAGCTGGATTTATAATAGAAGCTAGACTGCCACATACATCAAGAAAATGCTGAAGAAAACCACTGTGCAGAGAGCAAGGAGATAATAAATGCTGGTTTTCAACATTCAGCGATCACACTAAGAAGAAGCAAGTTTATTTGTATTGAATGTAAATGTGAAACATAATGGATTGTTGCCTAGCAAAGGGGAAATGCTTTGTCAAATACAATATTTCTGATTGGTGCTTGGTTGGAACATGAAGTGATTGATAAATCTTAATGAATATTGTATAAAAGGCATATTTTATGGGCTCTAGTCCTGTAAATGGTCTTTATAATATTCATGAGTTCTCAAGAAGCTGAGGCAGGAAAGGAAAAACAAATCTCCAAAGTGAAATAAGTCTATAGAAATGGAATGCATAAAGACTGATATCATAGGTACTAGTTAGCTGAAATACACCAGTAGTGGCCATTTTGAATCTAACAATTACATGGTTTACCATGATAGGAATGGCAAATCGAAGAGAATCGTTGTTCCATTCATCCATCAATAAGAACACATCTAGATTTATCTTGAAGTATAATGTTGTCTGTGATAGGATAATATCCAAACACCTACAGGGGATACCAGTTAATACAACTCAGATTTACACAGCAACCACTAAAACCAGTGCTGATGAAATTCAAGAATTCTACCAGCTTCTTCAGTCTGAAATTGATCAAAAATGCAATCAATATGTATTGATAATTACTGATGATGTTAATGCAAAGGTTGAAAACAAAGAGGAAGGATCAGTAATTGGAAAAGATGGCCTTGGTGACAGAAATGATGCTGGAGAATGCATGATAGAATTTTGCAAGACCAATGACTTCTACCTTGAAAATCTGTTTTTTATACAGCATGAAAAATAACTATACACATGGACCTCACCACATGGAACACACAGAAATCAAAGTGACTTTATCTGTGGAAAGAAATAGTAGAAAAGCTCCAAATCATCAGCCAAAAAAAGATTAGGGGCAGACTGTGGAACAGACCATCAATTGCTCATATTTAATTTCAGGCTAAAGCTTAAGAAAATTTAAAAAAATTCACTAGAGCCAAAATTTGACCTTGAACATACCTTACCTGAATCTTGAGATCATCTCAACAACCTATTTGATACAGGAACTACTGACCAAAGACCAGAAGAGGGGTGGGATGACATCAAGAACATGATACAGAAAAAAAAGCAAAAGGTCATTAAGAAAACAAGAAAGGAGGAAAAGACCAAAATGAAGGTCAGACAAGATCCTGACACTTGCTCTCTAGCATAGAGATGCTAAAGCACATGGAAGAAATGAGGGTGGAAATTTAAAAGCTGAACAGAAAATTTCAAAAGGCAACTTGAGGAGATACAGTCAAGTATTATAGTGAAATGTTCAAAGAACTGGAGTTAGAATAAGAAAAGGGAAGAATATGCTCAGTATTTCTCAAGCTGAAATAACAGAAGAAAAATTAAAGCCTTGATTTGCAATGTTGAAGGACTGACTCTATTTGAAAAAGATTGAATGATGCAGAAAGCATCAAAATTAGATGGAAGGAATACACAGAGCAACTGGGCCAAAAGGAAATGGGTGATGTTCAACCATTTCAAGAGATCGCAAATGATCAAGAGCCAATTGCACTGAACAAAGAAGTACAGCTGCACTAAAGGCAATGACAAAGGGTAAGGCAACTGAAATCTTTCAACATTTCAAACTGATGGAACAGTGGAGGCACTCACTCATCTGTGCCCAAAAATTTGGAAGAAAGCCTTCTGGCCAACTGATAGGAAGATAACCATATTTGGGCCTATTTGAAAGAGAAGTGACCTGATAGAATGCAGAAAGCAACAAACAATATCATTAATATCACATACAAGCAAAATTTTGCTTGTATTTAAAAATGACTGTAACAGTACATTGACAGGGAACTACCTCAACTTCAAGCCAGATACAGACAAGGATGTGGAACAAAGGATATCATTGCTTACATCAGATAGATCTTGGTTAAAAACAAAGAATACCAGAAAGATGTTAACCAATGCTTTATTTACTATGCAACTACTTTTGACTGTATACATAATGACAAGCTATGTGGAGAATGAGTATTCTGAAACATTTAATTGTGCTATGAGGAACCTGTACATAGATCAAGAGACTGTCATTTAAACAGAATAAGGGGACAGTGGAATGGTTAAAATTTAGAAAAGGTGTATGTCAGGATTGTATTCTTTTATCATACTTACTCCAGTCCCTGGAGAAGGACATCATGCTTGGTAAAGTGGAGGGTAAGTGAAAAAGAGGAAGACCCCAATGAGATGGATTGGCACAGTGGCAACAATGGACTCAAGCACAGCAACAATTGTGAATTTAGTGCAGGACCAGGCAGTGTTTTGTTCTGTTGTGCACAGGGTCGCTATGAGTAGGTACTGACTTGGTGGCACCTAACAACAACAACAAAACATAGATCCTTCATTCAATGTTTCAGCTCAAGAGGTTAGGAGAGGATCTAATAGTTTATTAGGTTGGTTCACTGAAGCACGGATTGTTCAATGGCCTACAATATACCAAGTTGAAGTACCAGACCTGCCTTGGTATGCTGTAGAGGAAGGAATGCAAAGAATTTGGAAAATGAGCACACTAGAGTAGATTTATCAAGATAAATCCAAAATCCACAGATCGAGCGCACAGAGGACACACCCTTACCTCCACAGTAAGGAACAAACTTGTGAAGGGAGCAACAATCTGGTTCAACAGTTGTGATTGCTGTTTTATGCAAGCCTGATTTGACAGTTGGAACTGCCATAATTGAATTAAGACATCTAAATACAACGGGACTGATTGGACCTTACGATTGTAGGGGCCAAGTGGCAACACTTAATTAACAAAGACAAGGTGGGTGTGGTTATTGTAATAGGAAGTAAAAATCAAAGTAGTAATCAGAACAGTCTGATTTATATGAACTTACAGCTCTGGTAGCGTAGTGGTTACGACTCGAGCTGTGAACCACAAGGTCAGCAGTTCGAAACTACCAGCTGCTCCGCGGGAGAAAGATGAGGCTTTCTACTCCCGTGAAGATTTACACCCTCGGAAACCCTGTACAGGGTCGCTATGGGTCGGTTCCGACTCCACGGCACATAACAACAACAACAACAACAACAGTGTTGACTACTTAGGCAGGGAGTCCCTAGTAATGCAATATATGAATGGTGGTAGGATTGTGTGCTGTCAAATCATTACATAGTGACCCCTTTTTAGGATTCCTAAGACTGTAAAACTTTACAGGAGCAAAAAGCTTCATCTTTCTCCCATGGAGCAGTGGTTAGATTCAAATTGCTGATCTTTCAGTTAGCAGCCCAGTTTGTAATCCACTACGCTACCAGGACTCCTTGAAATAGATGGGGAACCTACTAAATATTTACTTGATATGTGCAAGATTAAGAATACTAGGTCAAGTGAACATCATTCTAACTTGAATTACCAGAATAGAGAGTCATGGTCTCTCAAACAATTACCAGACTTGAGCCACTTTACAGACTCATAACCCCTTGAATAAAAGGGAGTCTGGGTCACCTTGAGGCAGGACCCTACTACACTTTCAGTTGCGAGTCTTTCTTCCAGCCTTCTCCCAAAGGGATCCACAGCCTTTTATAAGAGTGGCTGTTCATTAGGGGAAACGAAATAATAAGATTTTTTAGGGATTACTGGCTATAGGCTCTGAATTGACACTAATTCCAGGAGACAAAAAATGCCACTGTGTCCCACCCATCAGAGTGAGGGCATATGGAGGTTAAGTTATTAATGGAATATTAGCTAAGTCCAACTCACTGTGAGTTCAGTGGGTCCCTGAACTCATTCTATAGTGACTATCCCAATTCCAGAATGCATAATCAAAACAGACATACTCAGAAACTGGGAGAACTTCGACATTAGGTCCCTGAAATGTTGGAAAGGGATATCATGGTTGAAAAAGCCAGCAGAAGCCATTAGAACTACCTCTATCTAGGAAAACAGTAAGCCCAAAGCAATACTGCATTCCTGGAGGAATTGCAGAGGTTAGTGCTATAGTCAAGGGCTTGGAAGATGCAGAGGAGGTGATTCCCACCACATGTCCATTTAACTCACCTCGGTGTGTTCAAAAAACAGATGGGTCTTATAGAATGATAGTGGTTTATAGTAAATGTAACCAGGCAATGACTCCAATTGTAGCTACTATTCCAGATGTAACAAATTAATGCAAATATTGATCTGGCTAATGCCTTTCCCTCAATTCCAGTTTTCTAAGGATCACCAGAAACTGTTTTCCTTTAGCTGACAAGGTCTACAACACACTTGTACTATCCTATATCAGAGGTATATAAACTCTCCAGCACAAGGTCATAATTTGGTCCACAAGGACATGATTACCTTTGCCTACATAAGATCATACTGACCCATTACATTGATAACATTATGTTGATTGGACATAGTAAAGAATGTGTATCAATGATTCTAGACTTATTGGTAAAACATCTGCATGTTAGAAGTTGGGAAATAAACTCAACAAAAATTCAAGTACCTTCTACCTCAGTGATTTCTAGAGGTATAGGGATGTGGGGCATTCGGAGATACTCCTACTAATCTGAAACATAAGTTATTGCATCTGGCCCCTCCCACAATTAAAAAAGAGGAACACCACCTGGTGAGATACCATGAATGGGCTCAGAAGCATGGCCTTCTACTCGCCAAGAATAAGTTGGTTACAGCAACTGCTACGTGCCCAATATGGTAGCAACAGAAACCAACACTGATTCAGAGATAAGAGATCATTCTTCAGGGAGACCAGTCAGCAGCCTGGTGGCAGGTTGGTTTCATCAGACCACTTCCATCATGAAAAGGGCAGTGTTTTGTTCTCACTGGAATAGACACTTACTGGATATGGGTTTTCCTTCCCTACACACAATGGTTCTGCCAAAAGTACCATCTGTGGACTTACAGAATGCCTTAATCACCATTAAGGTATCTCATACCTTGGAACATGGGACCCACTTCATAGCAAATGAAATGTAGCAATGAGGGACCTATGCTCATGGAATTCATCATCCACAAGCAGCTTGCTTGATCCAACAATGGAACAGTCTTCTAAAGACACAACTATAGTACCAGCTAGGTGGCAATACCTTGCCAGGTTGGCACAATGTTCTCCAGGAGGCTGTATATGCTCTAAACCAACATCCAAAATATTGTTCAGTTTCTCCAATAGCCAGGATACACAGGTCTAAGAAAAAGGGGTGGAAATGGTAGTGACAGCAGTCATAACTACTCCTAGTGACCCACTCAAATTTGTTTCCTTTCATTGTGACCCTATGCTCTTTGCATTTGGACGTTTTAGTTCCAAAGGGAATAACACTCCTACCTGGAGATACAACACTGATCACATTGAACTGGATGTTAAGAATGCCCCATGGCCATTTACACTCCTCAGACCTTCTGATCCACAGACAAAGAATGGAGTTGCTGAATTGACTAGTGTGACTGATTTTTAGTCAAGAGAATGCCAAGAGAAAATATGACAGACATTACAAATGTAAGTAGAGAAGAATATGTGTGGAAGATTCCTCAGGATGTCTTTTAGTATAGCCATGCCTGTGATTAAAGTCAATGGAAAATTATTGAAACCCAATTCCAACATGACTACAAATGGCCTAGACCCTTCAGAAATGAAGGTTTGAGTCACCACACTGAGCAAAGTACCATGGACAGCTGAGATGTTTTCTGGGAGCAAACGGAATACAGAATGGGTAATAGAAGAAGGTAACTAAATATCAGCTACAACCACATGGCTGGACCTCTGCAAAGTCACTATGAATTGGAACTGTCTCAATGGCATTTGCTTGGATCCCCCATCAACATTCATGGAAGAAGTAGTCAAGAAATCAAACAACATATTTGGCAGATATTCTGCATAAGACCTCTTTAAAGTGTTCAAGAGCAAACATATCAGTTTCAGGACAAAAGTGTGCTGGTCCCACGCCATGATATTTTCAACAGCCTCATATGCATGTGAAAGTTGGACAGTGAATAAGGAAGACCACAGAAGAATTGATGTGTATGTTTATAGTCTTGGGGAAGAATATTAAAAGGCACTATGGATTGCCAGGAGAACAAAAAAATCTGTGTTGGAAGAAGTACAACCAGAATGTTCCTTAGAAGTCAAAATGGCCAGACATCGACTCTCATACTTTGGACATATTATTAGCAGGGACCAGTCCATGTTGAAGGACTATAATTGTTATGAATATATATGTTGTTGATAATGGTACAGGGTCACTATGAATGGGAACCAACTTGAAATTTTATCATGAGATCCTCAGCACTGTGTCTATCACTAAGGCCCTATTTTCCAGTTACCAATCTTTCCTCTTTGTTTTTAACTTGGGCATTCCATTAGCCAGAAATTATCAATGCATCTTGATTGTATATTTGATAATTTCAGACTGCAGAAGTTGGCAGACTTCTTCAATTTCATCATCATTGGCTTTAGTTGGGCAACTTTGAATAAAAGTGGTATTAACTGGTCTTCTTTATAGGTATAGGGATATTATCCTATCACAGATAGCACTGTAGTTCAAGATAGATCTTGAAATGCTCCTGTTGATTATTAATGAAACACCATTTCTCTTCCACTTGTCATTCCAGGCATAATAAACAATATGACTGTCCAATTCAAAATGACCAATGTTGCAGACCGTGTAAGACTGGTCAGAGGTTTGAGGCCCTATAGGCCCGAGTGTAACAGATATAGCCACTTGGCAGTCAATAGCAAATTGTTTTTCATCTTAATATTCAGTTACATGTATTAATTTAATACACGGAGCCCTTGATAATCCACAGATAAATGTGATATTTTCCTAAAGCCGAGACTAAAGGTTGCAAGGGCAAGCCTTTCTCGAAAGGATTAACTAAAAATATCTTAGCTACTTCTCGGTTCTTTGTTCTATAGACAAAAAACCCATCCTCCCTAATCCTTTTCCAGGTGCAGCCCATTCACCTGGGTGTCTCGAGTCCTCCCGCAGACCTGGCTCAGGAAGCCGAAACAGCGGGACTCTGCCCAAGCTTTTGTCCTTACCTCTCACCTTCCCCCACCTGAGCTCAGGGGCTATAGATATGTTAATTGGGCCTGAGAATCCAAGTTGCTGGCCTGAGATTCGAACCAGCGAAGTACGATGTAAAGTTACCTGAATGTCTGGAAAATTACTGATGTTAGCTATACCTTGCCTAAGTCCCTCCCAGCTTGGTGTGAAGCACCTCCCCTAAATAAAAGGAAGGCGCAGAACGAATCCAGGTGCATTACGACTGGCAAGGCGTGCGTTACAGCATGCAGGGGGCACAGTCCAGCCTTGCCACCATACTGCCTGTTTAGCTAAGATGTTTACTATGCAGGATATTACGGCCTTCGTGGCTGAGATGTTTGCAATGCAGGATCTGCCTGATGCCAGTCCAGCATTCACTCTGGTTTCGGAGTGTCTCTTTGTCTCTCTCTTTGTCTCCTTCTGTGTATTCTTGATATATCTTTACTACCGTCAGGTATCTCCACCTCGTGAACTGAACCCCTATGTCGAGGCAGGTCCCCGACAGACCAATACCTGTCTATTTCAACTCACTAATGCCTAGGATATCAATCTTTTTGTGTCCCATTTCATTTTTGATAACTTCCAATTTTCATAGATTCATACTTCATAAATTCCACATTCTGATTATTAATGGGTAACTTCAGCCTTTTCTTCTCATTTTGAGTGGTGATAAATAAAGGTCCTGAAAGTTTTGCTCCATCCACATCATTGAGGTCAACTCTACCTTGAGGAAGCAGCTCTTTCTGTCATATTTTGAGTGCCTTCCAATTTGAAGTTCCCATCTGGCATTACATCAGGCAACATTTTGCTGCTGTTCATAAGGTTTTCAGTGGCTAACCACTCCAAAGTGGGCCACCTTTCCTTTTTCCTAGTCTGTATTAGTCTGTAAGCACTGCTGAAACCTGTTAGCCATGGGTGACCCTGCTGGTATTTCAAATATCAGTGGCATAGCTTCCAGCATCACAGCAACACACAAGTCACCATAGTATGACAAACTGACAGATAAGTGGTGATGCCACATGGTTATGTACTCAAACATATCTATTCATTGAATAATTTGTGTTGAGATTTACTTAGTAAGAAAAGCAGGTAGATGCATTATGAGGGAGCATAGGGCTGTGAGTCCAGTTATCTGGGTTCTAATTCTTGTGGTTATGTGCCATGCAGTCGCTTCCAACTCATAGTGACCCTGTACAGGGTTTCTGAGGCTATAAATCTTTATGGGAGCAGAAAGCCTCATCTTTCTCCTACGGAACAGCTGGTAGTTTCAAACTTCTAACCCTGAGGTTAGCAACCTGATTCATAACCACTACACTACCAGAGCTCGTAAGTCACCTTATTATTGGTAGTAATGGTGGCTATGTGCCCTGGACTCACAGAGATTCTGTATAGGTTTTATGAGCCTGTAAATGGATGATTAGGGTTTGGGCAAAGGAGAGGAAAGAATTTCAGATAGGAAAGACCAAACCCCAAACCCACTGCCATTAGGTTGATTCTGACTTGTAGCAATCCTATATCAATTCTATAAATATTTACTACAGCATAAAGCCTCTTCTTTCTCCTGAGGAGTGATTGGGGATTTGAACTGCTGATTTTGCAGTTATCAGCCCAAAGCATAACCTACTACACACCAGGACTCCTTGAAAAGATGGACAGAAGTTGTCAAATTATAGAGATGTTTGTAGACAATGACTAGTCAAGTCTGGTGAAAAGGAGAGAAATAGAAGATAAGATGGATAAGATTCAATGAAGCAATCCAAGAACTAGCGTCTACCTGAGCCATACTAGGTATGCAATCTGATAGTTCTGAACTGGTTAGCAGCCCAACTCGTAACCTACTACACTACCAGGGCAGTAGCCACTACAATTTCTTCACATACAAAAAGGACTTGGATTACCTAACATTCAATGTTTTTCCCTCTTCTTTCTCCCTCTAGTTGTGTTCTGATCATCTGATCATCCAGCCATTAATGCCAGCTCAAATGGGTACTATCTGCAAGTGTAGGTGTTCTTGTGCATCTACCCTCACTTTATATCAGCTGGATGCTTCACACTCAGTTCTAGTCCTCTGGGGCCATGCCCCTGCCCTTTGGCCCAGGAGTCCCCAGGTTTCATCATACTGCTGGTTAACCAGGTCTCAATATATGTTAACAGGAGTCTATTGAATGTGGCCGTACTTAGTTCACAACTTCATTGCTGTTTTCCCCCACTTCACCTTACTGGTGACCAACGACCATAGGGTTTTTAAGGCTTTGACCTTTTGGAAGCTGATTGCCAAGCCTCACTTCTGAGACATTAGTGTAAAAAGATCTGTTGACCAGATGTCTCTGCACGGTTGCCAAAGAGGTAAACTGGTCTTCCTGTGAGTTTGAACTGCTAACTTTTCAATTAGTTGTCAAATGCTTAGCCATTTGCATCACTCAGGGAGCTGCTAACTGAAATTTTATTTGTTTATTAGATACTGTAAACATTGTTTCAACTCACTGAAACTCCAAGAGATAGAGTAGAATTTTCCTATATAAACAGTATATGACTCTCCTAGGCCAGCGCTCGGCAAGAAAAAGGCCATGTTCAGTTCAAGCGCGAAGATTGTGAAGCCCAGTGGCGAAAAGCTGGATGAATTCGAGTCTGGTATTTCTCAGGCTCTTCTTGAGCTAGAGATGAACTCGGACCTAAAGGCTCAGTTACGAGAGCTGAACATAACTGCAGCTAAGGAAATTGAAGTTGGTGGTGGTCGGAGAGCTATTAATCTTTGTTCCTGTTCCTCAACTGAAGTCTTTACAGAAAATCCAAGTACGACTAGTACATGAACTAGAGAAAAAATTCAGTGGAAAGCACGTGGCCTTTATTGCTCAGAGGCGAATTCTGCCTAAACCAACTCGAAAAAGCCGGACAAAAAATGAGCAAAAGCGTCCCAGGAGCCCCGCACTCTGACTGCTGTGCATGATGCAATGCTTGAAGACTTGGTCTTCCCAAGTGAAATTGTGGGCAAGAGAATCCGAGTAAAGCTGGATGACAGCCGGCTTATAAAGGTTCATTTGGACAAAGCACAGCAGAACAATGTAGAACACAAGGATGAAACGTTTTCTGGTGTGTATAAGAAGCTCACGGGCAAGGATGTTAATTTTGAATTCCCAGAGTTTCAGTTGTAAACAAAAATGATTAAATGAGATATCATTCACAACAAACAAACAAACAAAAAACAGTATATGAAAATCAATTATTGGTTAATAGAAATATGCCATGTCCTAAAAATTATAATGCATAAAGTTTAATGTCTGTTGCTCAAATCTTTGATTACTTTTTTATCTTCTCTGATCATCTATAATTGACAGTTTATTTCACAGAATAAAAAATAAATTTTATGTTTCTATCAAAAAGAACATGCATCTCTAATGGTTTTCAAGAAGGCTTCTATTTTCCTTTTATGACCTTTTAGTTTTTATTTTCTGCTTATTTTATCTCTTCTGTGATCTTCCAGTTTCAACTCCCTACCATTCCTTATTGAGTACCAGGGAAATATAAACCAGAAGTGAATAGACTTTTGTCATTTGGATTTCTAGATTTACTATTGAGCACACATTAATGGTAATCATGGGACCTTCTTACTGCTTTTGAAAAATGAATTCCTCTTTCTTCTGGTATCAGGCTTACTCCCAAGATCACACTCTACCCTTTTCTCATTCATCATGTGCAGTAAGCTCTAGCCACATTGAACTTTACTTTCCTGAACCCATCATGAACACCCTTGTTTCAGAATCTTTGCCGAAGGTGATCCTTCTGAAAAAAAAAAAAAAAAAAATGTTCCTCCAGCATGGACTCTCTTCCATTACTCTTATCCATTGTTCAAAACTCAACTCAGGCATCACTTCTTCTGAGAAGTATTTTTGGACACCATTCCTTTGCACATTCTGCCCCTGTCTCTATGTGAAATAGGATCTTCTCCCATAGCCCTAGTACAAAGATCCACGATTGTCTATATTACTCTCTGTCACATTATACTATAAGTTCTTAGAAGAGAGGGACCATGTCTTATTCATCTTTCTTGCTTCAACAAGAAAGCACATAGAAGTTTTACAAGAAATACTCATTGTTGTAGTATTAAATTAATGAAAACAAAATACGTGAGAGATGAAAAGGTCTTAAGTGAATAAACCAAAGGCAGTGTCTCCGGGTCTTTCCTCATAGCATGTTCTCTAAACAGCAATGGGTTTTCTTTAGCAAATCTGTTACACTACTACAGGCTTTGTGAGAGCAAAAAGCAAGCCTTTATTCCATAACTTTCTCTGATGGTTCATACAGAGTTAAGAACCTATACAGGGTCATTATGAGTTCAAACCCATCAGGCACTTGAGGCAAAACCAACTCAATGGCACTTAAAAACAGCAATAATTTAAACCCTACTACTGACATGGACCCAACACAAAATGAAGAGAAACAGCTGTAAAAATCCATTAATAATCAGAACATGGAATATACAAAGTATGAATCAAGGAAAATTTGAAATTGTCAAAAATGAAATGGAATGAATAAATATCAATATCCTAGGCATTAGTGAGCTGAAATGGACTATATTGGCCATTTTGAATCTGAAAATCACATGTTACTATGCTGGAAATAACAAATTGAAGAGGAATGGTGTCGCATTCAACATCAAAAATAATATATCAAGAGCAATCAAGAGGTACAACTATGTGTGTGATAGGATAATATCCATCTGGCTAAAAGGAAGACCAGTTAATACCACTGCTATTCAAATTTATGCACCAACCACTAGGGCCAGTGATGATGAAATTGAAGAATTCTACCAACTTCTCCAGTCTGAAATTGATCAAACATGGAATCAAGATGTATTGATCATTCCTGACCATTGGAATGCAAAGGTTGGAAACACAGAGGGAGAATCAGTGGTTGGAAAATATGGCCTTGGTGATAGAAACAACGCTGGAGATCACATTATAGAATTTTACAAGACCAATGAATTCTTCATTGCAAATACCTTTTTTAAACAACATACAAGATGACCATACACATGGACCTCACCAGATGGAAAACACAGAAATCTAATTGAATACTTCTGTGGAATGAAACAGTAGCAAAGCTCCATATAACTAGCTAAAACAAGGCAAGAGATAGACTGTGGAACAGACCATTAATTGTTTATATGCAAATTCAGGCTGAAGCTGAAGAAATGGAAACAAGTACATGAGAGTCAAAATATATTATCCAACCTGAATTTAGAGATCATCTGAAGAACAGATTTGACGCATTAGACACTAATGACTGAAGACCAGAAGAGTTGTGGATGACATCAAGAACATCATACAGGAAAAAAGCAAAAGGTCATTGAAAAGACAAGAGAGAAGGAAAAGACCAAAATGGATGTCAGAAGAGACTCTGAGGCTTGCTTTCCTGTGTGGAGAGATGTCAGCTCAAGAAGACAAAGTCAAATATTATAATGAAATGTGCAAAGATCTGGAGTCAGAAAACCAAAAGGGAAGAACACACTCAGCATTTCTCAAGCTGAGGGAACTTAAGAAAAAATTCAAACTTCAACTTGAAGAATGATGAAGAAAACATCAAAAGAAGATGGATTGTACTAAAAAGAAATGGTTGATATTCAACCATTTCAAGAGGTAGCATGTGATCAAGAGCCAATGATCCTGAAGGAAGAAGTCCAAGGCACATTGAAGACATTGGCAAAGAACAAGGCACAGAGAATTGATGGACTACAACTTGAAATCTTTCAACGAAGTGACACTGCACTGGAGACTCTCACTCATCTATGCCAAGAAATCTGGAAGACAATTCCCTGGCTAACTGACTGGAAGAGATCTGTATTTGTGCCCATTCCAAAGAGAGGTAACCCAACAGAATGTGGAAATCATTAGACAGTATCACTGATATTCCATGTGAGTAAAGTTTTACTAAAGGTAATATAGAAATGGCTGCAACCATACATTAACATATAATTTACAGAGGTTCAAGCTGGATTCAGAAGATGGAATGGAATGAAAGGTATTGCTGACGTCAGATTGATCTTGGCTGAAAGCTCAGAATACCAGAAAGATGATTTCTGTGCTTTTGATTGTGTGGGTCATGACAAGCTATGGACAACATTGCAAAGTACAAGCATTCTGGAACACTTAAATGTGCTCATGAGGAACCTGTACATAGACCAAGAGGCAGTTGTTAAAACAGAACAAGGAAATACCAAATGCTTTAAAATTACGAAAGGTATGCACCAGGTATGTATTCTTTCACCATACTTATTAAATCTGTATGCTGAGCAAATAATCAGAGAAGCTGGATTATATGAAGAAAAATGTGGCATCAGAATAGGTGGAAGACTCATTAACAACATGCACTAAGCAGATGATACAACCTTGCTTGCTGAAAGCCAAGAGGATTTAAAATACATATTGATGAAGATCAAAGACCACAGCCTTGGGTATGGGTTGCACCTCAATGTAAAGAAAACAAAAATCCTCAACACTGAACCAATAAATAACATCCATATAAATGGAGAAAAGATTGAAGTTGTCAGTGATTTCATTTTGCTTGGATCAACCATCAACTTTCATAGAAGCAGCACTCAAGAAATCAAATGACTTATTGCATTGGGCAAATCTGCTGCTCAACACCTCTTTTAAGTGTTGAGGAGTAAAAATACCAGTATGAGACCTAAGGTGCACCTGACCCAAACCATGGTATTTTCAATAATCTTATATGTCTGTGAAAGTTGGATACTGAATAAAGAAGCCATAGAAGAATTGATAAATTTGACTTATGGTGTTGGAGGAAAATATTGAAAGTACCATGGACTACCAAAAGAACAAATAGATCTGTGTTGGAAGAAGTATAGCCAGAGTGTTCATTGGAAGCCAGGATGGCCAGACTTCATCTTTCATATTGTCAAGAGGGACCAGTCACTAGAGAAGGATATCATGTTTGGTAAAGTGAAGGGTTGGAGAAAAAGAGGAAGACCCCCAACAAGATGGATTGGCATGGTGGCAGTATCAATGGGCTCAAATGTAGCAAAGACTGTGAGGATGGCCTAGGACTGGGCAGAGTTTCATTCAGTTGTGCATAGGATCGCTATGAGTTGGTACCTACTCGATGGCATCTAACAACAACTGACATGGACTTTCATGGTTTGTCATAGACTAGACTTTTGAACTACATACATAAAATTACCTAGAAGTTAATTTATAGTAGCATACAAAATGAGTATGTATCTACACCTTTTATGCTGAATATGATGTAAGTGATCTAAGACAACATTTATGGAAACACAGAATTGATCTTTAAAATAGATGGACTCTCAGAATTTGTAGTCTAATCTCTTTGAGACCAGTGAGGCATAGTTTGGGTGATGCCTATTTAGAATGTTCTAGTAGCAATAGCCCAAGGGAATAATAGTTTTCCCCAGTTTAATTGTGAGAAACCCCTCAATGTAACTCAAGTAAAGAATCTTGATAAACTTTAATTTCTCTGTATGGTGTTTATTAGTTAGCTGTTTCATAAATCCTTGTTTCTCTTCCTCATATTTTCTGAATTAAATATTTCAGAAAAGAACACAAATTAATAATGATAATTTAAATGAAAATTGGGTCTTACTTATCAATAACTTTAGATAGTGCTTGCATTAGAGCTGTTTGGTAATATTAAGAGGTATATGTTAGAAGGGTTGTTAGTTTCTAGAAAGCTATGGGGAGCTTTGATAGCTAGCACTTGCCTTTTTTATGAGTCAAAGGTACTTGAAGGCCTTTTGTGTGTGTGTGTTTTCAAGCAATATCAAGACACTACCGTAGTAACTAAAGATACCTAGCAGCATAGTTGATGCTTAAACTGCTAACTCAAGTCTGTGGTTCAAATACAATAGCAACAGTGTTAGCTGCTCCTGCAAATATTGAGCCTCGGAACATTCATGGCAAAGCTTTACTCTGTTATATAGAATCACTATGAGTCAGAGGGCTCTGGTGTGTCACTGTAGGATAAGCACTTGACTGGTAACTACAAGGTCAGCAGCTTAAAACCACCTGCTGCTCTTGAAAACCTTACGACTTGGAACCGACTCAATGGCAGACAGCACAACAAATGAGTTAGGAACTAGGATTACACTGCATCCAACATCAGTAGAAGGCAGCAAAAAGTATGTGTTCTCAGGCTCATGAGTCTGCTATTGCCTGCAAATGGGCTGGAAAGCACCCCCGTGCTCCAAGCTGCAGATCCTCATTGTAGGTTGGCTTTAGGTCTGTTCTATGTATGTTCACAATGCAACTTAATCTAAAATAGTAGCTGTATTAAGGAGCTCTTCTCATAGTGATGACAAAAATGCAGGCTTTATCATACAGGCTTTTATTCACATTATGTCTTGGCCAAAATAAGTTACACGGCTCAGCCCAACATCCATAGAAGACTTGTGTACTAGACTAACAGTAGGATGTAAAGGGGAGTCCTGGTGTGGCACTGTGCAATAAAGCACAGTCACTTCCTGCAAACCCAATACAGGGTCACGATAAGTTAGGCTCAACAGCAACAACAGTGGCACTGTAGGATAAGCACTGGACCGAAAGGCCAGTTTGCTCTGCAATGTTTGCAGTTCAAACTTACCAACTGCTCCTTGGAAACTCTATACAGGGTACGATTAGTCAAATCCGACTCTATAGCATTTAACAACAGCAACAACAAAAGAATTTATGTAACACCTAAACTATCATAACTGTGGAGTTCTGGCGTGGTGCTGTAAAATAAGCACTGACCTGCAAGGTTGGTTTGAACCTCATGTTGGGCAGTTCAAACTCACCAGTTTCTCCTCGGAAACCCTATGCAGGGTTGCTATGAGTCAGAACTGACTTGGGAGAACTTTACAACAACTATCATAATTGCTAATTTTCCAGTTTTGAATCCTGCTAATCAACATTTGAAAAGTGACTTATTGTTAAATATAAGCCTCCTATGAACAAATTTAAACATTTTCACTTGTCTTTCCCTTCCACTTTTGTTGTAGTTATTAAATGAAGGTCCATTTCAACTCAGAGAAACCCTATACACAACAAAAGGAAACACTGCCCTATCCAGCATCATCCTCACAATTATGTTTGAGTTTGTTGTTGAAGCCACTTTCTCAATCCATATCATTGGGGGTTTTCATCTCTTTCGATCACCCTCTACATTCCCAATCATGATGTCCTTTTCTACAGACTGATCCCTCCTGAAAACATCCCCAAAATATGAGACATGAAATCTTGCCATTCTTACTTTGAAGGAGCATTCTGGTTGAACTTCTTTCTAAACAGATTTGGTTGTTTTTCTAGCAGTCCATGGAGCTTTCAATATTTTTCAACAACAACCCAATTCAAATGCTTCAATTCTCCTTCTGTCTTTCTTATTTATTGTCTAGTTTTTGAATGCATATGAGGTGACTGAAAATAACATGGTATGGGTCAGGGTCACCTCAGATTGATATTTTTGCTACTTAACACTTTAACGAGCTCTTTTGCAGCAAATTTGTCTAATGTATTATGTTCTGTGATTTCATCACTGCTACTTCCATGAGTCCTGGTATGGCGCTATGGGATAATGGGCTGGACTGCAAGGTCATTTGACCAGCAAGGCTGGTGGTTCAAGTTTACCAGTCACTCCTCAGAAAGCCTATACAGGGTCACTATGGGTTGGAACTGACTGGACGGTACTTCACTCACTCATACTTCACTTCCATGAGCAATGAATGTGGATCCAAGTAAAATGAAATCCTTGAGAATATCACTGTTTTCTCTGTTTACTGGGTCACTTGTAAGGATTTTTGTTCACATTGAGTTATAATTCATACTGTAGTTTTTGATCTTCAATAGCAAGTGTTTCAAATCCTCTTCAATTTCAGCAAACAAAGTTGTAGCATCACATATCACAAGTTATTAGTGAGTCTTTTTCCAGTACTGATGCCACATTCTTTGTTTATAATCCAGCTTCTCAGATTATTGTACAGCATACAGATTCAATAGGTATGGTGAAAGGATACAGTCATGGAGCAGACTTTTCCTGATTTTAAACAATTCAGTGTCCCCATAATTTTTTAAAATGTTTTATTGTGAATTATGTGATAGTTTACATAGGAGAACATTTAGTTTTACATTCATTCTATTGTATATCATCTCATTGCCATGGTTACAATCCCCTCCATACATCATCAACCAACCAAAGGGTATACCCTGCAAGCCTGGCCCCCACACCCACCCAGTCTTCAGCACACAGTCTCTCTCCCTCTCTGGATCTAAAGTCCCCAGCTGCTCCATCACTGCACGTCATCGTCTCTGCCTCCATCTCAGGCATCACTTTCTCTGGGTAGGGTCCCGCTCTCCGTTCTTCTCCGTTGATGGTCTTAGGGACCTCCACTCCTAGACTAGAAAGTTAATCACTCCTCTCCTTGCTACAAAACATCTACCTTTACATTTTCAATCCTCACAATCAGTCCTGATATCAATTTTTCACTATTGTATCATAAGAGAGCCATCGGCATTTCATTTCATCAGCCCCACCTAGACAGATTGGATACTACTCACTGGAGATTCTGGACCTCCAGGACCTCTGGATCTAGGTTCTCTCTTGAAAGCTTGTAAGCCAGTCACTTCTTGCCTTTGTAGCCCCTCCTCTCCTCCATTTTGGGTAGCCAATGTCCAAGTTGCCCATCCCTGTCTACTCTGTGTGTGGAGGGGTTGGGAATGATTTTTGCTGTAAGGATTTGTACCCTCTTTTGAGCTACTGCATCCATAGGTATAGGTCAAGTTCATCAAATTATTCTTTTTTTCCTCTTCTTTCTTCTTCTGGTTGAGCTCTGATCATCTGGTCATTGAAGCCAAGTCAAGTGGGTATTATCTGCAAGTGCGGGTGTTCTTGTGCATATGCCCTCTCTTCTTATCAGCTGGACACTTCACTCTCCACTCTAGTCTTCTGTGGCTATGTCACTGACTCTGAGCCCAAGAGTGCCCAGATCTTGCCACACTGCTGGACAACCAGGTCTTCACCCAGATTCACAGAAATCTATTGAACACTGTAGGGCTCAGCTCGCTGCTTCATTGCTGTTTTCCCTCACTTCCCCTTATCGGTGACGAGCGTGGTCACCAATCAGAGCGTGTATTCCCATTGAGTCTTAGTCTTGGAAGGGGGTTTGTACTGAGGGGACCCTACCACTTGCCTTGATGTTTCCTGGGCAAGCAACTTATTTGTTCTTGTAGTAACTGTAGGTCTGCCTCTATTGTTTTGTATTTTTCCTATAGGTCTTTCTTTCAAGAAGTATCTTCTGTTCTTTTAGCTGCTCCAGGCTGGTCTACTCGTCCTTTCAAGTGGAAATTTCCCATCTCTGCACATCTAGATGTGGTCCAGGCTTCCACCTATAGTCTTATGTAATACAGAGGCTCTGCAGAAAGCCTCTTTCTCAGTGTCCCCATATTTTGTTTGTACAACTTCCTCTTGGTCTATATATGATTTCTCATGAGCACAATTAAGTATTAATTAAGTAGACTGAAAAGCCATTTGAACTGCAAGGTTGGCAGCTCAAGATCACCAACTACTCCTTGGAAATCCCATACAGGGTCGCTATGGGTCGGAATTGACTCGATGGCACTTCACAACAACAACAAGTATTCTGGAATTTTTTTTTTTTTTTTTACTTTTTATTGTGCGTTGACTGAAAGTTTACAGACAAGATTATTGGTTTTGCATTCAACAAATCCTACACTTTGTTTCATCTCAATGATTGCAAAACACTCCATGCAACAAGAGTTATCCCACTTTCTCCCTATGGTTCCTATTTCCATTCCACCCACCTTCCCATCCCTCTCAACTTTGTCCTTAGGAAAAAGTTGCCCTTTTGATTATAAATGATTGACCATCCCTTGGTGAGCATACCTTACAAATGTTGTCTTCTCCACTATATCCCTATCTACTGCTTGACCAGAAATTTGACCAGGAGAGTGAATTCCTTTTCCGACCTGAAAGGTGGTCAAGGGCCATAATCTAAGGCTCTTCCATTCTCTTTCTGGTCAGTAATTTCAGTCTTTTTGTCTTTTGTTTCACATATTCTCCCATTTATCCAGAATCATAATGTGGTACCTTTCAGAGCAGTTGGTAGTGGTAGCGGGGCACCATCTAGTACTTCTGGTCTCAGAGCCATGGAAACTGATGTTCACATGATCCATTAGTCCACTGGACTAATTGATTCCAAGCAGCTTCAATTCTCATCACTTTTCTTTCTTCTACACATGGAGAGATCAATAACTGCACCTTAGATGGCTGTTTATGAGCTTTTAAGATCCCAGATGATACTCAACAAAGTAGGATACAGAACATTGTATTTGTGATCTCTGTTCTGCCAATTGACATTGGTGTCCCCTGAGACTATGGTCCAGAGTTCCCAGAACCAGCCATTATTGCCTTAAAATGTTTCATAATATCTTAAGAAGTTTTCATCATTTTTCCTGCTGTATGCTCCACCACATTCATAGTTGTGTTTCTAGGAAATGCAAATACCCAAGTACAAATATCCTCTTTCAAACTCATATATTTGTAGGTATATTCCCACTCTTTTACCCATACCCATTCAGCCTGTGTTTCTACCCATGTACCTACACAGAGAACACTGCTGTTCCAAGATTGTGTATATATCACTATTAATCTCTATCTTCTTTAACCCTTGCATATCTCTCTATGTGTTCACCCTATTTTCTGCCATCATCCTTCTTCTTGTATATTGCCCTCCCCAGCATCCCATCCAAGTTAACATTTGTCTACTCTCTAACTAGTGAATTACTCTCCCTTCCCTCCCAACGCTGGTAGCCATCAAAGAATGCATCTTTTAGTTTGAACATCTTTTCTAGAGTTTTTATAATTGTACCATGGAGACGGTTCTGACTTATAGTGACCCTGCACAGGGCTTCTGAGACTGCAAATCTTTATGGGAGCAGAAAGCCTCATCTTTCTCCCACGGAATGGTTGGTAGTTTCAAACTGCCAATCTTGAGGTTAGCAGCCCAATTCGTAGCCACTACACTACCAGAGCTCCTTTACAGTCTTTATAATAGTGGTCTTATGTAGTATTTGGTTTTATATAGTATTTGTCCTTTTGTGATTGGCTAATTTCACTCAGCATAATATCTTCCAGGTTCTCCCATGTTATGAGCTAGTTCTTAGATTCATCATTGTTTTTCAGTACTTCATGGTATTCTTTTGTGTGTATGCCCCAAAGTTCATTTATCCATTCTTCCATTGATGGACACTGAGGCTGTCTCCATCTTCTTACTACTGTAAATAGTGCTTCAGTAAACATTAGTGTGTGTATGTCTACTCTGTATCCTGGTTCTTATTTCTTGGGACTATATACCAAATAGAGGGATTGTTTGGTCATATAGTATTTCTATTTCCAACTTTATGAGGAAGCATACCATTTCCACAGTGGTTGAACCATTTTACAGTCCTACCAGCAATGTAGAGGATCCCAGTGTCTCCACACCCTTGCCAACATTTGTGGTTTTCTGGTTTCTTTTGTTTTTAACTTTGTTATTAATTCTGATATTAGATGATATCTCATTATTGTTTTGATTTGTATCTTTCTAATTTCTAATGATCATGGATATTTCTTCATATGTTTTTTGGCTTCCTGAATATTTTCCTTGGTGAAGTGTCTGTATATGGGCTGTGCTCATTAAAAAAAAAAAAAAAAAAAAAGTTTTGTCTTTTTTTTGTAGACATGTTGTAGTTTTCTATAAACTTTAGAGATTAACCCCTTAATATGTAATTGCAAAAAAAAATTTTCTTTGCCCAGTCTGTGGGCTCCCTTTTCACTCTTTTGGCAAAATCTGTTGATACACTTAAGTGTCTAATTTTTATGAAGTTCCAGTCATCCAGTTTATCTTCTACTGTTGATTTTCTCATAACATTTGGCAGTGTCTTCAATGGTTTGTTGTTGTTGTCAGGTGCCATCGAGTCAGAACCAACTCATAGCGACCCCATGCACAGCAGAACGAAACAGTGTCCAATCCTGGGCCAACTTCACTACCGCTGCCACACTCGATGCCATCAATGATGCCACCTGGCTGATCCATCTCGCTGGGGGTCTTCCTCTTTTTCTCTGACCCTCCATCTTACCCAGCATGACATTCTTTTCCAGCGACTGTTCCCTCCTGACAGTATGTCTAAAGTATGAGAGACGAAGCTTCACCATCCCGGCCTCCAAGGAGCACTCTGGCTGCACTTCTTCTAAAACAGATCTATTGGTTCTTTTGGCAGTCCATGGCACTTTTAGTATTCTCCTCCAACACCACAATTCAAAGGCATCGATTCTTCTACGATCTTCCTTATTCACTGTCCAGCTTTCACATCCATATGAGGTTATTGAAAATATCATGGCTTGGGTCAGGTGTACCTTAGTCCTCAAGGTGATATCTTTGCTCTTCAACACTTTAAAAAGTTTCTGTGCAGCAGATTTGCCTAATGTAATACATCATCTGATCTCTTGACTGCTGCTCCCGAGAATGTTGATAGTTGATCCAAGAAGAATGAAATCCTTGACAACTTCAATCTTTTCTCCGTTGATAAGAATGTTGTTTATTGGTCTCTAAATTTACCCTTATTTTTTCACTGATAATCTTTATAGTTCTAGATTTTAAAATTAGGTGTTTGTTCCATGTGAAATTTGCTTTTGTATATAGTCAGATTTGTTTTTGTATATGGTGGACTTTGTTTCCATTCATCTACACATGGATTTTCAGATTGCCATCACCATTTGTTTAAGAGACTGTCTTTCCCCCATTTAATGTGTTTGGCCCTTTGTCAAAGATCAGCTGACTGAATGTGGATGGACTTGCTTCTGGGTTGTCAATTCTGTTTCATTATCTATGTATCTTTTGTTATACAACTACTAGACTGCTTTAGCCACTGTGGCTATGTAGCAAATTTTGAGATCTAAGATTGAGAGACCTCCAACTTTGTTCTTCTTAAGCAGTGCTTTACTTATGTAAGGTTGCTTTTCCTTTCATATAACTTTAATAATCAGTTTTTCCAACTCTTTATTGAATTATTTTGGAGTCTGAATTGGGATTGAATTATATCTATGTATTGTTCTGGGTAGTGTTGATATTTTCACAATGCTAAATCTTCCTATCTATGAGCATGGTATATTTTTCCAGTTTTGTAAATCTCTTGTTTCCTTGTAGAGTTTTGAAATTTTCTTTTTATAGGTCTGTTTTTCCTCTGGTTAGATTTATTCCTAAATAGTTCTTCTTTTGGGTGTCTACTGTCAGTGATGTGGTTTTCCTAATTTCCCTTTAAGACCTGTCTTTACTGGTATAGAGGAATCTAACTGATTTTTGTATATTGATCTTGTACCTTGCAACTTTGCTGATTCTTACAATGAGTTCCAATAAATTCTTGCTTAGTCTTTGTGATTTTAACTATGTATAGAATCATATCATCTGCAAATACAAAGTTTTACTTCTTATTTGCTTTGAATTTCCATTTAGATGCCTTGAATTTCCATTTCTTACCTTATACCAACTTATCAGAAGAGACCTGTATTTGTGCCCATTCCAAAGAGACACGACTCAATGTAATGCAGAACTCATTGCAATATCTTTGATATGCCATGTGAGTAAAGTTTTATAAAGATAAGACAGAAATGGCTGCAAGCATACATTGGCAGAGAATTTCTAGAGATCCTAGCCAAATTCAGAAAAGGATGTGGAATAAGGAATTATTATTGCTGATATCTGATGAATCTTAGCTGAAATCAGAGAATATCAGAAAGATGTTTACCTGTGTTTTATTGACTATGCAAACACTTTTGATTGTGTGGATCATGACAAGCTATGGACAACATTGCAAAGTATGAGTATTCTGGAATACTTAATTGTACACATGAAGAACCTGTACATAAATCATGAGGTAATTGTTCGAAAAAACATGGGAACACTGAATGGTTTCGAATAAAGAAAAGTGTGTGACAAGGTTGTATTTTTTCACTTTATTTATTCAACCTGTATGCTGAGCAAATAATCCAAGAGGCTGGGTTCTATGAAGAAAAACGTGGCATCAGGATTGGAGGAAGACTCATTAACAACCTGTGATATGCAGATGATATAACCTTGCTTGCTGAAAGTGAAGAAGACTTAAAATACTTACTGATGAAGATCAAAGAGCACAGCCTTCGGTATGGATTGCAGCTCAATGTGCAAAAAAGATAAATCCCCAACAACAAGATTCTTATCAATGGAGAAAAGACTGAAGTTGTCAAAAACTTCATTCTTGGATCAACTATCAACACTCATGGAAGCAGCAGTCAAGAAAGCAAATCTGCTGCACAAGACCTTTTTAAAGTGTTGAAGAGCAAAGATGTCAGCTTGAGGACTAAGGTGCTCCTGACCCAAGCTATGGTATTTTCAATAACCTCATATGCATGCAAAAGCTGGAGCGTGAATAAGGCAGACCACACAAGAATTGATGCTTTTGAGTGATGGTGTTGGAGGAGAATACTGAAAGTGCCATGGGCTGCCAAAAGAACAATCATCTCTGTGTTGGAAGAAGTGCAGCCAGAGTGCTCCTTGGAGTCCAGGATGGCCAAACTTCAATTATTATGATCAAGTGTTTCTTTTCCTTTGTTTTCTTTATAGGTAGGTTAAGCTGACTGTTTTTCTAATAATAAACTATCCTTGCATTCCCTGTATGAATCCCACTTGGTCATGATGTTTTATTTTTTAGATATGTTGTTGAATTCTATTGACAAGGATTTTAGAATTTTTGCATGTATTCTCATGAGGGATATTGGTCTACAATTTTCTTATTTGGTGATGTCTTTGCCTGTTTTTGCATGAAGGTCATGCTCATGTCATAAAATGTATTCAGAAGTTTTCCATGTTCTGTAATAATTTGAGTAACATTGGTGTTAGCTTTTTTCTGAATGTTTGGTAGAATTTACCAGTAAGCCATCTGGGCCAGGATTTTTTTGTGGGTGGGGGGGACTTTTTAATTTACCTGACTGTTATAGCTCAGTTCATGTTTTCTGTTTCATGCTATTGGTTGTTTTATGACATGACTCATATGGCTTCTTATGCATGCTATTTGCATTTTCTCCTTCTTCTTTTCTTTTCTTAGGTTTGCCAATTGTTTGTCAATATTGTTAATTGTTTCATAGAACCAACTTCTTGATCTGTTAATTCCTCCTATTATTTTTCTGTTTTCTAATTCATTTATTTCTTATATTATTTATTTTCTACTGGTTACATAGACTTATTTTGCTAGTCTTTTTCTAATTGTTGGAGACGTTGTGTTAATGTATTGACTTTGATTCTTTCTTATTTTTGGATGTGAACTTATTACTATAAATTTCCCTCTAATCACTACTTTTGTTGTGCCCTACAGGTTTTGGTTTGCTGTGTTTTCATTCTCATTTTATTCAAGGAATTTTTATCTTACTTTTTTTTTTTACATGCCCTATTACCAGTAGCTTTTAAGCGGGGTGTCTTACAATTTCCATGTATTTGATTTTGTTTCCTTGATAATAATATTATTGATTTTCAGTTTTATTATAGCGTTGTGATTAGAAAAGAAATGCTTTGCAGTATTTCAAAGTTTCTAAATTAATTGAAGCTTTTCTGTGGCCTAACATACAGTCTACTTTGGAGAATGAGCCATATGCACTGGACAAGAATGTGTATTATGCTGTTATTGGATTGAGTGCTTTGTATAACTCTATGAGGTCAAGTTGGTTGTGTTGTTTAGTTCTGTGTCTTCATTGAGTTTCTTTCTAGTTGCTCTGTCCTTTATCAAAAGTGATGTATTAAAACCTTCTGATGTGGTGATGTAGGATAAGTATTCGATTATGAATCACAAGTTTGGCAGTTGAAAGCCACTAGCTTCTCCTTGAAAAGCCCACTAGAGGTCACTATTAGCCAGAATTGACTTGGCAGCACTTAACAGCAACAATATCATTGTTGTCATTGTTGTGAAGTGCTGTTAAGTTGGTTCTGACCTATAGGTACCCTGTATAATAGGGTTTCTGAGGAGCAGCTGGTGAGTTTGAACTGCCAACCTTGCATTTCATTTCTTTCTTCAGCTCTATTAGTTTCATTATGTATTTTGAGGTTCTTTCATGGACAGCATAAATATTTATTATGGTCGTTTTTTCTAGTTTAACTGACCCTTTAATCATGAGATAATGTCTTTGTCTCTTAATGCTGGTTTTTGATTTAAAGTCTATTTTATTAAAAAATTGACATTGCCACTCCTGCTGGTAATTGATTGCCATTTTCCCATCCTTTGATTTTTAATTTATTTTTATCTTTGTGTGTAAGATGTGTTACTTATAGACAGCATATTGAAAGATCCTGTTTCTTATCCATTCTGCTACTTTCTGTCTCTTGACTGGTGCATTTAACCTATTGACATCCAGTATAATTAATTATTGAGATGTATGAATTGATTGTAGTTATTTTGCTTTTTTGTGTGTGATCGGTTTCAGTTTCTTTGTTCCACATATTTTGGGGGATTTTATTGTTGTTGTTGTTCATTTTTTATTAACAATTTCTTGTCAAATTATTTATGGTTTTCCCTTTTCTTATTTGAAAGGTGTATTAATTTTCTTTGAGGTCAACCTGCAATTTAGTAATTTCTTTCTCAATGTAACATAATCTATTTTATCTTGAAATCCACTTGGCTTATTTGCCATTTGGAAGTTCTATAACTATACTTTTCCCTTTTTTTGAATTGTCCACTTTGCACTTCAAACTGACCTTGAGGCCCAGTGTTTATCCTTTCGTGCCACACCAGGATTCTAGTTCTGTGTCTTGATTGAATTCTGAGTGGTGTTGCCATGTATTTCAGCCTCTGGTTATTGTTGGGTGTTGCTGGTTCTCAGTCCAGAGGATTCCCTTTAGGATTTTTTATAAGGTAGGCCTGGGTTTTAAAAAATCCCTTTAATTTCTCTTTATCTGGAAAAGTTGCAATTTTGCTGTCACATTTGAGGGACAGTTTTGCTGGGTATATGATTGGCATTTTTCTTTCTCTCAATGTTTTGCATAGGTCTCCCCATTGCCTTCTTGCCTGCATGGTTTATACTGAGAAATCAGAGCTTAATCTTATTGGTTCTCCTTTGTAGGTAACTTTTTGTTTTTCTTGAGCTACTTTCATTATTTGTTCTTTGTCTGTGATTTTAGAGAGTTTGATTATTATATGTCTTGGTAAGATTCTTTTGGGGGTCTATCCAGTTTGGTGATTGCTCATCTTCTTGAATTCTCATCTTTCACGATGTTCAGAAAATTTCCTTCCAATAGCACTTTGACTATAGTTTCTGTGTTTTTCTTTGTTTCTTCCTGTTCTAGAATTCTAGTCACCCATAAATTATTTCACTTCATATTATCCCACATGAGTCTCAGGCTTTCTTTAGATTTTTTTCATTCTTATGGTTGTTCTTCTACAATCAGAGATTCATCTTCAAGTTCACTAATTCGGACTTCCAATGATTCAAAGCTATTCCTTTGCCCTTTCAATGCACTGTCCATTTCTGAAATCTTAGTATCAATCTTTGGGATTTCTGTTTGCAGGCTTTGCATTGTCTCCAATACATTATCTGTTTTCTTTGATAGTTTCTGTAGTGCTTTTCTGAATGCTTCCTTGTATTCCTCAACCTTTCCAATGCCTTTTTTTTTTTTTTCTTCAAAAATGTTTTTAGCTCTGCCTTTTGGTCACTTGTTTGAGCCACTCTGTCTTGTTTCTTCATGTGAACAGAAATTTTTTGCTGTTTGCAAGACATTTTTTTGTTGTTGTTTTGTTTGCATTGCATCAAAGATCATACATTGGTGTATTCTTAAGCATGCAACAACTGCCTCCTGCTGGGTGTTATCAGGAGATGAGCTTGTGTACTGTTCTCTGTTCATATCGTTCAGTTCAGGATTCATTTAGTTGATGTTGGTTGTTGGCATTGGCCTGGTACATAGCAGCTGAAATTGCCTCTTGTCCAATGGGTGAGGTTGTAGAGTGTATGGTTGTGACTGGGCTATATGAACAAAGTTGCTGTCTCCTGCCAGGTTAGATAAGAAGAGAACACACACACACAAGAGAAAGAAAATCAACAACAGTGAAAATAAGAAAACAGTAAATAAAAGCAGGCAACAGCTAGAAAAATAACACAAAAAGCAGATGGAAAAAGAGAGGAAAAAAAATAATAATAAAAAATAAAATAACATAGTTGGGGAGAGGAATAAGTAAAAAGGAAAGGCCAGAGAGTAGTAAAAAAAAATAAAAGGGGAGGGGGTAAAAGAAGGGGAAAAAGCAGCAGCAGTGGCTGGGAGAAAGAAGCAGGAAAAAATGAAAAGAGACAAAAAGGATAGAAAGCAAGAGCAGGAAGGGCAAGGAAGATAGAATAAACAATGAAAGGAAAAAACAAGGCTAGGTGTCAGACCCAGAGAAGAGAAAATTCTGGGGTCTCTGCCAGCCAAAAACTACATGGGTAAGAGATAAGACAATAATTTTCAACCCTCTATGGCATTCCTATTGGTCTAGGATGTCATCTGTTCTGGACACCAAATCCAGAATTAGTTCATGCAGTTCCCAAAGCAGCTGAGGGATCAGGGTATTTCTATCCCAGAAGGCAGCCAAGGGTCACAGGTCCTACTAGTTAAGGCTGATCACAAGTGGCTCTGCAGGTTTGGAATAAGCCACACCTGATTCCAGGTGCTGGGCTTGGTGCTGCTAGCTCCCTACACCTTTAGATATGACTTCAAAAGCACAGACAGCAGAAGCGTCTCTGGGTGTGTACATAGATGAGGACCTGCTACACCTCTGATTGTTGTTGTTGTTGTTAGTTGCCACTGAGTCGGTACCAACCCATAGCGACCTTATGCACAGCAGAACGAAACACTGCCCGATCCTGGGCCAACCTCACTGCTGTTGTCACGCTTGAGTCCATCGATGCTGCCACACCTCTGATAACTAGAGTAATATGTTGTTGTTACTGTTGTTATGTGCCATCAAGTTGGTTCCAATCCATAGCGACCCTGTATAGCGTTTCCAAGGAGCAGCTGGTGAGCTTGAACCACTGATGTTGCAGTTCAAACTACTTTGCAGTCTGACGCATTAGCCCACAGTGCCTCACCAGGACTCCAGGTAATATGAGGTACAAGAAAAAAAAAAAAAAAATGCATCCTTTTCTCTACATCAATACACAGATAGTCTGTACCACTTACTGCCCTCTTGCCTTCAGAGCTACCTGTGAAAGTTCAAGATGGTCATGCTGCTCCTGGTCAACTGGAAGACATCACCAATTTGTCTTCTCATTTTTTTCACTCCCCTACAGGTCTGTTCAAGGAGCTCTGGTAGAGTAGTGGTTATGAATTGGGTTGCAAACTGCAAGGTCAGCAGTTCAAAACTACCAGCTGTTCTGAGGGAGAATCATGAGGCTTTCTGCTACCGTAAAGATTTACAGCCTCGGAAATCCTGTACAGGGTCACTATGAGTCAGAACCGACTCCACGGCACATAACCACCACCACCACAGGTCTGTTCATCTGTTTCTCCTAATACCGGCTAGCCTAATACTGGATTAAGCTGACTCAACAGATTTAGAGCAAGAGTCCACCCAAACTGGGTTAATGTGGATCACTCCACCCTCCTTTAGTGGGGCTCACAGCTGCTATACTACCCTCTGTGCAGCTCTGAGAGGGAGTTTCCCTGGTGGTATATGCAGGTGGTGGCCAGCCTCATTTTTTATCACCAGGAAAGTATAGGGAACAAGGAAAAAAATGCGCGTTTATTGCTGCAAGCCACATGTATGTTTCTGCAATGCCAATATCTTTCCTCATCTCCTACTGCACACAAAAATTCAAGACAGCTATACCCATCTGGTCAGCTGGCATAGGTTATCAAGCTCTCCTTTTTTTTTTTTTGCCACATCTGCTCATCAGTTTCTCCTAGTAAGCATTCAATCCACTTCTCTCTCCCTTCATCTGAAGCTCAGGGTTCCAGGGCTATCATCTCCATCTGTTTCATTTGGTTTTCATATCTTTGTTGTAGAGGGTTTGTACAACCTTCCTGCCTAGTCTGTCATCTTACTGCCTCCTTCAGTATTCTGGAATTTTTAATAATGTTCTTCATATTCTTTACAATATTATCCACAGTTTCATATGATCCACACAGTTGAATGTCATTACTTTGTCAATAAAACACAAGTAAACATCTTCCTGATATTCTCTTCTTTCAGCCAAGATCCACCTGACTTCAGCAATGCTATCCATTGTTCTGCATCCTCTTCTGAATCAGCTTGAATTTATGTCAGCATCCTGCCAAGGTACTGTTTCAACCATCTTTAAATTATCTTCAGCAGACTTTTACTTGCATATGATATTGATGATACTGTTCAATGGTTTCTGCAATCTGTTGGGTCACCTTTCTTTAGAATGGGCACAGATACAGATCTTTTCCAGCAGGTTCACCAGGTAGCTGTCTTTCAAATTTTTTGGCATATACTAGTGAGTGCTTCCAGAATTGTGTCAGTTAGTTGAAACATTTCCATTGGTATTCTGTCAATTCCAGGAGCCTTGTTTTCCACCAATGTCTTCATTACTGCTTAGACTTCTTCCTTCAATATCATTGGTTATTTTTAAATAAATTTTTAAACATCTTAACATGAATTGAGTGAAGCTTTACAGACAAAATAATCAGTTTTACATTCAACAAACTATAAACGTAGTTTCAGCTTAGTGATTGCAATCCCTTGCTTGGAATAGTCATCCAGCTTCCTCCCTGTGGCCTATTACACTTCCACACACCTTTCCATTCTTTCTTGTCATGGTCCTCAGATACATGTTGCCCCATTGATTTTGAATTATTGACCATTCCATCATTCATAGTAAACATATCTTAGTAGTGTTGTTGTTTCCCCTATATATCGATCTACTGCTTGGCTGAAAGAAGGTGTGTTCCTTTCCAGACCTGAAGGGTGGTCAAGGGCCACAGTGTCAGGTTCCTCTAATCTCTTTTTGACCAGTAAGCCCGGTATACATATATGGAGTCCTGGTATGGCACCATAGGATAAGCACTCAATGTTGATTTGTACCACAAGGTTGGTGGTTCAAACCAACTTTGTAATCCAGCACATTAACCTTCAGTGCCAACTAGAACTTTATATATAGACGCAAAGCTTTAACGCCTTGGATACCCTATACACATTCGCTGTGGGTCAAAGCTGACTCCACAGTACACCACCACCATATGGTACTGTATGGTACTGTATGGTACAGTAGTGGGTGGTGGTGCTATACCGTGAAGTCGGCTCTGACTCACAGTGACTGTGTATAGGGTTTCTGAGGCATTAAAGCTTTATGGGAGCAGAAAGCCTTATTGTTCTTCCGCAGAACAGCTGTTAGTTTTGAACTGCTGACCATTAGGTTAGCAGCCCAACTATATATGTATGATGGTAGTGGTGGTGGTGCTTATGTGCCATAGAATTGGTTCTGACTCATAGTGACCCTGAATAGCATTTTCGAGGTTGTAAGTCTTTACAAGAGCAGAAAGCCTCATTTTTCTCCACAGAACCACTGGTAGTTTTGAACTGCTGACTGTTAGATGAACAGTCTGACTCATAAGAACTAGGCTAACAGAGCTCATATATGTATATATATTTAATAATGTTGGGTTTTGTTTCACACATTATACCACTCTATTCAGAACTTTCTTGAAAACCCTGTACAGGGTTGCTATGGGTCAGAACTGACTCGACGGCACTTAACAACAACAACAACATTCAGAACTTTCTAATGTAGTCCCTTCGAGAGCCGTTGGTAGCGGTAGCTGGGTATCATCTAGTTATTCTGGTTTTAGAGTCATGGAGACTTATGCTCACATGTTCCATTAGTTCATTGGACTAATTTATTCCAAGAATCTACAATTCTCATCACTCGTCTTTCTTTTGCACATGTTCATGTACGATCTCCTGAAATAGTTGAAGGTTTACTAACTCTTTTTGGTACAGTGATTCTGTGCATTTCTTCTATCTTCTTTTAATGTTTCTGTAGCATTCAAGATTTTGCCCATGTTGTTGTTGTTTTGTGTCATGGAGTCTTTATATATAGTGTTTCCAAGGCTGTAAATCTTTGCCAGAGTAGAAAATTTCATCTTTTCTCCATAGTATCCTTAAATATTGCAACATGAGACATGGATTTTTTTTTCAGTTCTTTCAAGTTGAGAAATGCTGAGTGTGTTCTTCCTTTTGGTTTTCTAATTCCAGGTCTTTGCACATTTAATTGTAATACTTTGTCTTCTTAAGCTTCCCTTTGACATTTTTTGGTCCTCATTTTTACTTCATTTCTTCCATTCAATTTAGCTAAATAAAGTCAAGAACAAATTTCAGTTTCTTTTGACATTCACTTTGGTCTTTTCTAGCTTTCCTGTCTTTTTAATGACCATATGCTTTCTCTGTATATGATGTTCTTAATGTCATCCCATGTATCCTCTGATCTACAGTCATTAGTGTTCAGTGTGTTACATCTGGCTCTTAAGATTGTCTCTAAATTCACATGGGCTATATCAAGGTTGCATTTTGACTCTTGTGAACTTGTGTTAATTTTCTTCAGTTTCAGCCTGAACTATTATTGAGCAATTAGTGGTTAGTTCCATAACTGACTTCTAGCCTTGTTTTGACTGATGTCATTGAACTTCTGCATAGTTATTGCTCACATATGTAGT
>NW_006408542.1:11456164-11457094 GCF_000296735.1 Chrysochloris asiatica
TTATTATATATATATAATACAGGTTATGGCAAAGAGAGTATATTAGGAACTCATTTAGTTAATAATAATCAAATGCCTTGGTTAACACCCAACAGGATACAACCAAATTCAAATACTCCATATATATTATCCTATAGTTTTAGCTGTGCCATAACTTGGAAACAAATGTTATATCTCATGTACAACAAAGAGGTAAAGATGGGGATGGAAGGTTTCAAGCTAACATACATTAATTCTATCAATACAGTGGTGGAAATCAATTTTATTTCTCCACTTTAATCCAGTACCTTACTTCAACCTGCCTCTCCAACACTCAACCAAGTCTATCTGTTTCCCACTATAACATTGTCTTTCACTTTGGGATTCTGAATGTTGTTGTTTTGTTAGGAGACACTCAGTTGGGACCAACTCATAGCAACCCTACTAACAGAGCAAAACACTGCTCAGCTCTGCACCATCCTCACAATTGCTATTTTGAGCCCACTGTTGCTGCCATGTGTCAATCCATCATGTTAAGGCCCTTCCCTTTCTTATTTTTTGACCTTCCACTTTCCAAGCTTGATGTCCTTCTCCAGGAAATGATTCCTTCTGAAAACACATCCAAAGTAAGACTGTAGAAGTCTCACCATCCTCTCTTCTAAGAAGCATTCTGACTGTACTTGTAAGACAGACTTGTTTGTTCTGACAATCCATGGTACTCTCCATATTCTTTGCCAATACCTTAATATAAATACAGTGATGCTGCTCTGGTCTTCTTTATTCATTGTTCAACTTTCACATGCATATAAGATTTTTAAAATGAGATTAGCACATTTTTTCATTAAAACTCACTTTCCCTAAGTAAGTCCCTGGGTAGCATAAATGGTTAAGTACTTAATTACTAGAACAAATTGAAGACATTTGTGAAAAACAAGGCTTCAGGCACTGACA
>NW_006408542.1:11458329-11466234 GCF_000296735.1 Chrysochloris asiatica
TAGTCAGTCACAAAAAGAGAAATACTGCACAGTGGTTAAAGAGGTGTCCTTTTCCTGTAAGGTAAATGCCTAATTCTGCTCTGCTCAATGATGCTGCCAATCTTAGTCCCTCAGACTGCAAAGAATCTTTGTTCCATCCACTTATCTGGTATCTGAATTTTCAGCCTGAGTCCTACTGCAGTTCTTTTCAAATACAAGCATCTCAATATGCTTATGTCTCCCTCTTCTTAAAATTAAAAAATGCACAGGTAAACATCTTTTTGGTAATGTAGTGGTTACAAGTTGGGCTTCAAACCTCAAGGTCAGCAGTTTGAAACTACCAGCCATTCCATGGGAGAAACATGAGGCTTTCAGCTCCCATAGAGATTCAGTATCTTGGAAACCCTATACAGGGTTGCTACGAGTCAGAACTGATTCTCCAACACACAACCACCAACCACCAACCACCATCACCAACCACCACTTCTTAAACTACGTATCCAGTCAGTTTTTATCTTGAGTTCCTGACACACAATCTAATTAACTTTTATATATTTCTAAAGAGCCATGGTGGAGAAATGGCTTAGCACTTGACTACTAATTGAAATGTTGGCAGTTCAAATCCACTTAGCAGCTCCAAGGGAGAAAGATGTGGTAATCTGCTTCCATAAAGATTACACTCAAGAAAACCTTATGGGGTAGTTCTCTGTCACATGGGATCACCAGGAGTTGAGAATAATACAATAACAACATTCAACAACAACTAGATATCTAACACAACTTGTCATTTCATTTACAAAATCCCTGTATTCTTTCTTCTGGCTCAGGAGGAATTTGGGGAGTCATCCTACATGATTCTGCCTCATCTCTCTGCCCCTCCATCCATCAATATATCAGTAATAAATGCTAGTATCCCTGGAATCTCACTGCTTCTTCCTAACTACCATTAGAATTATTCAATGGAAAATGGATCTAATTACATAACTCCCTGCTTAAATTCACTTCCATCCTAAACATGAGCAAATGTTTGGTAATGAATAAAAATGAAAAAACATTTTTCTTACATAAAGAAAATCAGTGTAGAGAGGTGAAAAAAAATAAAAATAAAAGAAATAAAAACTTCTAAAATGAAAAGTGGAGGTATACGAAAGTGCTGTAAAAAGCATTGGCCCTCTATTATAATTTCTAGGCTAACCTTATTCTCTGATTTATAATGCTTAAATTGCCACTAGCAATTACTATGAAGTCTTTATTCCATTTTGACCTTGCTTCTGAACCATGGATGATCACAGTGCAGAATTCACTTTAAATTCTGAGTTGACTAGTAGAATGAGGTGAGAGAAGTTTGAAATGTTTTTTTTTTTTTTTCCTCTCCTTAAGCACTAAGAATTGTTTGCATTATCCAAAAAAAGACAAAGCCATTTTGCTGCTCTACTTTTCATGACTGTGTGTCTTTGAGACTTGCTGAACACAGCAAAAATAAAACATTCCTTTTTCTCTAGCTTTCTCCAGAGAAACAAGAAAACAAAATTTAAAAGAAGAATTATAATAGCAGCATGAATCTTTGGTTTGAAAATCAAAGTACAAGAAAATATACATGAAATTAAATCCAGTCTAGAAGCCTAAGATTAAAAAGTTGTCAGGATCATCCTTTTTGTGGGCATACAAATGATCAGTTATGACCTCTACGAATTTGGAACCGAGAGACATTGATTTCAAGTCTCTGCCATGGGCAAGTCACTCAAACTCTCTGGTCTCCAGCCTCCACATTGTGAAATAGGGTTATCTGTCCAGTTTACAAAGAGCTCTAATGGAGTAGTGGGTTGAGCATTAGGATGCTAACCTCAAGGTCAGGATTCAAACCTATCCGTCACTCCATGGGAGAAAGATGAGGCTGTCAGCTCTCACAAAGAAATATAGTTTTGGAAAGCCTAGGCAGTAGTTCTACACTTTCCTTAGAGTCATTGTAAGTTAGAATCAAATCAAAAGCACATGGGTTAGTGGAACAGCTTAACCTCCCAAAATTATTTAAGAAACATATACATGGATATGAGGACAAAGTTATGAAAATTTCTTAGATATAACCAAACACAGAGAGACAAAATTATTGGGCCTGGGGACTCAGGACCCTAGTTTCTGGAGATATCAATGTCAGTTGGCATAACATTGTCCACAAAGACAATGATCTGCATCCTATCTGATAGTGACTGTGATCTTAAAAGTTCATCAGCAGCCATCTAAAGTGCAACAGTTAGTCTTTCCTTCTCTGAAAGAAAGAAGAGTGAAGAAAACCAAAGATGCAAGGACACAATTAGTCCAAAATGAGGTTAGTGACAGGAGCTTCGGCCAAATGATGAGGTACATGTGAAAACCTTTGGAACCTATCAGTGATGACAGCTTGATGAAAATAAAGAGGATTTGAACCACTAACTAATGAAAACAAAAGACTTTAGCCTTCATATTACACCTCAGCATAAAAAAACTAAATCCCTCACAACTGGACCAATAAGCAACGACTTGACCACTGAAACATCCGTCTCCAGGACCCTGAGACCAGAAGAACTAGATGGTGCTCAGGTACTACTACCAACTGCTCTGAAAGAAATCACATTAGAATATCCTAGATAGAATAAGAGAAACTGAAGGAAGAAAATTGAAAATCATAAAAATGACCAGGATCAATGGTCAGATAGAAACTTATGGAACCCCTGAGACGATGGCCCTCATTCACACTTCAGGTCTGGAAATGAATTCACCCCAATGGCTCAATTTTCAATCAAACTATAGCCAAGCCTATAAAGCGAACAATAATACTAGGGAGGTACACCCACTTTAGAATAATAAGCAATTTGAGATAAAAAAAAGGCAGGATCAACCCAAGGTCAAAGTTCAGAAGAGTTAGGAAAGCAGCAGTAATGGCAATAGGTAATACAAGGAGGATGTGGGATATGTGAAGTTACATTATAGGTCTTGCAATTAATGACATGAAACAAATGTACACCTATTATTGAATGGTATAAACTGATATGCTCTATTAACCTTCATCCAGTTAACAAATAATTTTTTTTTTTAAACACGCATTCAAGCAATGGTTCAAACAAAGGTTTTTTGAATACCTAAATGCGTCAGACTGCAAAGTCGTTTGAACTACAAGGTCAGTGGTTCAAGCTCACCAGCAGCTCCTTGGAAACCCTACACAGGATTGCTATGGGTCCAAATCGACTCGAAGGCACTTAACAACAACAACAACGTGTTTAGTGTAGTCCTGGTGTGATGCTGTGGGTTAATGTGTCAGACTGCAAAGCCATTTAAACTGCAAGGTCAGCTGTTCAAGCTCACTAGCTGCTCCTTGGAAACCCTATACAGGGTCACTGTGGGTCTGAATGAAGTCTACAGCACTTCACAACAATAACAAATATGTGTTTAGAGTCCTAGTGTGGTGTTGTGGGATAAAGCAGTGGACCACAAAGTTCATTTGAACCACAGGATTGGCAGTTTAAACTTACTAGCTGCTCCTGGGAATTCCTATTTACAGTTGCTATGAGTCAGAATCAATTCAATGACAATTAACAACAACAACACTGTGTGTTTAGCTTGGCTGATGTACATAGTGTAAATAATACAGTGAACAAGGCAGGCAGAGTGCCAACCCTCCTATCCCCAACTCTCAGTCTATTGAGAAATATAAGCAGAAAATAGATAAATGAATTTATAACTTCATGGAGAAAAAATCCTTCACAAGAAAAATAAGTTAGGATAAAGAGAGACAGAGAAGAGTCATGTATTTGCTTTGGGAAATTTATCTCTGAGAGGAAACTTGGGCTAATAGGGAGTACAAGCTGGTTGAATTATCTGTAAAAAAGAGAGTTTAAAGAAGGGAAGCTGTGAGGACACATGCTTAGCACTTTCTAGGAATGCTGCAGTAACGTTTAAGAAAAGGTGTGGTGGTTGTGGTTGTGTGCCGTGGAGTGGGTTCCGACTCCTAGTGACCCTGTACAGGGTTTCCGAGGCTGTAAATCTTTACAGGAGCAGAAAACCTCATCTTTCTCCCACAGAACAGCTGGTAGTTTCGAACTGCTGACCTTTTGGTTCATAGCCCAATTCATAACCACTATGCTACCAGAGCTTCTTAGAAAAGGTAACCAGTAGGAAATAATGTTACTGAGGAAAGCTCGGGCAAAATGATGAAGTATATGTAAACCTTTGCAATCTATTAATGATTATGGGTTGTTGAAAATGAAGAGGACTTCAAATACTACCTAATGAAAATCAAAGACTACAATCTTCACATTACATCTCAGCATAAGAAAACAAATTCCTCAAACTGGACAATACGCAACATCATGATAAATGTATAAAAAATTGAAATTGTCAAGGATTTCATTTTACTTGGATTCAAAATCAACACTCATAGAAGCAGTAGTCAAGAAATTAAATAACATATTGCATCAAACAATCTGCTGAAAAAGACTTCTTCAAAATATTCAAAAGCAAAGATGTCAACTTGATGACTAATGTGTGCCTGACCTAAGCCATGGTATTTACAAGTGACTCATACACATGCAAAATTTGGATAATGATTAATGAAGATAGAAGATGGATTTATGCCTTTGAATTATGGTGTTGACAAAGAAGACTGAATTATTATGGACTGACAAAAGAATGAACAAATCTGTATTAGAAAAAGTATAGCCAGAATGTACTTACAAGGTAGAATGGTGAGATGTCTTTTCACATACTTTGGGCATATTACCAGGAGGAATGAGTCCTTGGATAAGGACATCATGCTTGGAAAAGCAGAAGGTTAGCAAAAAAGAGGAAGACCCTAGATGAGATGGACAGACACAGAGACTACCACAATAGGCTTAAACACGGGCCTGATAGTAAGAATGGCAAAGGGCTTGTACACTGGGTTGCTATGAGTTGAAACTAACTTGAGAGTACCTAATAATAGCTGATACCAAAATTATAGACTAATTTAACCCAGATGGAATAGGACTCTGGTATCATACTTTGCACATGTTAACTGGCTTGTATTCATCATTATGGACCTTTGAAAAGATGTCAATCATTGAATTGGTATGATTACAGTATCAGATGACCTAACTTCACTCATACATGCAGAAGCATGTGCTTACAGGCAGAGGTTATTTACAGCGTCCCTTATTCTTGCTTTGAGCCATCTTTGATGTTTCCTTTTCATTAAACAGCAATAATAATCCCGTAAAATTGAGTGGCACCGTACCCATTCACTGCTGTTGAGCTGATTCCAACTCCTAACAAGTCTGTGTACAACAGAATGAAACACTGCTCGGTCCTGTGCCATCCTCACAATCAATGCCATGGCTAAGCCCGCTGTGGCAGTCACTGTGTCAATCCATCTTGTTGCGGACCTTCCTGTTATTTACTCTCTACTTTACCAAGTAGAACTTCTCCACAGGATTTGCAAGACTGTAAGGTTTTGAAGGAGCAGACAGTCCTATCTTTCTCCTGTAGAGCATCTGGTAGGTTTGAACTGCTGACCTTACAGTTAGCAGCACAATGCTTAGCCCACTGTGCTACCAGAAATCCTTCAAATAGTACCACAGAGACTCTCCAAATAATAGATTTTGATGACTTTAAGGTAACAGTCATGTCACTGTTACAATTATAGCTTGCCCTTGGTTTCACTGCTGTAAAAGAACACTGAAAATTTAGAAAGGCTTCATACCAAAGTCACAGATCTAATCAATGGATTAAGATATAAAGTCCTAAGAGACCAAAAGAGCTAGGGTAGTCCTTTTGGAAGTATACCTCATGGAAAGTATAAAGCAAAACCACAGAGAGAAAAAGAGCACATACATTTTTATTTGTTGAATGATAGCCAAGGCTAGACTCCTAGAGGACAATTGACCAGATACCTAGAAGACATTTGGTTCTATGAAATGTTAAATATATTCACAAAAATTTCAAGAAACTCAATGTAGGAAAAACTTTAGTCATTGTTTTAGAAGTTGTTTTCCTCACTCACTGTGTTTGCCTGCCATCTGCCTCTCCAGGGGACGGGCTTACCACTTCCACTGCACCCTCTATAATTCGCCTTGTATTGCTCTATCCTCTCCTCTGCAGACATTACTCCTGAAGCATATGTGCTCTTTTTCTTTAATGTCTACATGTTTTATGATAGACTTCTTCCCTTGTATGTCTTTTCTTGCTAGTTTGTCAAACTCAATATATAAATTATCTTTTCTTTATGATTCCAAAATTTCTATTTTGAACATCAAAATTCTTGGTAACTCAGACTTACATACCTAAAGTTATCTCTGTAGCCATTTCTCTCAATTCATCCCGAGTTAAATCAGTCATGAAACCTCAGCAATTCTCAAACGTCATGTGTTCTATCTTCACCTGTCTTCCCTATTCCTCTACATTTGCCTAGGTAAATGCAGTAGCCTCTTTGTAAATCATTCCCTATAGCTTCTTCAACATTAATGTATTTAATAAAGTTCAATACCCTCATATGCATGTGAAAGCTGGATAGTGAATAAGGAAGACTGTAGAAGAATTAATGATTTAGAGTTATGGTGTTGGAGGAGAATACTGAAAGTGCCATGGACTGCCAAAAGAACAAACAGATCTGTGTTGGAAGAAGTACAGCCAGAGTGCTCCTTGGAGGCCAGGATGGCCAAACTTTGTTTCTGATACTTCGGATATATTGTCAGAAGGGACCAGTCACTGGAGAAGGATATCATGTTTGGTAAGGTTGAGGGTCAGAGAAAAAGAGGAAGACCCCAACAAGATGGAATGGCAAAGTGGCAGCATCAATGGGCTCAAGCATGGCAACAATTGAGAGGTTGGCCCAGGATCGGACAGTGTTTCATTCTTTTGTTCTTAGGGTCACTATGAATCGGTACCAACTTGATGGCACACAAAAACAACAACAACAATCATGTATCATTCAAAGGAAACCTTCAGTCAGCCTACTGCCCTCCTTAAAAATTCTTTGAAGATTTTCTAGAGTTCAAAAATAAAAGCTATTCTTCTATGCCTGATATTCAAAGTTCTCCATTCTAGGATCCAAGCCTGCCTTTCCAGCATTATTTTTATCTTGAACTCCTTCCTATCCCCATCCATGCTTTGCCTCAGCCTGAAAAGTGGTCCACTGTCCCCTGACGAGTCATAGTACCTCCCTGCTTCTCTTCACTGGTGCCATGCATGTCCTACACCCAGATTTTCCTCCCCACATTTGAAAGTTCTACTTCTGCTTTAAAGGCCAATTCAAAATAGCATCTCAGCTATTGATTTCCCAAAACAGATGTGATCTCTCTGGTCTCTCATTTCCAGTGTTTGTCTGATCACATCATAAGTATTTATGAGAAGATGAGGGTTTCTGCTCCCATAAAAGATTTAAAGCCTCAGAAACCCTATACGGGGTTGCAATGAGTTGAGATCAACTCTGCAGCACTTAACAACAACTATGTATTTTATTCCACATTGTGGCTAGTTGCGTCCCTTTCTTTTTGCTCACTTCCTGCTTTCCTCATTATAAGCTCACTTATACTGATATCTTTTCAGCTTTATATCCTTTTTAGAACCTACCACAATGGCTGGTATGGACACTAAACATATACCTGCTGAATGAAGAAATGATTGATTATGGTGACTAAATGGGAGATACTATTCCCGCTTTCTTAAAAAAGAGAGGAATGGAGAGTGGCTTCTCTTTCACCCATCCACCTGAGATTTCTCCTCACTGAGAATTACATATCTTATGATAGGAATATTGTCTGCCTTACATTTTTTGTTTGTTTATCTCTTTGATATCTCAAGCGAGTAAAGTTTTGCCCAAGGTAATATAGAAATGGCTACAATCATACATTGACAGAGAACTTCCAGAGGTTCAAGCTGGATTCAGAAGAGGCCGTGGAACGAGAGATATCATTGCTG
>NW_006408542.1:11467169-11511975 GCF_000296735.1 Chrysochloris asiatica
TAAGATGGAGGGTCAGAGAAAAAGAGGAAGACCCCCAACGAGATGGATCAGCCAGGTGACATCATTGATGGCGTCAAGTGTGGCGGCGGTAGTGACGTTGGCCCAGGATCGGACATTGTTTCGTTCTGCTGTGCATGGGGTCATTATGAGTCAATTCCGACTTGATGGCACCTGACAACAACAACATATTTTAGCTGAGTAGAGCACTGTTAGGTAATGGGTATTGGTCTGCAATGCTCTTGTATCGAGTCACATTTAGAATCCTTGAAGGTCAGTGGGATTCAGGGCACATTTTGGCTACCTAGTAGACTTAGAAGTGTTAAGGTAAGCAGAGCAAAAATCTTTGACACCCACTACAAGGTTAGGGAGGTTCTGTGAAAGCTACGGTTGGAGGGCCAAGATCTGGCACAAATTTTTTAATCCCTGACTTCTCACCTAGATACATGAGACCAACAGAAAAAGCACTGAGAGACGTATAAGATGTAAAAGGAAAAGAAGGCAATGAATGCCCTAAGAAAAATGTGTACTGAAGGCTGAAGAAGTGGTATGACCTTTCAGAGCAAACATTCACCAGTGAGTCCAGACCTACCCCAACTACAGTTAACCTGTGTCTAAGGGTGCCAGTGCTACCTCAAGGAAAAATATTTCAAGAAAATTTGACAAAATTAGAAATTAGTTCCAGTACCGGTTTACAATAAGATTGTCTAGCACTCTAAAACCTTACTAGGTCAACTCTGCATAAACTCCTAATTGGAGGAATTGTTGATCTCCAGATTTGTGAACATATGAATTTGAAGAGTACACAATTGTCTTCTGAAATTCCACATAGCCCAAATATTTTATGTTGGCAAGTCCTAGCATAATGGCAGTTTATTTATTGTTTTTGTTTCCTGATTTTAGGCAAGAATTAAGAATAATGACATTTTCATTTAGAATTTCATGTGTGTCCCACTGATGTCAGAAGATTGGCATTAATTGCACTGAAAGAAAATCTACTGTTTCAGGGAACAAAGATCAGTCATGTAGAACAGTACACAGCTTCGTTTTAGATATGAATTCTAAATTCTAATTCAGAAAGCATGATACTCATACACTTGTACACATAACCCACACTGTGTAAACTCTCTGACCTTCAGATGAAGCCTGGATAATGTTTTATATTTATTTCATAAAGTACTAGAAAGACAGACTACGCATTCTTGCTTTCCTGAGGCCTTCATCATTTTCCAGTGTTTTATGAGAAAATTTATTTCAGTTTCTCAGCTGCAGAATCGGGATAGTGTGACCAAAACTACTGGTCATATTTTCTTTGTATTAGAGAAAATCTGGATTGATTGCCTTTCTGTGTCCAGCATATATCAGAGTGGCAGAAAATGTTTTCCTTTTATACAAAACTTCCCTCAACAAACATTCCTGTTATATATATACTTAGCACCTAACCTACACCCAATTCACACAGATAATTTCTTTCAGAGTCTAATGATCTATAAAGTTCAAAAATTTCCAGGCCTTTACAGAGCTACAGTTTGAGACTACAATTCATCTTACACATTCTTGTCAGTCACCTGATCAATGGATCCCATAGTGGGGTTCTTAGATGCAGATGGAGGCAGGACAAATTTGTCATTGTAAAGTGAGGAGTACAAGAGATCCACAGAAAATATCCTAGAATACAAGTAATATACAATGAAAGATACAAGACAGGGAGCACTTAATGACAAACCATGTCCAAAAGGAAGGATATTTCCCACTTCTGGGGAAAGCAAGTATGAAAGCATGAATAGAAGGCGTAGGCTTGAGTTCCCTGAAATATGAATATATAAAGCAGGACACTTTCCACAGGCTCTTAGCCTATGCCTTGTACTAGGAAGTATACTCATATGGATAAGGCAATTATTCGTGCACAAGATTTTCTTTACTACAACATTAAATGACCGCTCTGGGAAAATGATTAAGAAAATTATCCTTTGTTCAATTAGACTGGGTTGCAGTTATTAAACATGAGACATAAAAATGCTTTCAATTACACAGTAGAAAGCATATGTTTTAATAACAAATAAAATAATCAAGATAGTAGACTGAATCAATATAACTCTGTTTTGAAAAAAGAAAAAGCTATGTATTAAAAAGAGAACTGATAGATGACACAAAAATTTTAATAAGATGTTGTGAATGGTACTATTAGTTGTCTGTTTGTTTTTGTTTTTGTTTTTATAATTGCTGTCTTTTAGTTTTTTTTGCATTTATGAATTTCTTAATTGTTTTCCTTACTGAATACAAATTACATTGATAATAGACAAATTATAAACAAAGGTTTTTTAGTATTCTGGGTTATAACTCACAGAGTTCTTAGATGTCATAAAAAGAGAACAAAATTGGTTATCAATAAACCTGAGTTTGAATACAAATCTCTTGCTGTCCAGGTGTGTGGTCTCTATCAAGTCACACAGCCGCCACAATAAGAGCTATTATTAGGTGCCATTGAGATAGCTCTGACTCATAGCAACCCCACATACAACAGCAGCAAACTCTGCCTGGTCCTGTGCTGTCCGCACAATTATGGTTATGTTTGAGCCAACTGTTGCTGTCAATTTGTCAATCCATCTCATTGGAGGTCTTCCTCTTTTTCACTCACCCTCCATTTTACCAAGCATACCATCTCCAAGGACTGATCTTTCCTAAAACATGTCCAAAGTACAAGTGACCAAGTCTCATCATGCTTGCTTCCAGGGAGCAATCTAGGTGTACTTCTTCCCAGACAGGTTTGTTTGTTCTTCTGGAAGTCCATAGTACTTTCAATATTCTTTTACAGTCTTCCTGATTCACTGTTCAACTTTCATACGTATATGAGGCAAATGAAAATACTGTGGCTTAAGTGAGGCACACCTTAGTACTCAAGATGATGCCTTTGCTCTTCAAAACTTTCAAGAGGTCCAATACCATAATTCAGATGAGTGGATTCTTTTACAGTCTTCCTGATTCACTGTTCAACTTTCATACATATATGAGGCAAATGAAAATACTGTGGCTTAAGTGAGGCACACCTTAGTACTCAAGATGATGCCTTTGCTCTTCAACACTTTCAAGAGGTCCAATACCATAATTCAGATGAGTGGATTCTTTTACAGTCTTCCTGATTCACTGTCCAACTTTCATATGTATATGTATATGTTGTTGTTGTTAAGTGCCGTCGAGTCGATTCCGACCCATAGCGACCCTGTACAGGGTTTTCCGAGGGTGTAAATCTTTATGGGAGTAGAAAGCCTCATCCTTCTCCCGCGGAGCGGCTGGTAGTTTCTAACCACTGACCTTAAGATTCACAGCCCGATTCGTAACCACTACACTACCAGAGCTCCTTCATATGTATATGAGGCAAACGAAAATACTGTGGCTTAAGTAAGGCACACCTTAGTACTCAAAATGATGCCTTTGCTCTTCAACACTTTCAAGAGGTCTTTTGCAGCAGATTTGCCTAATATTTTGTCAAAAGCAATATGCTTTTTGATTTCTTGACTCCTGCTTCCCTGACTATTGATTATGGATCCAAGCAAACCGAAGTTTTTCATATATTCAATCTTTTCTCTGTTTATAATGATGTTATTTATTGGTCCAGGTGTGAGGATTTTGATTTTTCCTTTATTCTAAGGTGCAATCCATATTGAAGGCTGCCTCCTCATAACAGAGTTGACCATAATGGCATGAATGGAGCAAACCTTTCAGGACCTTCATTTGCTAAGGAGCCACAACTCACAATGAGAACAAACAGTTCCAAATATTCATTAATAATCAGAATGTGGAATGGACAATTTACGAATCTCGGAAAATTGGAAGTTGTAAAAAATGGAATGGAAGGTATAAATATCAATACCCTTGACATTACTGAGATAAAATGAGCTGGTATTGGCCATTTTAAATCTAGCAATCATATGCGTTATTATGCCAGGAATGACAAATTGAAGAGGAATGGAATCATCACAGAGAGCATTTCAAGATCTATCTTGAAGAATAATGCTGTCTGTGATAGGATAATATCCATCTACCTGAAAAGAAGACCAGTTAATACCACTATTATTCAAATGTACACACTGCTGACTAAAGCCAGTGATGATAAAACTGAAGAATTTTACCAACTTTTTCAATCTGAAATTGATTAAACATGAAATCAAGATGAACTGATCATTACTGGCATTTGAAATGTGAAAGCTGGAAACAAAGAGAAAGGAACAGTAGTAGTTGGAAAATATGACATTGGTGACAGAAATGATGATGAAGGTCACAAAATATAAATTTGCAAGACCAATGACATATTAATTGCAAATTCCTTTTTCAGCAACTTAAACAGTGGCACCATGAGTTAATGCACTGGACCACAAGGTTGGTCTGAACCACCATGTTGGCATTTCAAATCCACCAGCTGCTTCTTGGAAACATGATACAGGGTCACTATGAGTCAGAGCCAACTTGACAGCACTTAACAACAACATACACATGGATCTCACCAGATGGAATGCATAAGAATCAAATTGACTACATTTGTGGGAAGAGATGATGGAGAAGCTCAATATCATCAGCAAAAATAAGGCCACAGCAGACTGTGGAACAAATCATCAGTTGTTCTTATGCAAATTCAGACTGATACTGAAGAAAATTAAAACAAATTCACAAAAGCCAAAATATATCTTGAATATATCCCACCAGAATTTATAAATCAAGAGATCAAGAACAGATCTGATGTATTTATCACTAATGACAGAAAATCAGAAAATTTGTGAAGTGACATCAAGAACATCATCCATGAAGAAAGCAAATGGTAATTTAAAAGACAGAAGAAAGAAAAGACTAAAGTGGATGTCAGAAGAGACTCTGAAACTTGTTATTGAGAATGTTGTTGTTGTTAAGTGCCGTCGAGTCGGTTCCGACCCATAGCGACCCTGTACAGGGTTTCCGAGGGTGTAAATCTTTACGGGAGTAGAAAGCCTCATCTTTCTCCCGCGGAGCGGCTGGTAGTTTCGAACCGCTGACCTTAAGGTTCACAGCCCGATTCGTAGCCACTACGCTGAATCTAAAACAGAAGAAAAAAGGAAGTAAAAGAGCTGATGAGAAAATTTCAAGGGGCAGCTTGAGAAGACAAAGGTAAGTATTATAATGAAATGTGCAAAGACCTGGAGTTAAAAAATCAAAATGGAAGTATTTCTCAAGCTGAAAGAACTGAAGAAAAAAGTCAAGTATTCACTTGGGATATTATGGACAAAATATTGAATGTTGTAGAAAGTATCAAAAGAAAATGGGGGAAGACGTGGCTCTCGTCTGGGTGGCTTTCTTGACTCCTTTCTTTGGATTCTGCTTCCCATCTCATGCTCCCAGTGGTGCTGCCGCCTCAACTGCTCCTGCCGCTGCCATAACCACTGCAACCATGATCTCCTTAACTAAGACCCAGAGTTTTATCTGTGGCAGGCTTGGCTTTTGTAATTGGTTTAGAAAGAACATTCACAGCTTCATCTTCCAAAAACATAAAATGAAAGCTACAGGACTTTTCCTGGGTAGTGTATTTGTAGTCCTTGTTGGTTGGCCTTTGATAGGCATGATCTTCTAAATTTATGGGGGGTTTTCTCTTGTACAGGGGTTCTTGTTGGATATATTAGAAGTGTGCCAGTCCTTGAATAACCTCTTGAATTTCCCTGGAATTAGATAATCCATAGGTAAAGTTGGATAAAACAACAATATGGTATAATATCCATCAAGTGAACTGAAGACTCATTTAAAATATTGTTATTATTTATAAAATCCTTTGAAGAATAATCACAATTACATGAAATAGCTTGTAATGTTCTTTACAGAAGTTTATAATGCATAACCCACAAAGTACCAAGAGCAATTAGCAAAGATACAAAACAGGTTTGTTAATCAAGTGATCGAAGAAGTCAGCAAGCAAACAGAAGAGACGAAATCTACAATACAATCCGTATTGCAAATCTTGAAGGCTATTTTTATTGTTTGTCTACAATGTGTGAAACACAGCCATCCTTAGAGAACTGTGGTGCCTGTTGCTTTTCTTTTTCTTTTGAAGGTGCAGAAGCATCGGCGACATTGCTCTGTAGAAGGACCAGTGCAGTGGCAAAGCATTTCCAGTTGCACTGTGTCTCTGAAAACGAAGGACGAGTTATATTTGATTATGTCACTTTAATGTATTAAAACCAAGGGAAAAAATTGTTTGGATGTATAAATCACTTTGGGTTTGTTTTTTTTTTTATTATTATTATATGTGGTTATAATAAAACTGTTATGGTTCTTCTGAATCTTAATGTTTTAAAGCCAGATGAAGATCTCAGCTAGATATTCTTTGTTGTAATATGCTATTCAAAAACTTTTGCAGCAGTACATCAACAGGGAGCTGCCCAAACTTCAAACCAGATTCATAAGAGGAACTGGAAGTAGGGACATCATTGCTGACATCAGATGGACCTTGGCTAAAAGCTAAGAATACCAGAAATGTGATTTTTGTTGTTGTAAGTGTCATCGAGTTTATTCTGACTCATTGAGATCCTGTATAGGGTGTCCTAAGAGCAGCTATTCTGTTTGTACCTTCTTCAACAAATGCTTGTGCTTGCTGTGTGCCATATAGTTGCTAGACAATTCAAAGGAAACAGTAGAAAAAAATAAATAGCTTATGCTATTGTCATTTCCCAAGTTCTAGGCACCATTAAGTTTTTCATATGCATCTTATCTTCACAGTAATCCTGTGAAATGGATAATTGTCCATTTTCAGGTAAGGAATTAGGACAAGTTAAGTAACTTGCTCATGATCACATAGAAAAGCTGGATACTTAATTAATGCCTATTGTAGAAAATGTGCTTTTTATGTAAGTGGTTCTTAGTGCATTAGAAATACTGGGTTGTGGCAGTGGCTCCCATTAGAGTGGGCAGGGCTAGCTAGGCTAGGGATGGTAAATATCCCATGTATGAGAAAGGACAGTCTCCCATAATAGTAAAGTGTCTATAGTTCTGTCCTTGAAATGTCACTAATAGCTTTTAATTTTGCATTACAACAAAGGTAAAATACCACTGTCAGATAAGCACTAGACTGCTACCTGGAAAGTCAACTGTTTAAACCCACCAGCCACTCCTTGGAAACCCTATACAGGGTTGCTATGAGTTGGAACCGTCTTGATGGCACTTAACAAGAAGACTGGTGTATAAAAAATATAGAAAATTGTCTTCATATTTTTGGTACATTGTAATTTGGACAAAAATGACCTTTCTGCTTTGTGGTTAGTAGCCCAGTGCTTATCCTAAAGCTACCAGGCAGTTTCTTAAATTCTTTACCCATATTATCTCATCTAATGTTTCATAAATTAGATAGGTATACTTCTACTGTAAGAGTCTTGATGTTTAATGCTTGGTTGGGTAACCAAAAGGTCAATATTTCTAACCCACCAGCAACTCTGCAAGAGAACAATGTGCCGTCTGTTTCTGTAAGGATTTACAATCTTTGAGACCCTATTCTACTCTTTCCTCTCGAGTCACTATGACTCAGAATCGACTTGACAATAGGATTGTTTTCTGTTGTTTTTTTTTTTTCAACCTTTAGATAGATGAAGAAACTGAGACTTAAATTGATAAAATAATTGCCCAAGACAACAAAGCTAGCAAACTTAGAACTGAGAAACGACTCCGTATCTCCTAATCTTGTCACCTAAAAAATAAGGAAAACTTTTCTTCCCAAATTTCTATTTTAGTAGAAATCCACCCAAATAATAGGTGGTCACATAAAGGTGGGTCTTTACGTTGTTTTTGCTAGTTAATATAGCCCAAGAACTTAGGCCAATGCTTAGCACATAGTGGTTGTTAGGTGTTGTTGAGTTGGCACCAACTCATTGAGACCTTATGCACAACAGAATGAAACACTGCCTGGTCCTGCGCCAACCTCACAATTGTTGTTATGCTTTAAGTTCATTGCTGCTGCTACTGTTCCAATCCATCTCATTGCGGGGATCCTCCTCTTTTTCAAAAGACCTCCAAATAGCTGTTGTTTTTAAGTGCTGTTGAGTCATTTCCAACTCCTAATGACCCTGTATAGGGCTTACAAGGAGTAGCTGGTGAATTTGAACTGCTGACCTTGTGGTTCAAAATGACCTTGAGGTTAAGTGCTTATCCTATGGTGCCATACCAGGACTCTAAATAGTAGTACTCAATAAATACTTGTTGAATGAAAGTACCTGCAGAAAAGATTGAGCACATAACTCTCAGAGTTCTGGAAACAATCTTCAAAATTATTTTCTATATGCTGTACTTTTAAAACATTTCCTATTTTAACTTACAACTTGGCACAGATTTTATATTCTATCTCATAATACAGAATACTTGTCTTAAATTTAAAATCGTATTTCAAACTATTCAACTCTTAATAACCTTAAACCCTTTCCCTCACCAAGTTTTCAAGTAGATACAATGTTCCTGGGAGATTCGCTATATTTATGTCATGGTTTCCTGTTAGCCTGGCACAGTACAATCATTAAGTTTTTTAGCAGCTAAAATAATTGGCTCATTTGAAAATTGCAATTAACTAACAGCCCTAGATTATTCTTATAGACCTATTGTAAACCAGATAGCTTCATTTTATGCTGCCATATTTTTCATTTTTTAAAACTATATGCAAGCTATAACACTTTGTTCCTTATAAAACCAATCATTGTGTTCAAGTGATCATCCCAGACTGTTGAGAGGCTTTTCAATACAACTCTGCCACTTAGCATAGTAGCCATTACTCCTTGAGTGAAAATGTGCAGATGTGCCATGTCTTCAAAACTGAAGTGCAGGGCAGAGCATACTCTACAGCATGCTGCTGTTGTTGTTTGGTACCAGTGAGTTAGTTCAAACTCCTAAGAACCTTATGCACAACAGAACAAAACACTGCCTGGTCCTGTACCAACCTCACAATTGATGTTACACTTGAACCCAATGCTACTGCCACTTTGCCACCCCATCTCGTTTGGGGTGGGGGGGTCTTCCTTTTTTCACTGATTCTCCACTTTACCCAGCATGATGTTTTTCTGCAGGGATTGACGTCTCCTGGAAATATGTCTGAAGTATGAGAGACAAAGGCTGACCATCTTGGTTTCCAAAGAACATTCTAACTGTACTTCTTCCAACGCATATTTGTTTGTCCTGCTGGCAGTGCAGTGTACTTTTAATATTCTCCAAAACCATAACTCAAATGTGTCAATTCTTTTCCAGTCTTCCTTATTCATTGTTCAACTTTCACATGCATAAAAGGCTATTGAAAATATCATGGCTTAGTTCAGAAGTACCTTAGTCCACAAATTTGCATCTTTGCTCTTGAACACTTTAAAAAGGACATTTGCACCCCCCTCTAAGACTGAAACTCAAAGGGAACACATGAGCAGGCATGTAAGCTTGCTGGTAACCACACTGCTCTACTGGTGAGTGGAAGAGGGGGAAAGGCAGCAATGAAGAACTGGACTGAGTTCAACCATGTTCCATAGACACCTGTTGACCTGGAGATGAAAGAGAGAAGAAGAAGGGCTAGCTGGTCCAAAGTGTGGTGAGACCTGGGGACACCTGAGCCCATGGACAAGGACATAGCCGCAAAAGGCTAGAGCTGACAGTGAAGCATCCAGCTGATATAAAGTGAGGGGAGATGCACAAGAACACCCAAACTTGCAGACAGTACCCATTTGACCTAGCCTCGATGGCTTGATAATCAGAACCTGACTAGAGGAAGATAAAAAGTAAAACAATTTTTGATAAAGGAAATGAGGGTAAATTGCTACTATTTGATGAATTTGACCTATACTCCTGGAGGTAGTAGCTCAAAATAGCAACAGAGAGGAAAGGCATCTTTACACCAAGTATCAATGCTATCCCCTCTGTATACTGGGTAGATAGGGATGGGCAACTTAGACATTGGCTACCTAAAATGAGGAGGTGATAAAGGTATGAAGTGACTGGTTTACAAAGTTTCAAGAGGGAGCTTAGTTTAAGGGTGTGTGGGGGAAGAAAGAGTCCCCACTGAATAGTTTTCATCTTGTCTAGACGGGTCTGGTTAAAAGAGATTCTTATGATTCAATAGTGAGTAATTATTATCATGACTAATTGTGACTGTCACAAAGAAGTTTTGTAGCAAAACTAGGGAAGCAGTTAATCTTACAGTCCAGAAACAAAGGACCCTAGGACCATCAAGGGTGAAGAGCACCAGCAGAAGGCAGGACCTTATCCAGAGGAGCAGCAACACCAGAGATGGGGACATGGAGACGGGGAGCAGTTGAAAACTCTAGATTCATGGGAAGCAAGGGACTGAGAGCTGGTGACTAGGAGGCAGACTTGCAGAACATGCCTTTTGGTGGTGTACATTATTATATATGCCGGATTGTTTAAAAAATATATATATATAGCTAGAGTGAATAGAGAGAAATACTGTTAACTGATATTACATGGAGGGGATTGTAATCATTGTAATGAAATAAGGTGTTTAATTTGTTGAATGTACAACTGATGATCTGCCTTGCAAGCTTTCACTCAATCCACAACAAAAACAAAAACTATAATTCAAATCCATAACCTGAAAAAATAAAAGGACATTTGTAGAAGATATGCCTACACCCCATTTGATTTCCTGACTGCTTTATCCATGAGTGTGAATAGTAGATCCAAGCAAAATGAAGTCTTTGATAACATCAATCTTTTCTCCATTTATTATGATGTTATTGTTTGATCTAACTGTGAGGATTTTTATTTTATTTTGATTGAGGTCCAACCCATACTGAAAGCTTTGGTCTTTGAGATGCATCAGCAAATATTTTAACCATCAGTTGTTAACCTGCCCCTTAACCAGGTAGATATACATCTTAGAGTATGAGCACAGTGCAGATGCCTCTGTCTATGGCATGTATCCCTGCCGGTATCATTTTTCCTTATTCTAATAAACATCTTTTATACTATATTTCATTATTTTCTAGTGTTGTGTAGCCTGACCTGGTATCACTGTGAGCTTTTAAAATCAAGATCTCTAACAAGTCACTCTGGTAGTCATGTTAAAAATATGATAAGAAGAAAGAAGTGAGGCAAAAGGGTGTTATTTAGTGAGTTTGTACTGTTTCAGAAACCTTGGTGTTGCTACTGTTGCTAAGCGCCATTTGGTTCCAACTCATAGGAGCGGCTGGTGGGCTTAAACTGCCGATGTTGTGATTCAAACTGACCTTGCAGTCCAGAAGTTTATCCTGCATTGTCACACCAGGAGCCCTGGTAGTACAGTGGTTAAGTGCTTGACTGCTAATCAAAAAGTCAGCAGTTCGAACCCACCAGTCACTTTGCCGAAGAAAGATGTAGCAATCTGCTTCCACACAGATTTACAACTCAGAAATCCTATGAGACAGTTCTATTCTGTCTCACCAGCTGTTCCTTGGCAACCCTATACAGTGTCGCTATGGGTCAGAACTGACTCAATGACACTTAACAATAACAACCACAACAAAAAAACTGAGTCACTATGAGTTGGAATGGATTCCATGGCAACGGGCTTTATTATTTTGGATAGTGTCATTGCTTTTCTTTTTCTTTTTCACTTGTTCAAAAACATTAAGCACTTTATTTTCTGGAGATTAATATCAATTTCACTGTTTGATGGGCTCTGGAATTTACCTTTACTACATCTCTAAAAATCTTTGTTGTTAAGTGACCTCAAGTCGATTGTGACTCACAACAACCCTTTATAGTTTCTGAGGCACGGCTGGTGGATTTGAACCACCAACCTTGTGGTCAGCAATCTAGTGTTTGTCCCACAGTACCACACCAGGACTCCAACTCTGAAAAATGAGGATCATTTTTATGTATCTGCAGCACATGCTGTCAGAACCCCATCCACATCCTCTCAACTTTCCCAGCAGTTTTCTCAACAACTTCCTTCCTATCTGCTAAAGGGCGTTTTCTACCAAAAAAGTCTGCTAGACTCAAGAGTACGTGGAACTGCCAGCGGTATGTTTCCCCAAAGCATCTTAGAGAATGCTGAAGTTTGTTGAGTAAATAAATATTCCAGCTACCTTCCCCGTGACTGAGACAATCCTAAAGCTTGTTCCTCTGTCTCTCAGAAGGACCATGAATAGAGTGACCCCAATTTCTATAGGACTCATTCCCTATCTGGACTCCTGGTGCAGTGCTATAGTATAATGAGCTGGACTGCAAAGTTAGTTTGAGCTGCAAGGCCAAAAGTTCAAATCCACCAGCCACTCCTCTGAAACCCTATACAGAGTCACTATGGATCTGAACTGACTCAGTGGTCCTTGACAACAACACCAGTTCACTAACTGATGTACTTTTGCTTGCTTTCCTTCCTGCCAGTCTCAAATCTCTACTTCCATTCAATGCTTTCTGGGACCCCTTTCCAAAAAAACTACCTGAACTGAACCCCTCTCTGGGTCCACTTTAAGGAAAAGCAAAGCAAAGACACTGTATCTAATCGTCTAAACACTGCTCTGAATAATTTTTCTTGAACTTTCAAATGTGGTTCTCCAATCACTTCAAATGTTCGTACACAGATGCATTTGTGCTGATACACTGGAAATGGTTAAAAAAAAAAAAAAAAACTATGACTACTATCTTAGCACCACTTCAATGTCACATAGCCATGTTTGTTCTACCTTTTGTAGTAGTCACTCTTCCTTGCTAGAGATGTTGTTATTAAGATGGTCCCAAGTCAGAGAGCTTCAAATGCTTTACATTTTCAAGGGAGTAGAAAGTCTCATCTTTCTTCCACAAAGTGGCTTATATAGAATCTTGTCCAGTGCATATATAGAATTGTTTTAAAGACTTAATGAAAAGGCGTTTCTGCTTCTCCTCCCCTCTCAGGCTCCTCCTATCCAGCAGCAAGGGCAGCATCCACAGCAGCAGTTCCCCTTCGCCCAGGAAGCGAAGAGGCTGAAACAGAAATGAGAAACTCCCTGAAAAATTCCCAGCACACTACCTGCCCTGTGTTCCAGCCCATCTGAGTGTATTTTGAGTCTCCATTTTGCCCTTCAGCATAGTTGATATCCTTTCCAGCTTTGGGTCATCATCATACATGGAGCTGTGAAATCCGATATAACTGAAAATGTCTGAGGGTCTGGATAATGAAGAGATCCCCCCACCCAGCCCCCACTGAGGATGAATAGTAACAACCAGGATTCTTCAGAGATCAACCACAGCTCCAAACCACTTCCCATGTGAAGAATAAGAAAGCCAGGCTATGATCTATCTTTCCCAGAGGAGGGGATAAAAATCAATAAGAAGAAAGAGCACCCGGAGAGTTTCCTTCCTTCAGACTTTGAGCATAGGGCTCATGTGGGGTTGGATGCTATCACCAGGGGATTGACTGGAATTTCTGAGCAATGGGCCTGATTACTCCAGATCTCTAACAAAACCAAACAAGAAAAGAAAAAGAGTCCACTAGTGGTTCTAGATGTCCTCAAATTCTATGATTCCAAAGAAATCATTAACAAGCAGGAAATATATGAGCTTTACATCAGGAGATAAACGTGCACATCCTTCGAGTACAAAAACAGCATCAGAGCCTCCTCTAGCTCCTCCTGTGTTTGAAGAAGAAGATGAAGAAGAGAAAGAAGAAGATGACAGTGAATCCCCATCCACCAGTTAATGTACCAAGACCAGAGCATACCAAATCAATCTACACTTGCTCTGTGGTTGAATCTATTGCTTCACTAGCAGCCCCTAATAAAGAGGCCACACTGCCTTCCATTGCAAATGCCAATTCCAGCACTTTGTACAGCACGATCTACAAAGAAAAAAAACTGACAGATTAGGAGATCCTAGAGAAGCTAAGAAGCATTGTGTTCGTGACCCTAAGAAAAAATACACAAGAATTGAGAAAATTGGTCAAGGAGCATCAGGTTCTGTTTATATAATACTACATATTACAACAGGACAAAAGGGGCCATAAAGCAGATAAATCTTCAACAGCGGCCCAAAAAGGAATTCATTATTAATGAAATTCTAGTCATGAGGGAAAATAAGAACCCCAATATTGTTAATTATTTAGATAGTTACTTAGTGGGTGATGAACTATGGGTAGTCATCGAATGGAAACCTGGCTGATGGCTCTTTGATTGATGTGGTCACGGAGACCTGTATGGATGAAGGACAGATAGCAACTGTCTGCTGAGAGGGCCTTCAGGCATTGGATTTCTTGCACTCAAACCAAGTGACAATACTCTACTCAAGATGGATGGCTCTGTTAAACTGATGATTTGGGGTTCTGTGCACAGATCACCCCTGAGCAAAGTGAACGAAGCTCTATGGTGGGAGCCCCCTATCAGATGGCACCTAAGGTGGTAAATGGAAAAGCTTATGGCCTGAAAGATGATATCTGGTCTCTGGGGATTATGGCAATTGATAGAGTAAAAGGCAAACCCCCTTAACCTTAATGAAAATCCATTCAGGGCATTGTATCTGATAGCTACTAATGGACCCCCAGAACTCTAGACTCCTAAGAGACTGTTGGCTGTCTTCCGTGACTTTTAAAATCGCTGTCTTGAGATGGATGTGGAAGGGCGAGGATCTGCCAAGGAGCTTTTGCAACATCCATGGCTAAAATTAGTCAAGCCTCTCTCCAGCCTGACTCCTCTGATTATCGCTGCAAAAGAAGCAATTTAGAACAGCAGCCGCTAGGATATAGTCCTTACCCCATACCATCTCCCTCATGAGAAAGACTGAAATGAAACTCTGCTGCAGGAAAGATGGAAGAAAAGACAGTGAAAAAGAGTGAGGGGGAATCTTTACCTTTCAAATGAATCGAAACTTCTTATAAACCTTTTTTTCCTACTCCCTCAGATTAATGTAATTTATTTGCACTCCTGAACCACAGCCCACACAGGGCAGTAATGTTGAAGTGGTCACTTCTACTGTGAAGCAAAAGATCCATTAGAGAATCCCTTCATTTTGTGCATCCACTTTGAAGAAAAAGGTTTCTCGAAGATGAACAACCCCTCTTCACAGTGTTGTGTTTGTTTTTAAGTTAGAGAGTAATCCCGCTTGCATTTGAACCTTCAACACTCCTTACCCAATGTGGTATTTTTCATATGCACTGTCATTAGATGTCCAGAAAAAAAAAAGGCAACGCTTAAAAAAAAAAAAATTATAAACAGAGCAAGTACTGTGTGAACATGTGGAAGTTCATGCCCTAATAGAATTTCAATTTTTTATTCTTCTTCTATAGTGGTGGCTTGGTTTGTGTACCTATTTTTCTGCATTTGTATTGGAAATGGTTTCTTTTAAGACATTTCCAAAAGCAGAGAGGAATATGTGAGCTCAGGAAGGGCTTTTGAAAACTGTATATTGAAATAAAGCTCAAATGTTGAAATCCTGAAAAAAATAAAGACTTAATAAAGGGGTCTCTAAAAATACATTTTTAAAAGAGTTTAATAAAGTGATCTCTGTAAAATATATTTTAATTTGGAGTCTTTTTTCACCTGGTGTTGTTAAGTGCCTTCGAGTTGGTTCTGACTCATAGCAATCCTATATAGGGTTTCTGAGAAGCAGTTGGTGAATTTGATTCGCCGACCTTGAGGCTAAAATGGACCTTGTGGTCCAGTACTTTATCCTACAGTGCCACAAACTACTAAGACAGCATGCAGCTTTGTATTTTTACAACCCAAGTATCAGGACTGTGTTTTTTACAACCCAAGTTATCTAAATTTCAAACTTGTTTCTGTTGTGTGTCATCAAGTCAGTTCTAACTCATAGTTACCCTAGACTGCGAACCAGAGGTCAGCAGTTCAAACCCACCAGTTGCTCCTCAGAAACCCTACATAGGATTTCTGAGTCGGAACCAACTTGGCAGCACCTAACAACAACAAATAAGGCTTTATAGGCTATATCTTTGGGGAAACAGAAAGCCTTGGCTTTGCTCTGCAGTGTCTGGTGGGCTCAGACAGCTGACTTTGTGGTTTGAAGGCCAGTGCTTATTCTATGGAGGCACTGCACTCCTAAATTTAAAACTAGAGATCTATTATTCTTTGGATACATACATCTCTATACCCATTATGTGCCAGGCTCAGTGCTACACAATGTGGAGCTACATCTCAGACCAAGACATGACCTCTGCCTCCAAGGGCTTACACTTTAATGGACAGTGTTCTGGGCAGAAATGGGCAAGAGTAATCCAATTGAATATTTTGTGTCGTTCCTCTAGAGCCATTCAAGTAGAAATCTGAATTTAGATATGAGCCATATTCCATAGGAATTAAATTGTTCTCCAACTAAAATACTTAATTCATTTCCCAAAGCATCTGCATCCTTTTAATGAACTGCACATTTCTCCTCCTACATTTTGCTATTTAGATGATTAGAGCATCAGTAAATTCTGCACAACTCTCCCTGTTCCATGTGATGGTCTGTTGTTGCTAGGTGCTGGCGAGTCTATTCCAACTCACTGTGACCCTATGCATAACCAATAGAACAAAACACTGCCCAATTCTACACCATCCTCACAATCCTTGCTAAACTCAAGCCCGTTCCTGCTATCACTGTGCCAGTCCATCTCTTTAGGGGATATTCCTCTTTTTTGCTGACTCTCCACACTAATATGATGTCCTTCACCAGGGACAGGTCCTTCCTGATAACATGTCTGAAGTAGGAGAGATGACATCTTCCCATCCTGGCTTCTAAGGAATATTCTGGATGTACTTCTTCCAACACAGATAGACTTGTTTTTTCTTCTGGAAGTCCAGGGTACTTTTAATATTCTTCTACAACATCTCAATACAAATGCATCAATTCTTCCAGTCTTCCTTATTCACTGTCTAACTTTCACATGCATATGAGCTCACTGAAAATAACATGGCTTGGTCAAGCACACCTCAGTCCTCAAACTGACAGCTTTGATTTTGAACACTTTAAAAACGTCTTGTGCAACCGATTTGCCTAATGCAATATGCTATTTGATTTTTTGACTGCTGCTTCTATGAGTGTTGACAGTAGATCCAAGCAAAATGAAGCCTCTGACAACTTAAATGTCTTCTCCATTTATCATGATGTTATTTTTTGTTCCAGTGCTAATTTTTTTTTCAGTTTTTATTATGAATTGAGTGACACATGGGAGAACACTGATTTTATACTCATCCTTTCAATGTAATGATTACAATCCCATTCCAGACATTATAATTCAACAGTATTTGCTTCTATTCCCTCTAGGTTTTTTTTTTTGTTTTTTTTGTTTTTTGGGGGGGGGGCGGTGGTGGTAAGGGGGATGTACACAAAAACACTCAGGATTATATAATCATTTAAACAACCAAAGGGCACATTCTGTGAGCCTGCATCCTGGCATCCAGCACACAGCCTTTCTCTTTCCATGAGTCTAGAGTCCTCAGCTGCTCTCTCTCTCCATGTCATCATCTCTGCAGCCATCTCTGGTGTTGCTGGTTCTCCAGATAGGGCCCCACACTCCGCTAGTGCTCCTCTCCCTTGATGGTCCTAGGGTCCTCTGTTTCTGAAACACAAAAGCAGCTACCCCTTCCCCCTTCTGCCACAAAACCTTTACCTTTACAGTTGTGACAGTTGCAATTAGTCATGATAACAATTACTCACTGTTGAATCATAAGAATCATATCCCCACCTCCTTTCACCAGACCCATCTAGACAAGATGAAACCTATTCAGGGGCTATTCTACCTACCCTGGCATACCCTAAAACTAAACTCCATCATGAAAACTTGTAAGCCAGTCACTTTATGCCTTTATAGCCCCTCACCCCATTTTAGGTAGCCAATGTCTAAGTTGCTCATACCTATCAACCCTGTATACAGAGAGGATAGGATTGATCCTTGATGTGAAGACTTCTTCCCTCTCAGTTGGTATTTTGAGTTACTACATTCATAAGTAAAGGTCAAGTTCACCAAATTGTGGTGATAAAAACATTTTTAAATCTTCCTCTAGTCAAGTTCTGATCATCTCCAGTACTGAGTATTTTGTTTTCTTTACATTGAGATAAAACCCAAACTGAAGGTTGTGGTTTTCAATCTTCATTAGTAAATATTCTATGTCCTCATCACTTTAAGTAAGCAAGGTTGTATTACCTGCATATTGCAGGTTGTTAGTGAGTTTTCCTCCAATCCTGATGCCATATTCTTCTTTATATAATCCAACTTCTTGTTTATGTGCTCAGTGAACAGAATAAATAAGTATGGGGAAAGAAGACAATCCTGGTGCACAATTTTCTTGATTTTAAACCATTCAGTGTCCTTGTTCTGTTTGCATAACTGCCTTTTGTTCTATGTGCAGGTTCCTCATGAGCACAATCAAGTGCTCCAGAATACCCATTCTCCGAAATGTTGTCCATAGCTTGTCATGATCTACACAGTTGAAAACCTTTGCATAGTCAACAAAGCACAGGTAAATATTTTTCTGATATTCTCTGTTTTCAGTCAAGATCCATCTGATGTTAGCAATGATAGCCCTCGTTCCACATTCTCATCTGAATCTTGCTTGAACCTCCACTAGTAGTTCCCTGTCAATGTACTGTTGCAGCCATTTTTATGTTATTTTTATCAAAATTTTACTTGCATGTTATATTAATATTGTCCAATGATTTCCACATTCCATTGAGTCACCCCTCTTTGGACTGGAAAAAAATATGGACCTCTTCCAGTAAGCTGGTCTTCCAAATTTCTTGGTGTAGATGCGCGAGTGCCTTCAGTGCTGCAACAGTTTGTTGAAAGATTTCTATTTGTATTCCATCAACTCCTGGAGGCTTGTTCTTTGCCAATATCTTCAGTTCACTTGGACTTCTTCCACTGATTCTTGATCAGTCATATGCTACCTATTTACATTGTCCATATATTTTATTCATGCGACTGTATATTTCTTTCATCTTTTTTTGATGTTTTCTGCATCATTCAATGGTTTGCCCTTAGAATCCTTCAATATAGCATATCAAGGCTTGATTTTTTTTAATTTTTTTTTTCAGTTCTTTCAGCTTGAAAAACGCTAAGCTTATTCATCCTTTTTGGTTATCTAACTCCAGATCTTTTATGATAATACCTGACTTTGTCTTCTGGAGCTTCCCTTTGATATTTTCTATTCAGCTCTTTTACTTCCTCATTTCTTCCATTTGTTTTAGCATCTCTATGCTGAAGAGTAAGTTTCAAAGACTCTTCTGACATTTGTTTTAGTTGTTTCCTTCTTTTTTGTCTTCTTAATGACCTTTTGCTTTCTTTCTGTAAGATGTTCTTGAATCATTCCACAACTCTTCCTGTCTTCTATCATTAGGTCCAATACATCAAATCTATTCTTGAGATGATATTGAAATGCAGGTGGCATATGTTCAAGGTCAATTTTGGCTCACATAGTCTTGTTTTAATTTTCTTCAGCATCAGCTGATCTTGCATATGAGCAATTGGTGGTCTATTCCACAGTCTGCCATGGGGCTTGTTTTGGCTAATGATATGAAGCTGTTCCATCATGTCTTTCCATAGATGTAATCAATTTTATTTCTGTACTTGCCATCTGGTGAGATCCATGTGTATGGTTTTCTTTTATACTGTTTAAAACATGTATTTTAATGAACAAATCATTGATTTTACACAATTCTATCATGTGATCTCCTTTATTGTTTCTATCACCAATGCCATATTTTCCAACTACTGATCTTTCCTCTCTGTGTCCAACATTTGCATTCCCATCACCAGTAACTATCAATGCATCTTGATTACATGTTTGATTAAATTCAGACTGAAGGAGTTCATAGAATTCTTCAATTTTATTATCTCTGTCTTTAGTGGTTGATGTGTAAAGTAACTTGCCTTCCTTGTAGGCGTATGGACACTATCCTGTCACAGACAACATTATACTTTAAGACAGATCTTGAAATGTTCTTTTGGATGCTACACCATTCCTCTTCAATTTTTCGCTTCTGGTATGGTAAACCATATAACTGTCAGGTTCAAAATGTCCAATACCTGTCTATTTCAGCTCACTAAGGTCTAGGATATCTATCTTTATGCATTCAATTTCATTTTTGACAACTTCCAATTTTCCCAGATTAAAACTTCATATATTCCATGCTGTGATTATTAATGGATGTTTATAACAGTTTATCATCTTTTTTGAGTTGTGTCCCATCAGCAAATGAAGGTCCCAGAAGCTTTATTCCATTTATATCAACATGTACAACTCTACTTTGGGAGGCAGCTCTTCCTTACTCACACTTTGAGTGTCTTCTAGCCTGCGGGGCTCATCCTGTGGCACTATAACTGACAGTATTCATGTGTTAGTCATAATGTTGTAATATTCAATATTCTGGTGCTATCTGACAGTGTTCCACTGCTATTTATAAGGTTTTCAAGTGACTAAACATTCAGAAGTAGTCTACTCTCCTTCTTCCTAGTCTGTCTTAGTCCTGAATTTCAGTTGGAATCTGTCAACCTTGGGAGTACCCTACTAGTATTTATATTAGTGGTAGTGTAGCATCTAGCATCACAGCAACACGCAAACCATCACAGTATGACAAACTGAAAGACAAGTGGTGGTGTAATGTTCTATTCCCTCTAATTCTCTTCTACTGAGGCGTTTTATTTGGTGAAAAGTGAATAGCACCTTATTAAAGTCTCACAGCATATCAAGATGTAGGCAAAGGAACCATTGTGAATATGGTCAGTCTGTAGAAAAGGACTGTTCCTTTAGAAAAGGCAAATGTATACAGATTAGAGTTTAATAGTGGTCACCACTGGTGAGAGAGTGGGGAACTGTGGAGTCCTTGTTTAAAAACCATTGAAATTCTGTTTATGGTGATGGAAATTTTGGCAAAGATTATTGGTAATGTTACATAACATGACTGATTTAATTGAGTCACTAAATTGTGGGGAAAAAAATTAAAAAACCCATGAAAGACATTCACTTGGTAAATGTTATGCTATCTATGTTGTTGTCACATGCCACTGACTTGACTCCGAAGGAGCTCTGTTAGTGTAGTGGTTATGAATCAGGCTACGAGCCACAAGGTCAGCAGTTTGAAACTACCGGCTGTTCCACGGGAAAAAGATGAGGCGTTTTGCTCCCGTAAAGATTTACAGCCTCGGAAAGAAACCCTGCACAGGGTCGCTGTGAGTCGGAACCAACTCCATGGCACACAACAACAACAACAAAGCTATCTTAAATAGTTTTTTGAGGAGTGGCTGGTGGGTTTGACCTTAGTCCTCAAACTGATATCTTTGCTCTTTAATTCTTCACAGCAGATTTACCAATGTGATATATCATTTGATTTCTTGACGGTTGCTTCCATAGGTGTTGATTGTATATCCAAATGAAATGAAATCCTGGAGAACTTCAATCCTTTCTCTGTTTATCATAACGTTGTTTATTGACCCAGTTGCCCAGGTGTTGTCCATTAGGATAAGGAATGGACTGCTAAGCATAAGGGGTGACAGTTCAAACCCACCAGCTGTTCTCCAAAATCCTATACAGGGTTGCTATGAGTCAGAACTGACATCATGGAACATGACAACAATTAACTCATTCTCTCTCCCCCCCACTATACTAGTATAGCAATCATTTTTAGAAACCCCAGCTATTAAGACACCTGAGTTTTAAAGAACAAAACCTGCTTATTATTATGTTTTCTTTCATTAAAGTGAATCAGATGATAGTTATTATTTAAGTTATATTGTTTCAGAGATTTGTTCTGGGACAAAAACACTTCAGGAGACACCACAAGTAAGTTTCAAGACCTTGCTAAGAGTAAAAAAGAAATTGTTAATGTCCCATTTTTCCTCTTCAACTCAGGAAGAGATGATTAACTACAAACACAGCAACACTTTGGTGTTCTGTTCATTTATTAAGTATGTAGGTGTAAGAGAATCTCTGAATGTTTCTAAGGCTCAATTGCCTCCTCTTCAAAGTGGATTCTTTAAGGATTAAAAGAAAGGGTGCATTCATAATGCCTAGCATATAGCAAGCAGCTGCTCAGTAGAGTAACTGGAGGTGGTAGTTGTTGTTGTTAAGCGCTGTCGAGTCAGTTCCGACCCCTAGTGACCCGTAACAGGGTTTCCGAGGCTGTAATCTTTATGGGAGCAGAAAGTAATAATTGTAATAGCAGCAGTTATACTCTGAGACATTATGAGATTCTCATTACGGCTCTGTTGATTTTATGCCTTCCCTCACCCCACTCCCACTCTGTTCTCGGAGTCCACAGATTTAGATTAACTTTTACTTTGAAATGTATTTTGAAGAACTGATGTCTTCATGCACACTTAAATGACCTGGATCAAGGACAATACCAGCCTAATCCAGTTTGTGAAGTTTTAACCTACTAGTTGCCAGCATGTCTGCTGTACTTGCCTTGTGCCAGGGTCCATTTTGACCCATCGTAACCCTATGTGTTACCGAGTAGAATGTTGCATAAGCTTTTCTTAGCTAGAGTCTTGATGGGATCAGACTGCTAGGACTTTTCTTCCTCAGTGCTGCTAGGTTACCAGTCAAGTAGAAAGTACTTGTTCTAACCAGGGACCTTTCTCAGCATGGGCAAATTAAAAAGAAACAAACTTGCTGCTGTTGAATTGATTCCAAGTCATAGTGACCCTGTAAGACATAGCAGAACTGACCACAAGGTTTCCAAGGCTGCAGTATTTTTGGAAACAGATCTCCCTAGGAGCAGCTGATGGGTTTGAACTACCACCATTTCAGCAGTTGATGTGTTGGAATCACCAATCTTTCAGTTAACAACTGAGTGCTTTAACCACTTGACCACCAGGGCTTCTTTCCCAGAATGCTTACACATAATTGATCATTCATACCGTTTTTTCTTTAAGAAGATGGATGAGAGGGAGAAATCCTTTTTCATTCCCAAAAGTTCTCCTCAGGGAATGAACTCAGCCAGCAAACGTTATATAGTGGTGACATCAACTTCTACTTAATACATTGTATTGTTGTTGTTATGTGCCATGGAGTCGGTCCGACTCATAGCGACCCTGTACAGGGTTTCCCAAGCTGTAAATCTTTATGGGAGCAGAAAGCCTCATCTTTCTCCCGTGGAACAACTGGTAGTTTCGAACTGCTGACCCTGTATTACCTACTCAGAAACTTGGAATCTTGATATGGCACCACAGGCTAAGCACTCAACCTCAAAGGTTGGTTTGAACCGCAAGGTTGGCAGTTCAAAGAAACCTATAGAAAGTCACTATGAGTCTGACCTGACTTAAAAACAACACTCAGATACTTAGTAAATTTGTTGAGTGCCATTGAATCAGTTCTAACTCATAGCAACACCAAGAGTGGCTGGTGATTTTGAACTGCTGATACAACAGTTAGCAGTCTGATTCTTATCCTACAGTGCCACACCAGAGTTCATTATTAAACTTGGAGTTCTTTTAAATATAAACTCATCTGTTGCAGTGTTTCTAGCTAAACTAAATGTTGAGGAATAAAAACTTATAAAAGAAATAAAATAGGTTGATACACAGGCCAAGATACAGGATATTCAGGGTTTGATAGTCTGTATCCCCTTTCAAGCACATTACTGGTGATAATAACACACAGTCTCAAAAAAGCATTTATTTGACAGGGCATTTCTTTTATTTGCCTACTTTTTTTTTTATTGTAACACTGATTAGCCATGATAATTAGCATAGATGCAGATCCTAAAACAAATAGGATTAACTGATGTAAAACTATGCTACAAGGAGCACCTGGTGAGTTTCAACTAACAACCTTTTTGCAGTTCAAACCAAACTTATGACTAAGTGTTTATCCTGCAGTGCGACACCAGGACGACCAATGAGCAAAGCATCACTGTTGTTAAGTGCTGTCAAGTCGGTTCCAACTCACAGCGACCCTTATAGGGCTTCCAAGGAGCGGCTGATAAATGTGAACTGCTGACCTCACAGTTCAAACTGACCTTATGGTCCAGTGCTTATCCTATAGCACCATACCAGGACTAGTATTTTTAAATCCATATGCAGTTCAAGCTCACCAGTTGCTCCTCAGAAACCCTATACAGGGTCACTATAGGTCAGAACCAACTCAACGGCACTTAACAACAACAATGAATCTTAGTCCTGGTGTGGTGCTGTAGGACACGCCTGGACTGCTAAGCACAAGATAAGTGGTTCAATCTCACTAGGAGTTCCTTGGAAACCCTATTTAGGGTCTCCGTGAGTCAGAGCCAACTCAAAGGCACTCAACAACAAAAACATCTTGGTTTCCTAGTGTGCTAGAACAGCAATGCCACCGTGGGTGCCTTTATTTAAGAGATCATTATTTTCTCATAGTTTAGGAGGCTAGGAGTCTGAATTCAGAGCTCTAGGGGAATGTTCTCTCTCTCTGGACTCTAGGGTAAATCCTAGTCTCTACTTCTCTAGGCAACTATCCTTAGAATGCTTGGACTTACAAACTTATAGGAGGTCTACCTCCATTGTCTTCTGATACTGTTGGTCTTCTGGGCATGTCTGTTTTCTTCCGTGCCTAATCTCCTTCTATATCTTAAGAATGATATATACCAAAATTGCCTCATTAATATAAAAAGAAAACTATTCTTCAAATGGGACCACATCCACAGGTATACCAAAATTCATTGTGGCTAAGAGAACTCATGCTCATTATGTCCCTGTAAGGACAGAGTAGAACTGCCCCGTAGAATTTCCAAGGCTGTAAATCTTTGCAAAAGCAGACCACCTCATCTTTCTCCAAAGGAGTGGCTGGTGGGTTCAAAACACCAGCATTTTTTAGCAGCTTAACCATGATACTACTATGGCTCCTTCCCTTAACTTCCCATCAACTCGGTTCCAACTCACAGTGAGCAACTCTATGTCCAACAGAACAAAACACAGGTATACATATATTTGTAGGTGACAATTCAATTCAAAACACCAACCCAAAAGGCAGGTAGCAGCAGTTGTAGAAATTGACAGCATAATCATTTTATCAATTCCCTACAATTCATTTCACTTCAGCTAAACAAATCCATTGTTCTGTGTTGTATCCAACTTTTAAAGTAATGTAAAAATAGGAAATTTAGTTTTGTTTTGTTTGCCTCTGAAGCAGGATAGATTTTGAAGATATCACAGTTATCTTTAATATAAGCAAATCTTATCTTTCCCAAAGGAGATGAGAAATGCTAATAATGTTCTTGTGACTACAAACTTCTCCTCACCTGAGAAGGTCATTTCAAGAAGAATTACTTGTTATTCAAAATGAATACAGAATTAGTATATAAATGCCCAGATTATTTCTTGTGCATAATATTCTACTGATAGATAAATCAGAGGAAATTTACTGAGGAAATTTCATTCCAGGGACTTCTATGATCAGTTTTATTGAGTCATGGTTGCCCTGATTACTCAATATATATCTTAATCCCCCCCCCCCTATTTTTTACTGAGAATAGCCTCGGTCACCATTTTGGTGAGTGGCTTCATTATTTTCATACGGCTAGAAAATGGGAACATTTATAGAATCCATTATGTTTTAGATAAACTTATATTAGTGTCAAAGATATAAGACAGTTTCTAGACAGACAGGATTTGATACATGGGCACAAACACAGTACCACTAATACATTATTTTTATTATCTACATTTAAAAAAAATCTTAATAAAATGCTGAAAGCCTTATAGAATTATTTTCTTTTGTTGCTTGGTTAAAATAACCTAGCAGTCTCTGAGTGCAACTAATGGTTAACATGCCTAGCTATTAACTGAAAGGTTGGAGGCTCAAGTCTACCCAGAGGTACCTTGGAAGAAAAGTCTGGCAATCTAGTTTCAAAAAATCAACACTGAAAAGATGAAAAGATGAGACTTTTAAAGGAGCTCTGGTAGCGTAGTGGTTACGAATCGGGCTGCGAACCTTAAGGTCAGCGGTTCGAAACTACCAGCCACTCCGCGGGAGAAAGATGAGGCTTTCTACTCCCGTAAAGATTTACACCCTCGGAAACCCTGTACAGGGTCGCTATGGGTCGAAACCGACTCGACGGCACTTAACAACAACAACAAATTCTATGTAGGGTCTCTATGATTAAGACTTCATGCTATGATAATGAGTTGAATGAATTTTCTCCAGCAAAACCATTGATGGGTTCAAACTGCCAACCTTTCAGTTAGCACCTGAGATCTTCACCATTAGGCCTATATAATTTCCCCCTACCCCCAGGAAATGAATAACAATTCTATTCTGACACACAAGGGGGCCTACTTAAATCAGAATTAGCATGACTGCAGCTGATTTCAACAGGCTTAAGAGAACCTGGAGCATTGGTGTATAGGATAAGCACTGGACTGCTAACTGCAAGATCGGCAGTTCAAATCTACCAGCAGTTCTCAGAAACCCTATATAGCGTTATTAAGAGTTGGAACTGACTCAACAGCACACAGCAACAACAAGATAATCTAAGCTTAAAAATAAAGAAAACCACCCAAATCTCTGGACCGGGTGTCAGGAAATAGGAAGTGTATCCTTACACCAACATGTAATCTTTCAGTGTCCTGGTAAAATGACACAGTGAAACAAAATGGTTTCTATTGTCATTCTTCATCCTTGCTGTTGTTGTTAAGTGCCCTGAGTTGGTTCCAACTCATAGCGACCTATATAGTGTTTCGAAGGAGCAGATGGTGGGTTTGAACTGCCAACCTTGTGGTTCACAGTCTAATACTAATCCTACAGTGCCACACCAGGAGTTAAAGCTAATATATCCTGGAAGGGTTCTTATAAGAAATTTCTACACAAACCAATTAATTTCTCTATGAACATTTAAAAATTATAATTAAAAAATAGGAGGAACTCATATATTCACACGTATGTGGAATAATGGAAGTAATTCCAAAAAATAAAAAGGAAACACAAACAATAAACCAATTGTTCATAGGAAGGTGTGTGTGTGTGTGTGTGTGTGTGTGTGTAGAGACAAAGGATACTTTTCCTCTATGCTTACATTCTTCTAAGATGTAAAAAAAAAACTATGAGCATATTATTTTTACAAGTGAAATAAGTTAAATTAGATAAAATATACATGAAAACAACAGCACAAATATTAACTCTAATGATTTCTTTAAAATGGGTATTTTTGACTTGCATGAATACTATTACTTTTCCATGGTTCCATTGTTATTGTTAAGTGCCATCCGATTAGTTCTGACCCTATAGTATGAGACAAAGTAGAACTGTATCATAGAGTTTCCTAGGATGTAGTTTTTAATGGAGATTATCACCAGGTGATTTTTGCCACAGAAGGAGCATCAGTGGTGCTGTAGGATAAGCAATGGACTGCTAATCACAAGGTCCACTGTTGTAACCCACTAGCTAAAGATGAGGCTTTCTGATCGTGTAAAGATTTATAGCCTCAGAAACCCTATGCTAGGTCTGTCTCAGTCAAAATTGACAAGATGCCAATGAGTTGAGTAAGTTTTCTCCCAAAAAGCCCTTGATGAATTCAAATTGGAAACCTTTCAGTTAGCACCCGAGCACTTAAGCATTATGTCTACAAAATATTTTTTTCCAAAAATGTTTAGGTTTATTTTAATTCTAACATTCCCTACTTTTTGTCTATTTATTATGTAACTTTCAACTCTTTTATATCACTTCCTTTTGCTTCTTTGGTTTTTCACAAGCAGCTCCACTACAGCATTTAGGAATGTAATTGTGTTTACAAGCTCCCTAAAGCCTGAAAGACAGAGACCTTGCCTTTATTCTTTAGTGTTTCTTCTTCAATTCCTGGCATCTGGAGGAAACTCTTTGTATTAAATCCCAAGAACATACTGAGATAGAAAGAAACATACGCTTTAGTTCAGAGATTTTTTTTCCCCCTACTATCACAGCAAATATAAGGAAAAAGGAAAAGAAAATCCTGTTATAAAACATGTATCTTAGGAAAAGCAACAATTTGAATTGCTTATCCATGGGAGCAGATGAAGATCTAGTTTTGAGGGGGGTTGAGGTGCTGAGGCTGACTGGATAGACTCAGATTCATTGACAGATTCCAAGGAATTCTATCATCTAAATACTGAAAAGAATTAAATTAAAAATTGAAAAACTTTTCTCAAATACAAAAATTATAGGTAACAGGAATTAAATTCAGTGAAATATGGTGGAATAAAGGGGTGAGTAAGAACACTGAGCATCAGAATTGTGAATTCTGTCTTTTGGACCCCATGGCTAACTACGATCATTACAAGTAATCAAATAATTCCTCAAGAGGAACCTCAGGCCTAAGGTTGAATGAAAAGTACAACTGATCTATAATGGATAATTAACTAGCCCAGAAATCAGCAATCTAGATTTCAAATGATCTTTTTATCACTTACTCTGTCAATTTGAAATAGCCAATTTGCTTCTATGAACCTCATATTTTCTTCTCTTGAAACAACATTTATTGTGTCTGCCTATAGAGCCATTAGAAAGATTAGATTTCCTAGTGGATAAAAAAGTAATCCATAGTCTCTTCCTTTTATGGAGATTTAGAACATTATATGTACTGTATTGTAATTTATTGTAGTGATAGTCTCAGTAACTTCTCTTCACTGATCTCTATGGGGGGAAGTACCATGATGAAACAGGAATATGCCAAACTGAACAGAACCACAAGACCAGACTTCTAGTCCTTGCTCCTGAGTTTTCTAACAAAGGCTTTTAAAAGTATTTTATACTTTCACTGCTTCGGATTCCCACTAGGGAAAACCAACATTATGCTTAAATAGTCTAAGGATATTGAAAATAATAAAGTGGGAAACTGGCTGTGAAATGCTTTGCAAAGCTAAAAGGTGTTCAATTAAGACAAGGACATTTATGTCTGAAAATGTGAATCAGAGAAAGGTAAAGTGACTCCTCCCACAATGTTCAGCTTATTATAGGAAGAAGCTGGTCTAGAAATTAGTTATAAATTCCTGTAATCCAATCTCTTGCTTCTTTGCATAAATAGTTCACATATGCAAGATGTTTGTCAGATCAATGAAAAAATAGGGACGAACGTGAGGGCGCTAATTCAGGGAATATTCAGACTGCCACACATTCTGAAAAACACACAAACAAAAATAGACAAAATAGACGAGTGGGACATACTAAAAATTAAAAACTTATGTGCATCAAAAGACTCCACCAAGAGAGTAAAAAGGGAACCCACAGACTGGGAAAAAATCTTCTGCAACGACATATTGGATAAGGGACTCATCTCTAAAATATATAGGAAATTACTACACATCTACAAAAACAAGACAAATAACCCAATCAAAAAATGGGCACAGGATATGAACAGACACATCACCGGGGAGGAGATCCGGGCAGCCAACAAACATATAAAGAAATGTTCACGATCGCTAGCCATTAGAGAGATGCAAATCAAAACAACAATGAGATATCATCTCACACCAGCAATAACAGCAAGGATTAAAAAAGTTGAGGACAATAAATGCTGGCGGGGATGTGGAGAGACTGGGACACTCCTGCATTGCTAGTGGGACTGCAAAATGGTCCAACCTCTCTGGAAAGCAATATGGCACTTCCTCAAAAGGTTGAAAATGGAAATACCATTCGATCCAGCAATTCCACTACTGGGTATCTACCCACAAGACAAACAAGCCACAACACGGGAAGATATATGCACACCAATGTTCATAGCTGCACTATTTACAATAGCAAAAAGATGGATTCAGCCAAAGTGCCCATCGACTGGAGAATGGATAAACAAGCTGTGGTACATACACACAATGGAGTATTATGCTACCTTGAAAAATAACAAGGAAGCTGCATGCCACTTCCTAACATGGATGAACCTTAAGGACATTATGTTGAGTGAAATTAGTCAGTCACAAAAGGAAAAATACTTCATAGGACCACTACTGTAAAAGACTAGGAAAAAGAACCCATACTAATCCACTAAAGTGAACTCTTAGGGGGTTGTTAGGATGTAGGGGTAGGGATAGGGGTGGGAGGGGAAGGTGGAGCACAGGGCAGGGAATAGACACAGGATAATTTGGGTATTGGGTAGGGGGGCAATATACAAGAAGGGAGAGGGGAATCAAAGAACAAAGCAGATGAGAGAACAAATAGACAGGTATAAATGGGCTAAATGGGACAGAGGTAAAAAATGATGTAGGCACAGCTTTAGGACAACAGGACTCTGGAATACAGAGACTGAGACATGGATGGAATGGAGAAAGGGGGGAAATAATGTTAAAATGCTTGCCTATCTTTTGAACCTTGGTTTTCCTTGCAATATATTATAAAACAGACACTGGAGGGGGAGAGAAAGAAATAACCAGAAATATCAACATGGAAAACTTGTAAGCCCATCTTCTGCCTATAACTGATTGTTGTTGTTGTTGTTAAGTGCCATCGAGTCGGGTCTGACCCATAGCGGCCCTGTACAGGGTTTCCGAGGGTATAAATCTTTACGGGAGTAGAAAGCCTCATCTTTCTCCCGCGGAGCAGCTGGTAGTTTCGAACCGCTGACCTTAAGGTTCGCAGCCCGATTTGTAACCACTACACTACTATAACTGATTAGAATACCTAAAATGGGGCTACAATGTAGCCAGTGAAGGAGGTTTACTGAGGAGCCTCTGCATTACATGGGAGTATAGGTGGAAGTCCGAACCACAATCAGACCCTCAGAGATGAGAAATTTCTCCACTTGAAAGGACAGGCAGACCAGCCAGGAGCAGCTGGAAAACCAGAGGATACCTTTTGAAAGAAGGACCTACAGGAAAAATACCAAACAATAAGGGCAGTCCGACTGTTACCACAAGAACATACAGGTGGCTTGCCCAGGAGACATCAAGGCAAATGATCGGATCCTCTCAGTGCAAATTCTCCTCCAAGACTAAGACACAAGGGAAATATACACTTTGACAGACAAACACGCACGTCACCCAGAAGGGGAAGTGACCGAAGAATATCAATGAAGGGGTGAGCTTAGCCCTACATCGTTCAGCAAACTACTGTGAACCCAGATGGAGACCTGGTGGGCCAGTAGCGAGGCAAGACCTGGGGACTCATGGGCTCAGGGTCAGTGACACAGCCACAGAGGTCTAGAGTGGAGAGCGGGGCAGCCAGCCGATAAAAAGGGGCCAGACAGATGCAAGAACACCCACACTTGCAGATGATACCCATTTGACCGGACTTCAATGACTGGATAAACAGAGCTCAACCCTAAGAAGAAATAAGAGGGAAAAAAGCATCATCTGATACAATTCGCTAAACATGACCTATACCTATAAATGCAGTAGCTCAAAAGAGGAAACAAGTCCCTGCTGCAAGAACTATACCCACCCCTCAGCACAAAGGGTAGACAGGGATGGGCAACTTGGACACTGGCTACCCAAAATGGGGGGAGGGATACAAAGGCAAGAAGTGACTGGCTTACAAGCTTTCAAGAGGGAACCTAGATCCAGAGGGCGTAGAGGAAGGTAGAGTCTCCAGTGAGTGGTGTCTAGCCTGTCCAGGAAGGGCTGATGAAATGAAATATAGATGGGTCTCTTGTGATGCAATGGTGAATAACTGTTATCAGGACTGATTGTGAGGGTTGGAAATCTAAAGATGGACATTTTGTAGCAAAGAGGGGAGTGATTAACTTATCAGTCTAGGAGCGGAGGAACTTGGGACCATAAATGGAGAAGAGCGAAGAGCAGAATGCTACCCAGAGAGGCAGTGAGGCCTGGGATGGAGGCAGAGAAGACAACGTCAAGAGATGGTAGGGCTGGGGGCTCGGGATCAGGAGATGGAAAGGAGCTGAGGACTGTGGTGGGGGGTTGGTGCAGGCTTACAGAGTACACCCCTTGGTTGGGTGAGGATGCATGGACGGGATGATAACTATGCCAATGAAATGACGGATGATGGAATGAATGTATAGCTGATGTTCTCCCATGTAGACTATCACACAATTCACAATAAAACATTAAAAAAAAAAAAGTTTGTCAGAAAAATATATAGCATTATATAAACGAAAGCGATATTTTCTAATATAAAGAATTAAATATAAACTGCTGATATGAATATGCAGGCTAAAATAATATTCATACAGCAGGGAATTATCATTCAATTATATTTATTATGAAGCAAAATACATTTGCTCTATGTATTTGACAATGACCTCACCAATTAGCTATTCATACTAACTCTTAGTTTATAGCCTCTCAACCTCCTTCCATAAAAATGAAACATCTTTTATTTGTGGCCCTTTAAGAGAAGCATTAGACTGCTAATCACAAGTCTAGCAGTTCAAACCCATCTGCCACTCCTCGGAACCCTATATAGGGTGACTATGAGTCAGAACTGGCTTGGAGGCACTTAACAACAATGATTGGAAATACCAGCTACTTGTTCAATTTGTGCAACTAAATGATTGTTTTTAAGTGGATCTCTTATTTTTGCCCAGATATTTTTTTTAGCACAAATGAAGTAAACTAGTCACAGATTCTTACAAAGTTTCTAAGAATCTTCTCTATAAATTAATATTCCTCATTTATGATTGATTTTAATGTGCTTGATTTTTAAAATTGCACCACCCTTCTCTAGAAGACATTCCCTGATGGTTTTGCAAGCTCTTACTGAGTTCAAAACAAAGAAAAAAAAAATTTTTTTCTAATTATTTTAATGTTTTGAAAGAATAACAGGAATATGACTTTTTCAGATGTTGATTAATTGTAAACAGTATTACACTGACTCTGTTTTCTATTATTTTCCCTTCCCTGGACAATTTTCATACATTATCTAAATTTACTATTATAACTCCAATCAAGACAGCTGATCCTCATTTATGAACAGATGTTGTTTTTGTTATTAAGTACTGCCGAGTAGGTTCCAACTTATAATGACCCTGTATAGGGTTTCCAAAGAACAGCTGGTGGGTTTGAGCTGCCAACCTTGTGGTTCACAGTTCAGTATGACTTTTCATATTAGCATAATTTATGAAATGTCATTTCATTATGAGATTACTTCCTGTGCTGTAATTTTAGTCATTACCTGAAAGAAATCACCAAATTATTACAAGTATTCTAAAATGACCCTGTTTCAAATGAGCTATACGTTTACCAGATTTGGAACAGAAACAATCTGGGAAACTCTGCCTTGCTCCTTTCTTTAAAAATCTTACCAATGCCACAGTGCAATAGCAATTTATTCACATTCTTCTCCACCAGTGAAATATTTAGGGCAGGGTCCTCACATGATCCATCTTCAAAATCTAAAGAGCTTGGCATCTAAAGTATAGAAGTGCACGTACATAATAAAGCAGAATGAGACACGACCCAGTCCTGCACCATCCTTAAATACCATGTGTTGTCTACCTCACTGAGAACCTGACTCTTTCGCTCACCCTCTACTATACCAAGCATGATGTCCTTTTCCAGTGTCTATTGACAATGTCTCCAAAGTATGAGAAAAATTAAAGACTTCATTTTACTTGTATTGACAGTCAACACTTGGATGTTCTGTCTCCCAGTCATTTTGGCATCCTGAAAAGAGAATGAGCCAACTCAGTGGCACCTTAACATAGTCACAAAGACATGGGTTTGGCTCCTGGCTCCAACTGTGAAACTTGGACTTATAACTTTCCTGGGCCTCAGTAACTATCTGCAAATGATGGGGATATGATACCATTTCTGAAAAGGTTATATTGACTAAGTTCTATTGACTATGGAAAAGTCTAATAATACATAATAATTTTTACAAATAACTTGCATATGAATTTGTAGTTTTTAAATGAATAGAAACTGATGTCTCTTAATTATGGAATTAAATGGAATATCTTTTTAATGATATAATAATTACTATCATTCAAGTCTGTTATGTAAGTGCTTTTGTACAGCGGGTCTTACGAAATGGTTAAATGAAAACATCAGCTTTGTCCCTTGTTAATTTTCAGTTATTTATCATTTTGATTTTAGCTAAGAGCAGATAGATTCTTGTTTGCCCTTTAAAATCACCTGAAGAAACAACAGGAAGATTTGTTTGTGCATACTTCAAAATATAATCAAAATTCTGATAATCTGCTATGTTGGCAATCCTGAGAGAACATAAGAGGGGAAAATGTGATGAATAAAGCATTGTTTCCCTGCTTGATCACATTTTCAGCAAAACAGCAAAATTCAGCACTGCTTAGCAGCTTAGAATTTTTAACAGTTTACATTTGTAATAGAAACAGCAAAAAATATTTCCAGAGACCTCCTTTCTCCTTTCTTGTTTTATTACTGTTTTTATTCTATATTTTTAACCAGCTACATAGATATCAGGATAATGCACTGGACTGAAAAGTCAGTTTGAACTACAAGGTCAGCAGTTCAAACCCACCAGTCACTCCTTGGAAACCCTACACAGGGCCATTGCCATGGGTCAGAACCAACTCAATGGCACTTAGCAACAACAACAAACAACATAGAAATCAGACAAAAATACCACTCTGAGGAGTAAGGTGCACCTGATCCAAGACATATTTTCCTTTACCTTGTACGTATACAAATGAGGAAAACTGAGCAGAACTGATGCATCTGGATTATGATGTTGGCAAAGGATATAGAATATACCATATATTGTCAGAAGAATGAATGAAACTATCTTGGAAGAAGTCGGAACCAGCTCAGTGACTTCCAACAACTCAAACATTTGAATATCCAGTCATTTTTTCAGTTTAGTGTTTTAGGTATTCTATCTGGTATATCGCTGTAGGATAAGCACTGAACTGCAAAGTTGGATTGAACTGCAAGGTCAGTGATTCAAACCCACCAGCCATCCTTGGAAACCCTATAAAGCGTCACTATGAATCAGAGCTGATTCAATGGCACTCAACAACAACATCTACATAGAATACCCAGTGTGCCACTGTAGGATAAGCACTAGACTGTTGACTGCAAGGTCAGTGGTTCAAACCCTTGGAAACTCTAAACAAGGTTGCTATGAGTCAAAACCTAACGATTAGTGCTGATATTCATTTCTGTTCTTATTGTCTCATATTTCAGGTAAAGTTTTGATAATTTTTAATTGGAGTCCTGGTGTGGTGCTGCAGGATAATGCACTGGACTGAAAGGTTGGTTTGAATTGTAAGGCTGGCAGTTCAAACTTACCAACCGCTCCTTGAAAACCCTATAGAGGGTTGCTATGAGTCAGAACTGACTCCACAGCACTTAACAACAATTGTTAATTAGCTTCAATTTATAGTAAGTGAAGTACGAATGTGATATTAATCAGATTCCAAATACAGAGTAAGTTTTCAATAGGTTAAATATAATTTTCCCATTATTTAATATTTCCCAGTTCCTTGTTGTTGTTAGTGCTATTGAGTTAATACCGACTCATAATGACCCTCTGAACAACAGAATAAAACACTGCCTGATCCTGGGTCAACCTCACAATCATCACTACATTTGAGCCCACTGATGCTGCCACTGTGCCAATCCATCCTGTTGGGGGTCTTCCTCTTTTTCTCCAACCCTCCACTTTACCAAACAGAATATTCTTCTCCAGTGACTGGTTCCTCCTGACACTATATCTGAAGCATGAGAGCTGAAGTCTGGCCACCCTGGCTTCCAAGGAGCACTCTGGCTATTTTTCTTTCAACACAGATTTATTTGTTCTTTTGTCAGTCCATGGCACTTTCAAATATTCTCCTCCAATACCGTAACTCAAATAACATAAATTCTTCTATGGTCTTCCTTGTTCACTATCTAAATTTCACATACATACAAGGTTACTGAAAATACCATGGCTTGGGTCCGGCAAACCTTGGTCCTGAAACTGACATCTTTGCCCTTCAACATTTTAAAAAGGTCTTGTGCAGCTGATTTACCCAATGCAATACACTGTTTGATTTCTTGACTGCTGCTTACATGAGTGTTGATGGTTGACTTCATTTCAAAATGAAGTCTTTGAAAATTTCAATCTTTTCTCCATTTATACGGATGTTGTTCATTGGTGAGGATTTCTGTTTTCTTTACATTGAGGTGCAACCCATACCAGAGGCTATGGTCTCTGATCTTCATCAGTAAGTATTTTAAGTCCGCTTCACTTTCAGCAACCAAAGTTCTATCATCTGCATATCACAGGACGTTAGAGAGTCTTCAACCAATCCTGATGCCACATTTTTCTTCATATAATCCAGCTTCTCTGATATTTGTTCAGCATACAGATTGAGTATTTATGGTGAAATAACACAACCCTGTTGCACACCATTCCTAATTTTAAACCATTCGATATTCCCTTGTTCTTGAACAACTGCCTCTTGGTCTATGTACAGATTCCTCATGAGCACAATTAAGTGTTCTGGAATACTCATACTTCGAAATGTTGTCTATACCTTGTCATGATCTACACAATCAAAAGCCTTTGCATAGTCAATGAAGCACAGGTAAACATCTTTCTGGTATTCTCTGCTTTCAGCCAAGATCCATCTTACATCAGTAAAGATATCCCTCATTCCATGTCCTCTTGTGAAACTGGTTTGAACCTCTTGAAGTTTTCTGTCAATGTATGGTTGCAGTCATGTCTATATTACCTTTAGTAAAACTTTACTCACATGGGATATCAATGATACTTTCTGATGATTGTCACATTCCGTTGGGTCACCTTTCTTTGGAATGGGCACAAATACAGATCTCTTCCAGTCAGTTGGTCAGGTCTTCCAAATTTCTTAGCAGAGATAAGTGAGTGCCTCGACTGCCACACCACTTTGTTGAAAGATTTCAATTTGTATTTCATCAGCTCCCTGTGCCTTGTTCTTTGCCAGTGATTTCAATGTACCTTGGAATTCTTTTTCAGCATCATCAACCCTAGGATCATATGCTACCTCATCAAGTGGTTGAATATCAGCCATTTCTTTTTTATATGGTGATTCTGTGCATTCCTTCCATCTTCTTTTGATGCTTTCTTCGTCATTCATTATCCAATTTCCTTAGGATAAAATGTATTCATGTCTTCATGACTGCTCTCTTCAGTCCTGTCTTCTGTACTTGTTTTCCAATGAGCTAAATTCATGTTGAATTTCTCTCCACTATTCAAACATACTCAACTCTTTTCTTCACTGTGGTAAATAGGAGAATGGCCCCTATGATATCTATCTTATCTCCATAACCTATGAATGAATATGTTAAGTTTTATGAAAAGGTAAATGAAGGTTGCTAAAAGCTGACTTTTAGATGAAGAGATCATCCAGATCCTCTGAGTGCCCAAATATAATTACAAGGGTTCTTTATAATCACAAAAGTCAGAGAAAGATTGGAAGATGGTCTAATAACATGTTCAGTTCTTCTGTTTTACTCCTAGTTTGTTCTGTGGGGCAGGAGTCTTACAGGTTTGCAAGTCCCCATCCAAGGCGCAACATGTGGTCTCTATTCACCTGGTGTCATAGAAGAGGACAGAGAGACAGGAAAAGGAAGAGGATATGGAATGTGTGGCTAATTGTTGTGAGCAACTTCCTATTTTGCCATGAGACCAGAAGAACAAGATGATGCCCGACTACCATTTCTGATGACTTTTATCAAATATTCTGTAGAAGAATTCTTATCATGTTATATGAATTTACCACACACAAAAAACAATACTAAAAGTAAACACAAAACTGTTCTAAAATTGAACACTAAGAAATAAAATATTACCAAATTGAAAAAAAAAGAAAAAGAATAAAAAAGATTTACAGTCTCAGAAACCATAATGAGTGGTTCTACTCTGTCCTGCAGGGTCACCATGAGTTAATATTGACTCCCTTGCTTAGTATAATGTTGGCAACAATTCTGACACATGCACAGGATGCAGCTTCCAAAGATACTCATTTTAAGCAGGCAAGAATCTTGGGGGCCAAAAAGAGGGAACAAACCCTTACAACCAGAAACATTCCCACCCCTCCACACACAGAGTAGACAGAGATGGGCAACTTAGACATTGGATACCCAAAAGGGTATGGGGGGGGGGGGAGGGAGGACTACAAAGACAAGTAGTGACTGGCTTACAAGCTTTCAAGAGGGAACCTAGAGCTAGGGGGCATGGAGGAAGGCAGAATCTCCAGTGAGTACTATCTAGTCTGTCTAGGCAGAGCTGATGAAATGAAATGCAGAAGGGTCACTTGTGATACAATAGTGAATGATTATTATCAGGACTGATTGTGAGGGTTGGAAATGTAAAGATAGACGTTTTGTAGCAAGGAAGGGAGTGATTACCTCTCCAGTCTAGGAGCGGAGGTCTCTAGGACCATCAACTGAGAAGAGCCGAGAGCGGGACCCTACCCAGAGAAGCAGCGAGGCCAGAGATAGAGGCAGAGACGATGACGTGGAGTGATGAAGCGGCTGGGGACTTTGGATCCAGAGAGGGAGAAGGACTGTGTGCTGAAGACTGGGGGGAGGGGGAAGGGGGAGTGTGGGGGGCAGGTTTATAGGGTATACCCTTTGTTCAGTTGATGATGCATGGAGGGGACTAGAACCATGGCAATGAAACGATATACAATAGAATGAATGTAAAACTAAAGTTCTCTCATATAAAATATCATATAATCCACAATAAAACATGAAGAAAAAAAAAGAATCTTGGGGGTCAAGAACAGTCAGGACATTCATTGGTTCAATGGGCTCTGTGAGGTAGTTCAGATTAAGAGTTTGAGCTAGAATTTCAAAGGGAAAGAGAGATGGAATCTAAAGTCATCTCTAGTGTTCTATATATTATGATTGACAAAATGGCAATAGCAATGGGTTCAAATGTAACAAAAATTGTGGGGATGGCACAGGACAAGGTAGTGTTTTGTTTTATTGTGCATAGGGTCCCTATGAGTTGGAATCAATTCAATGACACAAACAACAACAATGACAATATTAGGAGAGTTGCATATTTGTGCCCATCCTGAAGAAAGGTGAGTCAACAAAAATGTAGAAATTAACAAACAATATGTTTAATGTTACATGCAAGCATAATTTGGCTGAAGAGCATTAAAAAGTATTTGCAGCAGTACATCTACAGGGAGCTGCCAGATTCAGAAGAGAACATGGAACTAGAAATAACATTGCTAATATCAGAGTACCAGAAAGATGTTCACTTGAGCTCTGTTGACTCTGCAAAGGCATTCATTGAGAAGAATGGATATTCTTGAACACTTAATTGTACTCATAAGGAACCTGTACATAGATCAAGTGGCAATTGTTCAAACAGAACAAGGGGATACCAAATGTTTTAAAATTTGTAAAGGTTTGCACCGGTATTGTGTTCTTTTATGATACTTATTCAATCTGTATGTTGAGCAAATAATCTAAGAAGCTTGGTTATCAGGACAGGAGGAAAACTCATTAACAACCAGCAATATGCAGATGACTCAACCTTGCTAGCTGCAAGTGAAAAAGAAACACCAAAAACTTAAAATACTGATGAAGATCAAAGACTACAGCCTCCAGCATACATTGTACCTAAATGTAGAGAAAACAAAGATTTTCTCAGAACTAGACTAATAAATAACCTCATGATAAATGAGAAAAAAGATTGAACTTGTCAAAGACTTCTTCTTACTTGTATTCACAATCAAATTTTAAGGAAGCAGCCATTAAGAAATCAAATCACATAACACATTAGGCAAGTCTGCAGCAAAAGACCTCTTTAAAGTGTTAAAAACCAAAGATGTCACTTTGAGGACCAAGATGAGCCTGACTCAAGTCATGATATTTTCAATCACCTCATATGCATCTGAGAGTGTGGTGGCTCAAACATGATAACCACTGGACTACAAACTACAAGATATGTGGTTCAAGCCTGTCAACCACTCTGCAAGAGAAAGATGAGAATTTCTGTTCTTATACAGATCACTAAAACCTCCAAAACCCTAAACAGGGTTGCTATGAGCCAGAACAGACTCAACTGCACTTAATGTCACCATCGTATGCATCTGAGAGTTGGCAAATTGTGAGAATGTCCCAGGACCAGTCAGTGGTATGTTCTATTAAGCATAGAGTTACTAAGAGTTTGAACCAATTGATGGCACCAAACTATAACAACAAAGATTAACAGTTACATATTGTATCTGTTAAGCCTGTGGTCTGTATTGTTATTAGTTGTTATTGTTAGCTGCCATCAAGGCATTTATAGATTTATGGTGACCCTACGCACAAATGAATGAAACAATGCCTGGTCTTGTGGCATCCTCAAAACTGTTATCTTTGAGTCCCTTACTGTTGTCACTCTGTCAATTGATCCATTGATTGTCTGCCTCCTTTTTGCTGTCCTTCCACTTTTCCAAGCATGATGTCCTTCTGCATGCACTAGTTCCTCCTGACAACATGTACAAAGTATGAGAGACAATTTATTGCATCCTGTTTGTACTTCTTCCAAGGCAGAATTATTTGTTCTTTTGGTAGTCCAGCTTACTTTCAATATTCTTCCCCAAATCATAATTCAAAATAATTGATTCTTTCTCAATGAATGTACAATTTTCACATGCATATGAGGTGACTGAAAATACCATGATTTAGGTCAGACACAGCTTTGTTCTGAAAGTGATATCTTTGCTCTTTAACACATTAACAAGGTCTTTTATGCTAGATTTGCCTATTGCTATATGTTGTTTGATTTATCCACTGCTACTTCTTGTAGTGTTGATAGTGGATCCAAGCAAAAGAAGGCTTTGACAACTTCAATCTTTTTTTTTTTTTTCTTTCCATTTTTCATGATGCTATCTATTGGTCAAGCTGTGAGAATTTTCTTTTTTTTTTTTTTAACAGTGAGTTATAATCCATACTGAAAGCTGTAGTCTTTGATCTCATCATTATTTTAAATTCTCTTCACTTACAGCTAACATGGTTGTATCATCTGCATATTGCAAATGCTAATGAGTCTTCCTTCAATCTTGATGCCTCATTCTTCTTATATAATCCAGTTTCTCTGATTAATTTGCTCAACATATATCTTTAAAAAGTATGATGAAAGGATACAACCCTACACACACCTTTTCAGATTTAAAACCATTCAGACAACTAGAAGAAGATAGAAGAGGGGGAAAAAAAAGAGTAACGCACTACAAGTGGATGAACTTGACCTATGCTTGTAGATGCAGTATGACAAAGGAGCAGACAAATCTTTACAGTGAGGATCATTCCCACTCCCTTGGTACACAGGGCTGACAGGGATGGGGAACTCACACACTGGCTACCCAAAATGGGGGGACTACAAAGGCAAGAAGTGACTGGCTTACAAACTTTCAATAGGGATACAGGGAAATGTAGAATCTCCACTGAATTGTTTCCAACCTGTCTGGATGGGGATAATAAAAGGTGAGGAGATAAGATTTCTGTGGTTCAATTGGGAATGATTGCTATCAGGTCTGAAAGTGAGTGTTGGAAAGGTAAATGTAAATGTTTGGTAACAAAAGGAGGGGAGTGGCTGATTTTACAGTCTAGGAGTGGAGATCCCTGGAACCATCAAAGGAGAAAAGGGAAGTTGGAGACCCTGTCCCAGGAGGCAGGGACACTAAGGATGGAGGCAGAGACGATGACATGGACAGAAGGAGTGGCTGGGAACTCTGGACTCAGGGAGGGAGAGGGGTTGTGTGCTGGTGGCTGGGGGACAGGTGTGTGGGGTGTACCCTTTGATAGTTTAATGATGCATTCAGGGGATTGTGATCATTGCAGTGAAACAAAATATGATAGGATTAATGTAAAGATAATGTTCACCAATGTAAACTAACAATAAAAACTTTTAAAATACACAAAAACTTTAAAAAAATTAAAAATAAAAAAAACCATTCAGTATCCCTTGTTCTGTTTGAATAACTGCCTCTTGGTCTGTGTACATAGGAGCACAATTAAGTTATCAGAAATACCCATTACCTACAATATTATCTATAGTTTTGTGTTTTTTTAAGATCTACTCAGTTGATTGCTTTTGCATAGTCGATTAAGCACCAAGTAAACATCTTTCTAGTATTCTCTGCTTTTAGCCAAGATTCATCTGATATCTGCAATGATATCCCTCATTCCACATCCTTTTCTGAATTGGATTTCTGGCAGCTCCCTGTCAATGTTTTACAATTATCTTCTGCCAAATGTCACTAACATGGGTTATTAATAATATTAACTGTTCAATGATTTTCACATTCTGTTGAGTCACCTTTCTTTTGAATAGACACAAATATGGAACTCATCCAGCTGGCCGACTTGTTAGTTGTGTCCCAATTTGGGGATATAGATGAGTGAGTACTTCATCAGTTTGTTGAAATATTTCAATTTGTATTCCATCAAGTCCTGGTACTTTGTTTTTCACATGGTGTAATGTGTTACCTTATGTCTGTAATTCCCACCAACGTATGTTTCTACCCTGCTGTCTGGGTAAGAAAAGGTGGGAGAAGGTACAATAATAGGATGACATATGTGCAGACTTAATTGTAACTGCAAAAATATGGAAACTCTAATATGGATATAAAATGAACCATCTCAGAAGCATGAAGGGGGGAATCTCACTAACAACAAAGAACAAAAGCCAGGAGTAGAGTACGTCCTTTGAATCCTGAGATTCCTGTGCACTGAACCTCCTCATGCCAGGAACATAAAGCTGTGATGCCAGAAGAGTGACAGAGGAACAACATTAGCAGTAGTGTCAAAAGCCAGAGTATGAGACAGAGCAGTAGGCTTCCCAGCTCACAGGGCAAGTAAAGCTGAATGACTTTGGGAGGAGGTTTGCTTACAGAGCTGGGTGCATCCAGGCACTTGTTGGGGACCTAGAGCTGTGTGCCTTCTGACTGAGTCTTATGGAGGACTGGTGTGTCCTGTGAACAGCTCACTGAAACAATTTTGCCCTGAGCATTTTCTGATCTTGTGTTGTAATGTGCTAACTTCCTTAATAAACTCGAAACTGTAAACATTGTGTCTGAGTTCTATGTGGCCATTGTAGTAGTTTATTGATACCAACAGAGAAGTAGAGAGTGCTGTGGGAGGGATGATTTGGTGTCACATTTTTTTCACTAGCCAATGCCTTCAGTTTAGACTTCTTTCTTCAGTACCATCATCAGTTCTTGATTATATGATAACTCTTGAAAGGATTGAACATTACCTTTTTTTTTTTTTTAACAGTGATTTTTTAATTTCTTCTTTTTTTTTTTTTTTTTGTAGGATTCCTGCATCATTCAATATTTTTCTCATAGAATTTTTCAATATTGAAGTCCAAGGCTTGCATTTTTTCTTCAGTTCTTTCACCTTGAGAAATGCTGAATGTGTGATTCCCTTTTGGTTTTCTAACTTCATATATTTGCACATTTCATTATAATAGTTTATTTTGTCTTCTCAAATTGCCCTTTGAAAATTTCTGTTCAACTTTTTTACATCATCATTCCTTCCAGTTGCATTAGCTTCTCTACACTTGAGAGCAAGTTTCAGTGTCTCTTCTGACATCCATTTTCATCTTTTCTCTCTTTCCTATGATTTTAATAACTGTTGGCTTTCTTCATATATTAGAATCTTGTCATCCTACAGCTCTTCTAGTTTTCAATCATTAGTGTCTAATCCATCAAATCCGTCCTTTAAATGGAATCTATACTCAAGTGGGATATACTCAAGGTCATATTTTGGCTCTCATGGATTTGCATATAAGTCTGAGTTTGCATATAAATTATTGATAGTCTGTTCCACAATCTGTCCCTGACCTTGTTTTGGTTGGTAATATTGAGCTTCTCCATCATCTCTTCCCACATCTGGAGTCAAGTTGTATTCCATCTAGTGAGGTCTACATGTATAGCTGCTGGTTATGTTGTGGAAAAGGTATTTGCAATGGTTATATCACTGGTCTTGCAAAATTCTATCATGTGATCTCCAACATCATTTTACCACTAAGTTCATATTTCCAACAACCTATCCTTCCTCTTTTTCCCACCTTTTACACTGCAGTCAACAGTAATTATCCATGTATGTTGATTGCATGTTTGATCAGCTTCAGACTAAAGAAGTTGCTAGAATTCTTCAGTTTTATCACCAGTGGCTTTAGTCATTGGTGCATAAATTTGAAACATAGTGGTATTAACTTGTCTTCCTTGTAGACACGTGGATAATACACTATTATAGACAGCACTGTCCTTCAAGATTAATCTTGACATTCTCTTTTTAATGACTATTGCAACACCAATACTCTTTAGTGTCATTTCCAGAATAGTAAACTTCATGATTCTCCAATTCAAAATGGCCAATACTAGTCCATTTTAGCTCAGTCCTGGTGTGACACTGTAGGATAAGCACTGGACTGCAAGGTCGGTTTGAACCGAAATATTGTCAGTTCAAACTCATGAACTTCTCCTTGGAAACCCTACTCAGGGTCGCTATGAGTCAGAACCGACTCGATGACACGTAAATACAACCACAACAATACCTAAAATAAATCTTTTTGCTTTCCTTTCATATTTTATGACTTCTAATTTTCTTAGATTCATATTTTATACATTCCACATTCTGATTATTAATGGATTTTGAAGCTGTTTCTTCTCATTTTGAATTGTGTTTCTTCATCAAATGAGGTCCTGAAAGCTTTACTCCATTCCTGTCATTAAGGTCAACTCTACGATGCAACACTTCCCTAGACATATTTTGAAGGCCTTCCAACCTGAAGGACTTCTGGCACTGTATCAAGCAATGTGCTGATGCTATTCATAAGGTTTTCAGTGACTAAACTTTCAGAAGTGGTCTTCCTCTATTTCTTCCTAGTCTGTCTAAGTCTGGAAACTGTGCAGAAACCTGTCCACCATGGGTGACTCTTCCAGTATTTAAAATATTAGTCACACAACTTTTATCATCACTGCAACACACAGGCCACCACAGTATGACAAACTGATGACTGGTGAAGTGGTTGGTGTAGGAAAATTAAATAATATTACTTGAGGCAAAACTATCTTTTGC
>NW_006408542.1:11512656-11526695 GCF_000296735.1 Chrysochloris asiatica
ATGAATTTCACTGTCAAGTCCACTGACATTTAACTCATAATGTTGCTGAAGTTAGGATTTTTATGAATGCAACTGAAATTAATTTAAGGGGGAAAAAGTGATAATTGGGAGGGGCAAGTGATGTGCATTTAATGACTCATGAGCCTGAGAGAGAAAGAACCATACTGGTGGTCACTATTTGCATCTCCAGTGTTTAGTCAGTACCTGGTACATAGCCCAAAACCAAAAATGTAACCACTGTCTGGTCGGTTCCAATTCATAGTGCACCTACAAAACAGAGTAGAACTAACAGTTCTACAGGATTTCTGAAACTGTGTACCTTTCTCCTGTGGAGCAGCTGGTAGGTTCCAACTGCCAACTTTGTGGTTAACAGCCCAACACTTAACCCACAGCAGTACCAAGCTTCCTTTAGCCCCCAAAATCCCACTACCATCAAATTGATTCCAACTCATAGTGACCATGTGTAGAGTTTCTAAGGCTGTAAATCTTTATAGAAGTTAAAGCCTCATCATTCTCCAATTGGAGTGGCTGGTAGGTTTGAACTACCAACTTTGTGGTTAGCTGCCCAGTGCTTATCCTATAGCATCACTGAATTAATCAAATAAACCAGGTCACAGTTATGTCAGGAGTTTATCTAGACCTTAGAGAATATAGCTGCCAGGGACTTGAATACACCCATGACTTAACATCCTTTTAACTAAACCACTGTCTTCCATTTTGGCCTTTTCTCATTCTACTCACCACCAGCCCACTTCTGACACAATTCTCAACACATCACATGCCAGCTGTGCCACGTCACACTGAACTATCAAGTTCCACAAACTTGCAGTATTAATCCTCTCCCATCCAGGCAAACCGACAACTGGTTCCTCTCTATGCAATAACCATTCTAGAAGGCCTGGAGAACATTGACTCAAATGTCCCTCCTTCAGTGAAACCATGAATCATCCCTCTAATACACCAAGAAGCATTTGTTGGTCCTTTTCTACCATACTTGGACCTTGTTCTTAACTCTGCTGGAACATATTCCACAACATTTTCTCTGATCTTCCCTACCTTCCCTACTAGTTCGGGGCTCCTTGAGGAAAAGAAAGAGGATTCATTCATCTTTGAATTACCACTGTGAATATCATGTTGGGCTGCTAACTATAGAGCCAGAAGTCCAAATTCAGCAGTTGGTCCTCAGGAGAAAGACGAGACTGTCTGCTCTTGTAAAGATTTACAGTCTTAGAAACCCTACACAGAATCACCATAAATTGGAATTGACACAGTGGCAGTGGGTTAACCCAATGTCAGGTACATTGGTACCCAATAAGTAGGCAGAAAATTTCTTTGTGAATTCCTGGTCTGATTCCAGAGAAGATAATAAATGGCTGATTTACACTATTCTGGACAAGAAGAGCAAATAAAGATCAACTAATCAAGATACAGGATAGTTAGGAGTAGGACCAACTATCTCCACAGACCCAAATGGAAATAGGGCTGCATTGTGTGCTTAGAATCATAACCATAAAGCTTAGAAAAACTCTCCATGATTCTCAAGGAGGCCACATCTGTTTGAGGTTGAAAACATAATCTGTTATCAGACAGTTCAAGTTCTACCATAGAATAACCCATTACCCTGGATAACTTCTTTAACTTCCCTATGACTCAGTTTCCTCCTTTGTATAACAGGAATAAATTACTGGCAGCTATCATAGGATATTTGGTGAAGACTCATGAAGCAAATTATGCAGAATGTTTAACATATTGCCTGACATTTAGCGAATGCTTCATGGTAGCTATCATCATTATCATCATAATCCTCACATAAGACAGTCCTTTATTTTACAAATGGTAAGCTTTAAAGCAGAATTTCTTCTCATTAGTTGTTGATAAACAGCATGTGCAAGGTATTCATTCTCAAAAAAATTTTTTTAGATTGCTATTCTTGGTGTTGTGTTGTGGGTTAATGCACTGGACTACAAAGTCAATTTGAACTGTAAAGTCGGCAGGTGAAGCTCACCAGCCACTCTTCAAACACCCTATACAGGGTTCCTATTAATCAGAACCAACGCGACAGCACTTACCACCACCACCACAAAGATGCTGTAGGATTAGCACTGAGCTATTAACCAAAAGGACAGCAATTGAAACCTACCAGTCACTCCTCAGAAACTCTATCTAGTACCACTATGAATCAAAGCCGACTCACTAGCACTTAACAAAACAACATGTATATACTAACAATATTCAACAAACCACCTTTTCATATGGTTTGATCTAATTCTAATTTTTAAATAATTTACTTTTAAAAATATACATTTGACTATTCAGAAGTAAATACCATCCTCTCATCTTTACATTTCTGATGGTGTTGTTGTTGTTAAGTGCCCAAGTCAATTCTGACCCATAGCGACCCTGTATAGGGTTTCCAAGGAGCCACTGGTGAGCTTGAACCACTGACCTTGCAGCTGAAAAGGCTTTGCAGTCTGGCACATTAACCCACAGCACCACACCAGGGTTCAGTAGTGGTTCTCTATTCTGGGACTCAGTTATCAGTAGTTGTAAAGCTCTCCAGGGGACACACACATGGAGATTTTTTACATCTTTGTAAAGAAAGTCAAGGTCTTCTACTTTCTCACATATAAGAAAAATGAGGTCAATGAAATGGCTTGCTTCATCACAATGATTCTTAATTCAAGCCACCCATTAGAATCATACCATTGTTGTGAAAACAGTTCAATGAAACCTGATCAGCTTTTTCCCATGCTCATTTTCAGTTATTTATCATTCTGGCTAACAGCAGATAGATTCACTTGCTCTTTAAAATCACCTGAAGAAGCAATAAGACCAGGATCCCAGAATCACATTGAATGGACTTAAAAAAAATTCCTGGTGCCAACCCAAACTATGCAATCATTTCGATAATGATCTGTTATGTTTGTAAAGATCACTTGTAAAATAAACAAAAACACTTATTATTTTCTTTCTGTCACAGTTAATACAAGCCAAACCAAACTAATTGTTGAGTACATTCCAACTCATATATTGATGACTTTATTAATAAAATTTACTTCATGGTTTTGTTACATTTAAGTGATGTGGTGGCAAATCTTTGGAGGCAGATCAAATGAAAATGTTGAAAATATTTACAGGTTTACTCTTACTTAAATTTAGGAGAAACCGTTTATTTTATTTTTGTTTATTTTGATATTTTGCCTTTTTGTACAAATGGGAGTATAACAGAGATATGACAGAAGGACCTTTTATATACAAAGTTACAGACAATGGCCTCTGAAAGGAGGCAGAAGGAATATAACCCTATTTACATATTGTTGTTGTTAAGTGCCGTCAAGTTGATTCTGACTCCTTAGCGACCCTATACAGGATTTCCAAGGAGCAGCTCCTGGGTTTGAATCACCAATATTTTGGTGCACGATCCAGTTCTTATCCTATGTGCCACACCAGGAGTCCAGTTACATGCATATGGTTATACCTATGTCACGTGTATATGTGTTTTTGTTGTTGTTGATGGTAATTGCTGTCAAGTTGGTTCCGACCCATAGCAACCCTATACAGGATTTCAGAAGAGTGTCTGGTGAGCTTGAGCCACTGACCTTGTAGTTCAAACCAACTTTGTAATACAGTGCATTAACCCAGAGCACCACACCAGGACTCCTGTATATACATATGTTGCTGATCCATGGAGTTAGAGCTGAGTGCCTTCAGACTGAACCTTACAGTACAGTGATGTGTCCCATGTGCATTTATCAGCAGCCCTAAAAGTGCTTTGTAAGACTGGTGGAACAAAAAGAGACCTGCCTCTGTGCCTAGCTGAGGAGAGACTTTATGACTGGAAGAACTATATCCTGAGCATTTCAGACCCTGAAATGTAACCTGTTAACTTCCCTGATAAACTCTACAACTGTGAATATGGTTTCTGTGTTTGGTGTGGCCATTGCAATGAATTACTGAACCCAGCATGAGTCGAGAATGCTATGGAAAGGATAGTTAGTGTCATATTTTTGCAGTATGGTGTCAGAAGTGGGATTCACTGCAATGGCTCCAGACACATGAAAGCAAGTGACATTGTAAACGAAATAATGAAGGAACATGGGAAGTAAAACTTTTGATTCTCAGAAGTTTGCTTTGGAGGTTGTTAGCTGTAAGACTGAAAGGAATGTATAAGAGAAGTTAAGCTGCATGCAGCTCAGGGGTGAAAACTGCTACCGGAGCCACCTGAGGCACAACGTCAAGCCAGGTAAACAAGATGGCTGGTGGGGGCCAGGGCCTACTGGATGCACACTGTCAGAGACGCAAGGCCATATGCACATGTGTGATGGAAATGGTTATTAGCTATCTTGATCAAAGAAAGCTTGTAACTAACCCTTCAGCCAATAGTTGATTGATTGCTGTTGTTGTTAAATGTCATCAAGTCAATTCTGACCCATAGCAACCCTGAAAAGTGTTTTCAAGGAGTAGCTGGTGGGTTCAAACTACCCACCTTGTGGTTCACAGCCCAGTGCTACCCAATAGTGCCACATTAGGATATGCTACAATGGAGTTAGAAATTGCCCAGAAGAAATGTCTGTGAACATTTAAGTGGCTTTGGTGAAAACCTGAGCCCCACCCAGAACTGCTGGTAGAGTGGGAGATTTGCCTGTGAAAGAAAGACCTGTAGAAACTAACTGGTATTTTAATTTTGAGAAATCTGCCTGTGGACATGACTGAGGAAAGGGCTGTCCTGAGTGGAACAACTGTGCCCTGAGAATTTCTGGCCCCAAATTGTAACATTCTAACTTTCCTAATAAGGCCCATAACTGTGAGTATGGTGTCTGAGTTCTGTGTGGCCACTCAATGAATTATTGAACTCACATGAGTAGACAAGGCTGTGGGAGGGATGGTTGGCACTACAGTTTTTATAGTGAGACTTTCTCCTTCATACTTTGGACATGTTGTCAGCAGGGGCCGGTTCCTGGAAAAGGACATCATGCTTGGTAAAGTGGCGAGCCAGAGAAAAGAGGAAGGCCCCCCTCATTGAAACTGACTACATGGCGACAACAACAATGGGATCAGACATAACAACTATCATGAGGACGGCACAAAACTGGACAGTGTTTCATTTTCTGTGCATAGGGTTCCTATGAATCAGAACCTACTTGACGGTGTCTAACAACAACAACAAAGAAAAAATAGAAAGTAAGTTTAAAAGTTTTCAAGAGGTTTACCTTATTATAATCAATATTTACACCTCTTGAAAAGAGCTAATAATGCTTTTTGAATTCTTCAAATGGGGATTTTTTTTTTTTTTTTTTTGATACTGACAATTGTGCAAATCACCATGAAGATAAGCAAGGATCTGGTGACAGGAAGACCCACGGTCTTTATGTTCTATTGTAAAACTATAATTTTTCTCCATTCTTTTTCATAGTACTAAAATGTGTGCTAAGTACCTCAAGGTTCAAACTCACCAGCTGCTCCTCAGAAACCCTATATAGGGTCGCTATGAGCCAGAACTGAGTCGATGGCACTTAACAACAAAAACAACACCTACAAAGAAGTAGATTACAATTTGGGATAGAATTCTTGCCTTCCATAGGAAGACACTGTGTATCTCGTGAACAGCCACCACCCCCTGTCAGTGGAGGTTTATGTGTTACAACAATGCTAAACACGTTTCAATTTGAGCTTTCAGACTAACACAGACTAGAAAGAAAGGCTTTGTGATCTATTTCCAAAACAGCAATGAAAACATGATGGATCACAACTGTCCAATCTGCAGTAGGTCACAAGGATGGCTTGTTTTGTACCACTGTACATGGGTCACCTTGAGTTGAGGGCTGACTTGACAGCATATAACAGCAGCAACAACAACTAAATATCTCCTAATATAAAATCAAAGAAATGGGAAAGATTTGAAGAATTCTAGTTCATAAGTTTTAAACAGCAACCATGAATTTCCTTCATAGTTTAAACTCACTGGTGGCATATCTAAGGTATGGTAGGTATGGTATGTGCCTTGGGGCCACTGGAAGGAAGCACCACTGAACAGTTTCTATTAACCACTGGCAATTTCCACCACCACCTGTGATGGATCATTCAACAAGTTTAATACTTTTGTATTTGACAGACTTCATAGGTTTTGCTCTGCTGAGTGTAGAAAGCGAAGAAACTGAAAAAAAAAAAAATTAATTTGAACTCATCAAAGACCAGTTTTCATCAGTGAACACAAGAAATGTATATTTGTAACTTTGATGCAGTGCCACAGTGCATTAAGTAAAAGGTTAGCAAGGCTGATTTGTTTTTGAGCTTATAAGATTTTTGCTAATGTTGTGAAGGGCTGTTGAGAGGGTCTTGACTCATAGCAACCCTGTGTAGGGTTTCCGAGGTTGTAAATCTATGCAGAAATCTTCTTTCTCCTGCAGAGTGACTGGTGGGCTTGAACTACCAACCTTGAGCTACCTCACTCCCTATATTATGGTAAAGGTATCTAAAAGAGGGTAGTAAATGTTTGGACAGAGACACAGTTGCAGGGCTTGCCATAGATGCAATTTTCCATAGATAAGCCTTTACAACTCACACCCTGAGTACTATTAGGTTTGTTATTGATCCAACAGGAATTCAATTTCAACTCCAGAATGAAGAAAACAGACATAACTTAATTTTCTGTTAACCTTAATGATACTTAGTAATTATTAGAATGAGAACTATTTTCAAAAGTTGTTAAATTGGATGATTTTAATCATTTGACCAAAAGTTCTTCTTGGACACTAGAAGATCATCTGTGACTGTAGAAAAAGAAATATGATGACAGTCAAAGTTCAAATTTCTGCATGGGACAATTGTGTATCTTTGATTTTATTTAACCACTTAAAAAAAGTGACCTATCTTAATATCTTTTCCAGACTTGAGAGTTAGGGATCAATAAGCGCATGATGAAAAACTACTAGAAGTATCAGGAATGAAATTGCAAATAATTGCTATGAGGCATTGCAAACTTAATCAAAGCAAATGTCTTCATTTTTTAATCCTAAGGTAACTTTTGCTCACTGTACAATGATTAAAATGTTCCTTTGGAATTAAGATGCATTTTCCCCTCTTTGCAAGGTAATCAATGATCAGGGTTTTACTTGTAGTCTGCTAAAATTGCTCATTTTCATAGCAGCAGCCATATAGTGATACTTTAATAAAGCTCATTTTTCTTTGAAGAACTGGAGTGTGGTCTAGTCATAGTAAGTCCTAGTGTGGCTCTGTAGGATAAGTACTGGACTGCTAACAGCAAAATCAACTGTTTAAACCCACCAGCTGCTACTCAGAAATTCTATACAGGGTTGCTATGAGTAGGAACCAACTCAACAACATTTAACAACAATTTGCTAAACAGGGTCCCTATGAATCAGAACTGACGTCATGGCATACAACCACCTCCACCACTGCTCTCACTAAAGGCCAGGGGAGTGACAAAATGATTATCTAAATTAGTTAAGGGTCATACCTGTACAGATCAGGTTAACACAAGAAAGAGGAAATATAAAATTATAATGGAAATCATTAAATAATTAGCACATAATATCCATTCCACCACTCATTCTGTCAATATGTCATACTGTGGAAGCTTATGTGTTTCTGTGATGCTTAAACTATGCCACCAGTATTTTAAATAACAGCAGGATCACCCATGGTAGACATGTTTCTGCAGAACTTCCAGACTCAAGACTAAGACAGACTAGGAAGAAGGAGAGGCAAAACACTTCTGAAAGGTTAGCAATGGAAACCCTTATGAATTAATAACAGTGAAATATTACCTGGTAAAGTGCCAAAAGATGAATCCCTTAGGTAGGAAGGCACTCAAAAGATAACTAAGGAAGAGCTGCCTCCTCAAAGTAAAGTTAACCTTAATGAGGTGGATGCAGCAAAGCTTTCAGGACATTCATTTGCTGATGCAAAACAACTCACAAAATGAAAAGAAACAATAGCAAATACCCATTAATAGGTACCTTACAGAGAGAGGAAAATACATCTTAGTTTCAAAGGAATGTACAAAGTATGAATCTAGGAAAATTAGAATTCGTCAAAAGTGAAATAGAATGCACAAAAAGTGGTATCTGTGGGGTTATAGAGCTGAAATGGACTTATATGGTTTATTATATCAAGACCAGCAAACTGAAGAAGAATCATGTTGCATTCCTCTTCAAAAAAAAAATAATAATAATTTCAAGATCTATCTTGAAATATAATGCTTTATGTGAAAACATAGTATTCATAAGACAACAAGGAAGACTGCTGATATTCAAATTTATGGACCAACTAATAAAGCCAAAGAGACCTGGAGTGGTGCTGTGGGTTAATGCACCAGACTGCAAGGTCACTTTGAACTGCAAGGTCAGTAGTCCAAGCTCACCAGCAGCTCCTTGGAAACCCTATACAGGATCGCTATTGGCCAGAACCTACTCAAAGGTACTTAACAACAGCAACAACAATAAAGTCGAAGATGATACAATTGAAGAATCCTACCAACTTCTTTAGTCTAAAATTGATCAAACATGAAACCAAAATGCATTGATAATTACTGGTGATTGAAATGTGAACGTTGGAAGCAAAGAGGAATGATCAGTAGTTGGAAAATGAGGCTTTGGTGATATAATTGATACAGGAGTTCACATGACAAAAAATTTCAAGACCAACAATTTATTTATTGCAAATATGTTTTTCAACCACATAAAGAGCAAGACACATGGACCTCACCAAATGGAATACATAGGAGTCAAATTGATTACATCTGTTGTACAAGATGATGGAAAAGCTCAATATCATCAGCCAAAACAAGGCCAGGAATAGACCATGAATTGCTTATTTGCAAGTTGAGGCTGGAGAAAGTTAAAACAAGTCCAAAAGAGCCAAAATATGACAGTGACTATATCCCACCTAAATTTACAGATCATCTCAAGAACATATTTAATGCATTAGACATTAATGACCAAAGACCAGATGAGTTGTAGGATGCTATCAAGAATCTCATACCTGAAGAAAGCAAAAGGTCATTAAAAAAACAGGAAAGAAAGAAAAAACCACAGTAACAGATAGACCCAAAGGTACTCTTGAATGTAGAGAAGATAAAGCAACTGGAAAAAAATGATGTAGTAAAAGAGCTTAACAGAAAACATCAGAAGAAAGTTCAATAATACAAAATAAAGTATTATATTGAAATGTGTAAAGACCAGAAGTTAGAAAATCAAAAGGGAAGAGCATGCTCAGAATTTCTCAAGCTGAAAGAACTGAAGAAAATATTCAAGACCCAGGTTGCACTATTGAAGGATTCTACAGATAAAATAGTGAATAATGAAGAAAACATCAAAAGAAGATGGAGGGAACACAAAGAATCACTGTACCAAAGAGAAATAGTTAATGTCCATCCAGTTTATGGAGCAGCCTGTGATCAAGAAATGATGGTACTGAAGGAAAGGGTACTAACTGCACTGAATGCTTCATGAAAAACAAGACTCCAGGAATTGATGGAATAACAATTGAAATGCTTCAACACATGCATGGAGTGCAGGAAGCACTCACTCATCTATGCCAGAAATTTGAAAGACAGATACCTGGCTAACTGATTGGAACATATCCATATCTGTGCCCATTCCAAAGAAGTGACTCAATGGAATGCAGAATTTTTCAAAAAAAAATATCATTAACATTACATGCAAGTAAAATTTTGCTGAAGATAATTTTAAAATGTTTACAGTAGTACACTGACAGGGAGCTGCCAGACATGCAAGCAGGATTCAGAAGAGGACATGGAATTAGGGACATTGATGATGATGTCAAATGGATCTTGCCTGAAAGTAGAGAATACTAGAAAGATACTTACTTGGCTTTGCTGTCTATACAAAGGTATTTGATTCTGTGGATCATAGCAAACTATGGATAACATTGGGAAGAATGGAAATTCCAGAACACTTCACTGTGTTCATGAGGGGCTGTCCACAGATCAAGAGCAGTGGTTCAAACAGAATAAATGGATAGTCAATGATTCGCAGTCAGAAAAGATGTGTGTCAGGGTTGTATCCTTCCATAAAATCTTTATGTTGAGCAAATAACCCAAGAAACTGTTATATGAAAAAGAGTATGGCATCAGGTTTCAAGAAAGACTCGTTAAAAATCTGTGAAAGATGACACAATATTGTTTGCTGGAAGAAAAGAAACTTGAAATATTGGTGAAGATCTATTCATACTTCAATATGTATTGCACCTCAATGTAAAGAAAACAAAAATCCATACAACTGGACCAATAAGTAACATCATGATTAAAAGACTGAAATTGACAAAGACTTAATTTGCTTGGATTCACAATCAAAGCTCATGGAAGCAGTCAAAAAAACCTCAAAGTATTGCATTAGGAAAATATTCTGTAAATAACCTCTTTAAAAGTGTTGAAGAGCAAAGGTGTCATTTTGAGGTTTAAGGTATGACTGATCCAAGCCCCCATGGTATTTTCAATTGTCTCACGTGCATGCAAAAGTTGGAGAATGTGAAAGTATTTTTCCCACTAAATGTCAATGGACATTTGGACTGCTTAATTTTTTTTTTTTTCAATTACAATGTTTGCTGACATTAACATTCTTGGATCACCATAGCATAATATAATATTTGTGTCTTCCTGCTCTGTTTTTCTTTTGTTCAATTTTTCTAGGAATGTTCTTCTTATTTTAACATCCCAAAGAACCAATTTTATTGATTATTGACTATATTGTGTTTTTGTTTTTCCATTTCTGTTTCATTCTGATGCCTCTCAAGACTTTTTACCTAAAATTCCATTTTTAAATCTGATATTAACATAGCCACATCAAGTTGTCTTAATTAGTAACTGCTTGATAAATCTTTCTCTACCTTTTCACTTTCAATCTCTATGTGTCCTCATGCACTAGAATGTGTCTCTAATAAAGGTTTATCTACATCTGTTATCCAAAACATCAACCCATGAGGTAAGTCCATTTATATTTCTTTTAGCTATTGGCATAGTTGCATTGTTTTCTACCATATTGTTAATCTCTATTTGTCTCATTTGCACTCTTCCTTTTGCCTGTTTTCTTGCCTTTTTGAGTTTTTGGTTCTTTTTTTCTACATATTGATTTGAAGTTGATATGTTGTTGTTGTTGCTAAGTGTCGTTGAGTCATTTCTAACTCATAGCCAACCTGTACAGGTTTCTGAGGAGCAGGTGGTGGCTTTGAACTGCTGATCTTGTCATTCGCAGTCCAGTGCCGATCCCACAGCACCAGGTCAGAAGTCCTAAATTGATATACTCTCTATTCATCTAGTGACTACTCCTGACATTTTATCATGTGTTTAACTTAACAAAGTCTAACCTTAAACAATGTCTTGACCTCTCCCTAACCCTCAACAAAAACTTTAGAAAACAATAGTATAGATCTCTTTTCTCAATTTGCACACTGCTGCTAGTAAATATTTCAAATTTTCCCTGTTAACAACACAATGACCATTGTCATTATTTTCTTCAGATAATATTTGTTTGAATTTATTCAATATTTTTTAAAATTTTATTTTTGTTTAAGGCATGCCTGAGCCAAACAAAAAATGTTTAGTCTTTTTCTTGAAAATATATTTTAAATTTTAGAGATTTCATTGGAATATATTTCTTAGAGGTAGACTTCTTGTGTTCTTTGTTTCACCTTTTTCTTTTTTTTTGCTCTGTATTTTTAAAATGCATTTTATAATGACTTTTAGTTGCTTTCAGCAAGTTGCTTGCCCTTTCCTTGACAGAAAAAGAAAAGCAAGTCACAAAACTGTTAAATATTTGTAAAATAGGAAGTAATTTGAAATAGATCTTATAAATATGAAAAGTGATTCACCATTAAGAGCCTTGAGCCTTGAAGCAGAATGATTTGTACAGTTCTTACCCCATCACATGGTGTCCTAATGGAACTGATTTAACAACACTTAATAACAACAACAACAAATGTGGTGCTGTAGGATAAGCACTGAACTTCTAACCATAAGGTGAGTGGTTCAAACCCACTAGCGCCTCAGAAACCATTTACTATGAGGTGGAACCAATTCAATGGCACTTAACAACAAACAACAGTTCTATTATATACCCTGTTTTCCTGGGGGCCACTGAGACCAAACCCCAAAAAACAAGCCTGTTGCCACTGAGTTGATTCAGGCTCATAGTGGCCTGATACACATTCATGAATTGGTCAAAGAAGATTATACCAGTGACCTTAAAACAATCCCAGATAATTGGCCCCATATGAACACTGAAATTCAAGTGTAGGCATGTGTTGACTTACTGAGCCTATAAAGTAAGTTGATCACCAAAAACAAAGCCCACTAGCATTGAGTCTTACAACAACTCTATAAACGTTTTCTGAGACTATAAATCTGAGACTATAAATTTTTATGGGAGCAGACAACCTCATCTTTCTCTCATGGTAGTTTTGAACCACTGACCTTGCAAATAAGGTTAATTGATCAATGTCGAGGAAAGAACGGAATCAGAAACTTCAGTAGCACCAACATAATAACTCACTCAAACAAAGATCATCAATGGATGCTAAAACCATTGGATGAAACATATGGGTTTAATAAGATATTCATGCCACCTCTCATATCATCCCACAGATGAAATATTAAATGCAAAGATAAAGCTACACTTTACAATAGAGAGAATTGTACCTTCAAAGCTTGGTATCACTGATGGTAGAACAACTTACCTTAGTTTCCCCACAATGATTCAATAAGAAATAATACATCATCTGTGTAGTATCTTGCCAAAAAACTCACCTAGACTGATTCTAATCATGAGGTAATTTTGTTTTTTAAATCAAGAATGTAGAATATTCTTCAAAACAGTTAGCCTAAGCTCTTAAATAAACAAAAACAAAAAAAAAAACTATGTCTTAAGAAAGAGGGAACAGAGTGCTCTGGATTAAAATAAACTGAAATGATATCAGTTTAGTTAATTTTTACTGGCTCCTCTATCTAAAAAAGAAAAAAGCTATGGAAGCATTCCCCAGCTACATATACACAGTACATTAGATAATGTCATTGCATTAATATTACATGAGCATAGCATTGTAGATATGTATGACAATTTCTTTTTTCTTAGGATATGAAAGCTAAAATAGGTAAGGTAAAATATCTTGATGTTTGCAAATTTAAAGAAGAGATAATAAAGAGAGAAAGTAAGTAAATGTGGCAAAATACGAACACTGGATGAAATGTATATAAAATCCATTTTCTTTAGTCTTATTTTTTTTCAAAATAAACAATTGGAAACAACTAATTTTTCAATAACTAATACAGAAGATGACCTGTTCTCTTCCTTTACCTTACTAACAGAAATCCAGTCATGAACTATAGCTGAAAGATACGGGTTAACTACATTTTATAGAAAGGTGGGTGAACACTGAAACTCAGCTCTAAACAAGCTTGGTATCTCCTTGTAGGAAGGTCTTAAAACTAAACTGAATGTGAGATTTCAACAATAACTTGATGCCATAATTCACTAAAGATTGCAAGCTAAATTCTCTGGGACTCTTCTGCTAATGAATCTCTGATCATTAGTTTATTTCATGGTCATTTCATATCTCATAATTATTTGAGAATTCAAAAGAATAATGCAGCAAAATAATATATTACTGACAGTCTGCAAAACTCTATTCAAGCTGCAAAATGTGAGTCAGCTCACCAATGCAGTAGACACCGAGAAGCAGTTACATTACGTTAGTGTTAAATACCTCTCAGTGTAATTTAAAATAGAAGCCAATAGTAACGACAACATGATGGTTGTGGTTGTGTTCCATCAAGTCAGTTCTGACTGACAGTAACTCTGTACATGGTTTCTGAGGCTGTAAAAAATTATGGGATCAGAAAACTTTATCTTTCTCCTATGGAGCAACTCAATGTGTAAACAACAGGATGTCATTATTGTTAAGTATCATGGAGTTGGTTCCAGGAGCAGCTGGTGGATTTGAACTTCTAACCTTTAGGTTAGCAGTCCAGTGCTTATCCTACAGCACCACACCAGGATATGAAT
>NW_006408542.1:11531635-11548604 GCF_000296735.1 Chrysochloris asiatica
GGAAACCCTATATAGGGTTGCTATGAGTTAGAACTGACTTGATGGCACTTAACAACAACAATATGGTGTAGTCCTGTTGTGGCACTGTTAGATAAGCATTGGACTGCTATCTACAAGGTCAGCATTTCAAACCCATTAGCCACTCCTTAGAATTCTTATACAGGGTCACTATGAGTTGGACCCAATTTGATGGCACTTAATACAATATTTTATGGCATTTTTTGTTTGTTTGTTAAACTGAGCAAGTCAAAGTTCATATCATTAAAGTATTAACATTCTAACCAACTTCAAATCCTTTCAACTTGCTCTAAAAGAACTCATCTTGGGTTCTATTGTCTTTCCTCTGTATACATCTGTTGAAATGAAATGTCTAGTATGGAAGGGACCTTTTTAAGATGGGCACTGATAGGTCTTGGTTCACATAGACATACACTGTCTAGCTCCCAATCTGCAACTCAGAGAACTTCCTACAAAGGTAACATTTATAGTAAAATGTGAGATCTACATTTGATGCTCATGTACTTGATTGCCCCTTTTTATTTCATTCTTGGGAGTGCTGCTTGTGCTGTAGGATAAGCACTGGACTGCTAACAAAAAGGTCGGTGGGCAAGTTCACCAGCTGCTCCTTGGAAGACCCATATAGGGTTGTTGTTGTTGTTGGTAAGTGCCACTGAGTCAGTTCCAACTCATAGCAACTCTGTATAGCGTTTCTGGGGAGCAATTGATGGATTTGAACTACTAACCTTGGGTTGAGCAGTCGAGTGCTTATCCTACAGCACCATACTAGGACTCCTATACAGGGTTACTGTGAGCCAAAACCAGCTCAGCAGAACACAACAAACAACAACTTAATTCTTAAGCTTTTCAAGATTTTTTTTTTTCTTTTCCTTTGTGGACCTTGGAGTCCTGGTGTGGGGCAGCAGGAGAAGCACTGGACTGCTAACCAAAAGGTCAGTGGTTCAGATGAGCCAGATGCTCCTCAGAAACCCTATACAGGGTAGCTATGTGTCAGAACTACCTCAGCCACAAACAACAGCAAATGTGGACCATTAATGCCAAGTCTTCAAAGAGCCATCAAATTAATAGACTGCAAAATTGGACATATGGATATTCAAAGTAAGTTTATAATTTTTGAGTGAAGTGCTGACCAAAAAGTAATCACAGTAAAATTTACTTATAATTTATGTTCTAGATTCTGCAATTTGGTTAGTTAGGACGCCATGGGTGACCATGAACGAGATTAATCATAAATGTATTCGAGCTATGTTGCATCTAAAAAACAAGATTTCCCCAGAGTATTTATATTTCTGAAATATAAAAAGTACCTAATTGTTGTCTGGAGTCCTGGTGTGCACTGTAGGATAAGCACAGGATTGCTAACCAAAAGGTGAGGAGTTCCAGCCCACTAGCTTTGAATAGGAACTGACTCCACGGCACATAACAACAATTAACAACTGTTTTTATTTTGTTTTCATTAATTTTGAATAAATACTATAATCACAAAGTTTAAGAAAGCACTAAAATGTGCCCAGTGGACGCCCCCCTTGAGTCTCTACATCCTTCCAGCACCCAATCACTTCCATGACTTCAAACAGGGTAACTGCCATCATTCATGTCTATGTGTCCATTCAAAAGAATTTTTACACATACAGAAAGCAAATAAAAATGCTTCCATGTTCAAATGGAAATATACAAGCTGTTCAGAAACTTGTTTCTTTGACTGAATATACCCTTAAGAATTTATTAAACAAACATCTAGTGTGTACCTGGCACTATTACAGTAAGCTATGAGAAGACTATAAAAATGTTTTACTTATCATAATATCTCTTATCATTTGTCATAAACCAAGCCATCATAAGAGTGCTGTGGCTTTGTAGGATAAACACTGGGCTACTAACTACAAGGTCATCAATTCAATTCCACCATGAGTTGCTCTGAGGAAGAAAGTTGAAGCTTTCTGCTCCCTCAAAGATTTACAGCCTTGGAAACCCTATACAAGGTTATTATTAGTGGAACCCACTTGATGGCTGTTAACAACAATGTTGTTGTTGTGAAGCGCCATCAAATCGATTCTGAGCCATAGCGACCCAGTATAGTGTTTCCAAGGAGCAGCTGGTGAGCTTGAACCCCCAACCTTGCCGTTCAGATGACTTTGCAGTCTGACGCATTAGCCCACAGCGCCACACCAGGACTTAACAACAATAAATAAATATTAATTAGACCATACTTGTCCATATTATAATAGGAGGATTACATCCCTGATTAATGACCAACATCAAGTAAAACACAGTATGACAAAAATACACTATTAAGTTGAAGACAGAAAAGAAACCTTTAAATTACACCAATAAATGCAAATTTTCAAATGAGTACATAAACTCAGTATGTGTAAACATATACTTTTATTATAAACTTAGTTGTTTTTGTTAAGTGCTGTAGAGTTGATCCTGACCTACAGCGACCCTGTATAGGGGTTCCAAGAAGCAGCTGGTGAGCTTGAACCACCAACTCAAAATGACCTTGAGGTTGAGTGCTTATCCTATAGTGCCACACCAGGATTTTACCTACCTGAAAATATGGTTTTACATCTTCTTTGGTGGAGTGTCCATTCAGATCTTTTGCCCATTTTGTCATAAGAGCTTAAAAAACAATAGTGAAGTCACCGGAGAGTCCTCTGGGCAGAAGCTATGAAGGTCATAGAACAGGCTCCTAATGTCTTGTTTGGCCAAGTGGAGAGGGAGTGAAGCAAGTGCATAGGGAGCTTTGAGATTTCCACTGGAGAAAGATGTCTTTCTCTCCATTATTGCTAACTGTCTGAATCAGTATGTAGCCCCTTAATCTAGGTGGAAATCATTAAATTGATGGCTAAATATCAATAATTCATAAAGAAAAGTAATTGGCAATGTGGAATTAATGAAATTGTAACCAGCAGGAAGTGTTTAACTGTGATCCTTGGCTACAAATTTTTCTCACAGTACTGAATTATAAAAAGATCTCTCTGAACATCACCTTATACAATTTGTGACTGATTTTATTATGAAGAGGCTGACCTAAAAGATATTAAAAATCCTTCAATAAAAGAAATTTCTAATCGAAAAGTAATATTCATCATAGATTTATTAGTGTTCAGCAGTCCTTGGAATTGCTACACAACTCTGAGTCTCTAAGACACAAGGTTGAGGACCTTAAAGGCAAGTACCATGTATCATTCATTGGTAGTGCAGTGGCACCACACAACAAACACTGGACTACATACCACAAGTATGGTGGTTCAAGCCTACCAGCTACTCCGTGGGAGATAGATGAGACGTTTTGCTCCCTGAAAGATTCAAAAGCCTCAGGAACCTCTAAGGGTTGCTATGCGATGGAACCAACTTGACAGCACTTAACAACAACAATTCATTATTGTACCAGAACTGTGCCCTGCCTAATTCACTAGTTCATGTATACAACAACTATTCTACTTTACTGAAAAAGCATTTCTTTTTTCTTTTAAGCAAACTAAAATCAAAGTTCATCCCTTCTCCAGTATTATTAAATAAAAGGTGTGTATAAGGGAGGGTGGTTCAAGCTGACCAGCTGCTCTGTGGAAATCTGTATAGGGTCACTATGGGTCAGAACCGACTCGGCGACATTTAAGAACAACAACAAAAGGAAGGGTGAGAATGGTTGGTGGCTGTATGCCGTAGAGTTGTTTCTGACTCATAGCGACCCTGTACTGGGTTTCTGAGTCTGTAAATCTTTACAGGAACAGAAAGCCTCATCTATCTCCTAGGGAGCAACTGGTAGATTCAAACTACTGACCTTGTGGTTAGGAGCCCAGTTTGTAATGCACTACACTAAAAACATGCGTAGACCATTATTGTTTATATCTAGCTGGATTAGTTACTGAAAAGGTAGAAATGTTTTGTGATCATTACCGAGAAATCAGCTTTAGCTCGTCTAGATTATTAAGGACAAGAATAACTCGGTTAGGAGAGAGATGAGGGATGCTGGCTTTTCTGTGACCTCACCATCCCTTAAATAATAATTCTTGTTCCAGGCGTTCTTCTATGTGGAATTTTACAGAAAAGCACTTGGATGAAATTCTAACTAGATGCTCCTTGATGATTTCAACCATGAAACGGCAAAGTCCTTGATGCCCTCATTTAGATATGGAAGCTGATGGAAAAGTAATGAACCATCCTACATAAATATCAGTTAAATGCATTACTTTAAAGATTATTTTATCTAATCATGAGGCAGAAGAAAGCTTAACCGTATTTCCAATTTTCACCTTTGCAATTATTTTTCAATAAGAATTGTAGCTCCTAACATGCAATCATAATGTAAGCACTAGCTATGTATAACATCACAAATAATATGAAATTTCTGGTGTTGCTTCCGTAAGGTAACAAGAGGGATACAGACTATTTCTGATTGAAATCACCAAAGAACAGAATATTCTATGTATAAAAACAGGATAAAGATTAGGGTTTTTCCTCTGGGGGGGCGGGGAAAGAAGCAAAGGGGAGGAATCATTGAAATGAATAAAATCATGCAGGTGAACATAGATCACGTCTCCAAATGTGACAGTGTTAAAGCTAGTACCTTTTACTTTTAAACTTAAAAGTTTATGGACAAATACAGGGCATACAGGTGACACATGGAAAAGTCTCTGATGAGAACTCCCTCCTTAATAGTGGCTTCTTGACCCTTTCTATGAGAATGAGTCAAAACTTATCTATCTGCACTCTGGCTGCAAAATGTATTTAAATCAACTTTTAGAAAAGACAAATACATCATTTTTTGACATAATCTCATTGCTTTTCAATACACTTTATCCATCAACAAGCTTTCTTATTTCCTTATTAAAAATATTTTAGGCTGAACCGGGAGCCACAAATTCAATGTTGCCTTCTTTTCTTCATCAGAGGTTAATCTTTGTCCTTGACAGTCTTAGTTCAGGGAACCAAACAGGTGAAAGTCATAAAGAGCAAGATTAGGACTACAGGGTGGATGTGTTAATATCTCAAAACAAAGTTTCTGCAGAGTGTGAACAGTGTGGGCAGAGGTATATGGAAGCGCATTGTCATGCAAGATCACAATGTCCTTAGGTAGCAGTTGTCTGTGTTTAATCCAAAGTTTAGGTTTCATCTCTTCAGTGATGACGAGCAATGTTGATGAACATTTTACCTGATAGTGTTCCACTATCGGCACTTAAAAATCCTATAAAACTGTAAGCACCAAGTTTCCAGTTGTTGTGTGACTTTTAAACTTCTTGGTCTATTTCCTGAGATTAATGGCAGAATATGAAATGGAAACTCTTAATCGAGAGTTGCAACCATCAGACATGCACAGTACAATGCAAATGACCTTTAGCCTTGATTCCAAGATGCTAATTTTTTCACCTTTAAATAATTTTAAAATAAGGGTACATTTTTCTCATCTGTGTGTATTTTTTTGAGTTGTGATTTTTCTCTAATGTTTCACCTGTCATCCCTACATAAAGCACCAAACTACTTTGCCTCATTGCTCATTACTAAAGGAATGGCTTCCATGGTGTGTTTGGTGAAATCCAAGTGCATCTGAGCTGCAAAGGAGGCTGCTGAGGATTTGAGTCTGATATTTAAAATAATAAGGCTATCCTTCAAATTTGAGGATTTCCCCAAATATAGGAAAATCAAATAGGAAATTATGAGTTAATACAACTATGACAACTGTTCAGTATACATGGCTAACTACCCAAGGTATTCTTTTCCTTATTAACTATAAAATGATCCCAAATTAATACTTTCAAAAGAATGTTGTTGTTTTTAGGTGCCATTCAGTTCTGACTCATAGTGACCTTATGCACTACAGAATGAGATGCTGCCTGGTTCTGCACCAACCTCTCAATTATTGCTAAAGTTGAGCCCACTGCTGTTGCCACTGTGTCATTAATCTCATTGGGGGTCTTACTACCAGTGACAGTATTATAGTTCAAGACAGTTCTCGAAATGTTCTTTTTGATAATAAATGCCACATGCTTCCTCTTCAATTTTTCATTCCTGGCATAGTAAAATGGTTGTCAGATCATCTGTTGTCAGATTCAAAAGAGTCAATACCAGTCCATTTCAGCTGACTAATGCCAAGGATTTTGATTTTTATGCATTTCATTTTTTTTTTTTTTTTTACAATTTATAACTCAAAATGAGAGAACAAGATGTAAGCATCCATTAACAACTGGAACATGGAATGTAAGAAATATGAATGTATACACATTCATTATGAATGAACATTCTATGTTCTAATTATTAATGGATGTTTACATCTAGTTCTGTCATTTTGAGTTGCGCCCTAATAGCAGATGAAGGTCCTGAAAGTCAACTTAACTTTGATGAGGCAGCTTTTCCCCAGTTGTATTTGAAGTGCCTTCCAACCCGAGGGACTCATCTTCCGGCACTATATCTGACAATACTTTGGTGCTCTTCATCATGTTTCAATGCCCAGTATTCTGGTGCTATCTGTGTTCCAAACAAATTCCTAATGAATTGGTTGTCAGTTTTAATCATTGTTCTGTAAAACAGACTTGCAAACTGGGACATAGATGATGGAATGGAGTGGAAATGACAGCTGAGAGAAGCTGTATTATTTTCTAATGAACACACAATACATGTAGATCAAACTGTCTTCAACCCATTAGCCACTTTAAAACGAATGCTGAGAAAACTATCTCAATCTGAGGATGTCATTACAATTGCATATGACATGACTACACATCCTAACTTCTACCTCAGTCAAAACAGAGAGCCTAGAGTTTCAAAAAGTAAGGAAGTCACTTAGGTGCACCTGACCATACCAGTTGCTTCATATGTACATGAAAACTGGACACTGAAAAAAAGAAGACAGAAAAATAATCCATGCTTTTCAACTGTGTTGTTGATGAAGAATACTGAATACATGTGGAATTTCAAAAGAGTAAATCAACCCACAATAAACACAACCAGAGTACCCCTTAAATGTGAGAAAGACAAGAATTTAGCTGGCTTATATTGGACACACCATCAGGAAAGACTAAACTCTACATGTGGACATCATGAATGGGAACCCTGGTATGACACTGGACTGCAAGGTCAGTTTGAACATCAAGGTTGGCAGTTCAAACTCCCTAACAACCAACCAACCAACCAAACAGAGAACATGAGGAAAATTCTCAATAAGATGAATTGACACAATAGTCACAATGGACTCAAACATATTAACAATCATGAAAATGGCACAGGATCAAGAAATATTTCATTCTGTAAACTACAAGGGCATTATGAGTCAGAGCCAACTGATGGCTCTTAATAACATGGAATTACATAAAGGAAGGATGTGAACTATAGTCCATTGTATGTGAGCAGCCAGAATCTCAGTATTCACAGGTGAGAGAATTTTGGTGGATCTGTAGGATAAACACTGGACCACAAACCACAAGGTGGGCGATTTAAGCCCACCAGCTGCTCTGCAGGAAAAAGATGAGATTTTCTGTTTCTACAAAGATTTACACACTCAAAAATCCTTTATTAGGTCACTATGAGTGGGTACCAACTTGAGGGTACTTACCAATACCAACAACAATTTAAGACATGAATTGCAAATGGCCAGGCTTCCCATGTGCACACCATTCCAATGGGTATCTGTTACAATTTTTTCTTGACAGAGCAAACAATAAAGCCTCCCTCAACTGTCATTTCCTTTCTTTTCCATCCTCTGTGTCCCAGTTTGCAGGTCTATTCTTACAGAATCATTTTAAAAACTGACAACAACAACAATAAAAGCATGCCAATGACTGACATGCTGAAAGGAGAATTTCTATATTGCTGCAGGCTTTGTTAAAACCCTGACACACCAGACAAGCCCTTTTTTTTGTATGTATGAGGATTGAATCACAAGATCTCAGAGGTGGAATAGACCTCAAAACAATAGAACTCATCTACTTTCTGTTAAATAACTAAAGTTGAGATCATATAAAAGCTAATTCAGGGTCTCCTCATATCATCAAATGTGGCTACCATTGTTCTCCAAATCACTTGAAATGGTAAATGGCTTTTTATGCATACAAGGGACCTAGCATATGCAATACATTTTATTTTATTTTAATTCTAGCTCTAATGTTGTTGTTGTTGTTGTTGTTGTTGTTGTTGTTAGGCGCTATTGAGTTGGTTCTGACTCATAGAGACCCGAGACACAACAGAACGAAACACTGCCCGGTCCTGCACCATCCTCACAATCACGGTAATGCTGGAGCCCATCGCTGTTGCCACTTTACCCATCCATTTCCCTAGGAGTCTTGCTCTTTTTAATTGCCCTTCCACTTTCCAAGCATGATGTCCTTCTCCAGGGACTGGATAATCTATCCGAAGTATGAGAGATAAAGTCTTGACATCCTGGCTTCTCAGAAACATCTGGCTGTACTTCTTCCAACACAGACTTGTTTGCTTTCTGGAATTCCATGGTACTTTTAATAATATCCTTTTCCAGTGTCATAACTCAAATGCAGCAATTCTTCTATGGTCTCCCTTATTCACTGTCTAACATTTACATGCATATGAGGCTACTGAAAATACCATGGCTTGGGTCAGGCATACCTTTAGTTATCAAATTGATATCTCTCTAATAAATACTGATAAAACAAGGAAAGTGTACTTTTGGCATGTACTCATTAAAGGGATACAGCGACTTAAAAAGGCTTTTATGCTGAGGTTCCAAATATCTAAGCCAAAATCGTTCTTATTGTCATATGAAGATTAGTTTGTATTATCTAGAACAGCATTTTTTGTACATTTATACCACCTGTGCCTTACTACAGTACAATAATATTGGAACAAAACTGGGATCTAAAAATAACAAATTAGATTTGATTATCAATGTGACTATAAAGGTTATTCCTTGTTATATTAGTTCTTGGTGTTGTTCACTGCTATTTAAGTTGGTTCTGACTCATAGTGACCTTGTATAGGGTTTCCAAGGAACAACTGGTGGATCTGAACAGCTGACACTGTGGTTATCAGCCCAATGTTGACACTACAGGACTACACCTGGACATCTGTTATAATAATAGGTACATCTATAATTATAAAACCTATAATTTTTTATGTAGTGACCAAGCACTAAAATACTAAAAAAAAAAAATAATAAGAAAATACCATTCAGTTACCTGTCATTTAAATGACTAATAACCACTTAACAGTAATCTATAACTGTTAGTGTTTTCAGAAAGCACAAACTAATAGACAAAATTCTGAGTTTTCATCAAGTCATAATGTGGTCTCTTTATTGTGAATCCATGAAGACCAACTCTAGATTTGACTAGAATAATAAAATTGCCAATAAGAAATCAGTGGTCCTGGACATTATTTTATCTTGAAAAGTCTATTTCCATTGTATCTGCTATTTTTGTCATTTTTCAAACTCTATCCTAGAATTTTAAAAAATGCCATTATTTGTATCCTACAAAGAAAAATAACAGTGACAATGATTTATTGAGAAATACATAAAGAAGTTCAAAGTGAAGTGATATAATAGATGAGAAAGGAAAAGTGGTGTGTCTATTCTTCGAATAGATTATTTAACTTCTGTTTTTGTTTAGTTTTGTTTTGGGGAGGGCATGAGGTTTCAACCAAAATTATATTAGATGCCTGAGCAAAGTCCATGAAATGTTTTTAATATCACTGAGTGGGACTTGTCACCAATCCACACAGCCTTTTTCAGAGTTATGAACTAGGAGATTGCACAAATCAATCTTCTGGTATTGCCACCTGTTTTAACTTCATTGGGAAAGGAGTTCATTCTTAACATCTTAAAACTGGGAATTTTCTTGCTTTATGCTTTTGCTAAAACAAAAAACAGAAGTAGGCCTACACTTCATGAAAAATTCAAGATAGAGACATGGGTTGATGAAAAAACGTAGATTCTGTCCATCATTGCTGCCTGTTAATAATATAACATTTAAACTTAAGCCAAAGGAGCAAAGAATTCCCAACCACCATTGATTTTCTTCTTCTTACAGGGCTTCTAATGTTGTTATATTTCACTTCTGTGTCCTTATTTTACTTTTTGGTCATTAAAAACGTTGGGCTAAATCCTACCGGTGAACCACAGTCTAGGCTTACTGCCATGCAAATGTCTAGTGGAAAGAAAACATCTTGTTCATAGTAGAAAAGAAAACCATCTTTACTCTTATTTATTCTATGGAATATGTTTTTATTTAAATGTTTTTATAATGAATGATGAAGAAATAATTGTACTTAATCAAATTCCCAAGACAATGGAAGAAGACACAGACAACAGTCATTATTTCTGAATGGAGTCCCTGGATGGTACAAAAGTTAAATAACATGCTCAGTTGCTAACTCACAAGTTGGAGGTTCAAGAGCAATCAGAGATGCCTCAGAAGCAAGGTCTGGCAATCTAATTCTGAAGCATCAACCACTGAAAACCTTATGGAACACAGTGCTACTCTGACACACACATGGTTGCCACCATTGGAACTAATTCCACAACAGCTGTTCTGGTTTTTAAAATTTCTGAATGGAGGCAATGTGCTGGGGTATTTTTCCTTTTACTAGTATCAATTTCAAAATTTTCAATTTCAAAATTTAAAAATAAATAAACTATAAAAGGCATGTTTAATTTAAAAAACACATACTCAGAACTTATTCCATACAACAGATTTGAAGGTCTTCATTCTCTATATTGAGAGTGTGGTGGCTCCATATAAGAAACACTGGACTATGAGCCCCAAGGTTAGTGATTTGCGCCCACCAGCCGCTCCTTGGGAGAAAGATGAGATTTTCTTCTGCTCCCGTGACTATTTAATATTAGAAGCCCTAAATAGTGTCACTGTAAGTTGGACCTATTTCTGAGCACTTACCAACAATCCTTTATATTGGAGTCCTATTATGGCACAATAGGATAAACCCTGGACCAATAACCACAGAGTCGGTGGTTCAAACCCACCAGTCACTGCTCAGAAACACTATGCAAGTCACTATGAGTCAGAACCGTAGTAATTCAGTGACAGTTAATAACAACAGCATTCTTTAAATTTAATCTAAAAGTCTTGCAAGATGATTAGAATTTTTGAAAAAAATCTTCACAAGTACAGGCAAATCAGTTGAAAGTACATACGATATATTTACTCTGCCATGAACTCTTCATGTTTAGTCAAGTTTCCTAGGCTCCTTCAGTTTTTGTCTTCTCTGTGGTAAAATCTAACTAATGAGATCTACTTCACAAAAGCCAAGGATTGGTATGGATTAAATGAGGATATATAGTACGTGCCTAAAACATAAATCAGTAAAAACTAATTGTCATTGAGTTAACTCTTTCTCATGGCGACCCCAGGTGTATCAGAGTAGAACTGTGCTCCAAAGGAGTTTCAATGCCTAAGTTTTCATAAGGAGATCAGCAAAGTTCCAAACTTTCAGTCAGAAGTTGACTGCATTAACTTTTTGCTCCCCTCATGGACACCTACTGACAATACAAACATTACAAACTAAAATCTAATAGCACTGACCACACTAAGATTATCTACAATTTCTAGTGCCCACACTCTACGTCAGGTCCTACTCCAATGGTATCCACAATTTATCTCACTCAATTGTCACAACCACCCTCCAAGAAGTAGGTTATGTTATTTTATACCTACACTTTATACCATATTTTCTGCAAATAGCACACCCATATAAATAATGCAAGTACAAATATACAACAGGCAGAAATGATGAACTTATGAAAAAACTAGCATATCATGCTCATGCATACACCATGAATGCCTCATGACATTTTCAAAAGTGAATTTGGGTCTCATTCACCCTCATTCAATAGTCCAAAAATGTTACTTTTGATCATATTTGTATAATAAAGGTGTAAGCCATGGTAAAGAAGCCAATGGTTGAGTTTGGTTGTATCCCAGTAATCAGAAGAAATCAGAAAGTAAGCACTTGAAACCAGACATTTGATCTGGGGCAGTTTGGAAGGCCTGAGAGACGTAGAGTACCTTGTAGCTACTCTAGTACCCAGGGACATCATGCTGGAAAAAGCAGAGAGTAGAGTGAAGGGCTGGTCCCCCGATGCTCTGTCCTGTGATGTGTCAATGCTATGTGAGGCTAAGTGACAGGATGGTCCTGTTGCAGGTGTGCATGCCCACCCCCACCCCACCCAGGCAGCCAGTGATAGGGCCAAATGCATGTGGCTGAAATGTGCCAGCCTCGCCCACCTGAGTTGGTCTCTCCTGCAGGGTGCATAGACCCACCTACTTTCTGACTTGGGGATGGCCACCCTGGCCAATGCTGTTTCAGGGATGGAAAATGGGATTTCTTCCTTTACTGGAAAAAAGTGGTCTGCAGAGTAAGGAAGGAATCCTGAAGGGACAGGGGCTTCTTCAGAAACTCCAGGGTAGACTGGTAAGGGTCTGTTTTTGGGAATCAAACCTCTATGTCAACCAATATCATGTTATTGGACAGAAAAAACAATGAAACAGAAATCATCAATATGTGAAAAACATTGGTACAGCAAGCTTTTGTTAACAATTTTACATAATATGCAAAAATGTAATTCATGCATCGCTAATATAATATATGGTGGTTGAAGACACTGATGTACAAATAGGCCTAATGACACATAATCCCTGATTTTGTAACCACCATGTTCTGTAGTATCTCAGTAGCTTTTCCATTTGGTTAATTGTTGTTGTTGTTGTTAAGGGGAGTGTACTCATAGCAACTTGGTGTAGGGTTTCCAAGGAACAGCTGGTGGGTTTGAACCCCTGACCTTGTGGTTAATAGTTCAGTACTTATCCTACAATTCTATAGCAGGACTCCCTTAGCTTTTGGTAGTGGACAGTAATAATTAATAAGTGTTTATTGACTTTGTTCATAGGAATTATTTTACATCATGTGTGTAGTATTTTAGTAGCCCAGAAGGGTAGAAATCCTCTGGCTCAAAATTGTATGTTAATTGAAACATACTTCAAAGGCTATCAATTGTTGTTGTTGTTGTTAAGTGCCATCGAGTCGGGTCCGACCCATAGCGACCCTGTACAGGGTTTCCGAGGGTGTAAATCTTTACGGGAGTAGAAAGCCTCATCTTTCTCCCGCGGAGCGGCTGGTAGTTTCGAACCGCTGACCTTAAGGTTCGCAGCCCAATTCGTAACCACTACGCTACCAGAGTTCCTTCAAAGGCTATCAATGAGCAGTAATAAAAAGCAACGTTAATTGGAAAGTACGAAGCTGTGATTGATTCCCTAGAGTGTACATTCTTCCTGGATCATTTGGGAGTGGGTTTTTTACTTATTAAGGAAACAAGTATCTTAGGAGCTATTCTACAGCCCTTCCGTACAACATGGAGGAGACCAGCATTGTTTTTGCTTTGGTCTCTAAACAATTTTTTCCTCTCTTCAGAGTCCCAGAATGCTCCCACAGCCTTCTCCTTGTAAAAGACATAGTGGGAAAGATAGATAATAATCCTTCCAGAAAAATCTGTTTTTCTTAAGGATAAATGAAAATATTTGTTTTCTTTAGCATTTTCTTTGGCATTTTTGTAAGAATAAATAAGCCCTCATATAACATTCTGAATCATGATCTCTGAGCTTTCTCATTTAAGCTCTTGGGAAATATTAAAAAAAAAAAAATCTTAGTGCATTAAAAAAACATTTAAATGACATATTTTACTCTGTAGCTAGTTTATTTCTCTTGGATTAGGTGAGAAATACAATCATCCTTTTATCAAGTTGTTCTCCAGAATGCAGAGTCTAATTTCATATTTTGTGAAAGTATACATAACTTATTTACGAGGGCTTCAAGACAGTTTGTATCCACATCAAAGAGTAATATAATAATGATCACTATGACAAGAAGTTACTTTCTAAATTGCAGAACATTGATGCTTTGTTTTAATTAACTCCTTCCTCTTGGAGTCTAGATAGGGATTGAATCCATATGCATATTTTATCCTCTGGGCAAATTACAGGTTGATTTGTAAGGTGTGAAACTTCTAGTTTGTTCTGTTCTTAATTGTTGTTAAACGTGACTGAGTTGGTTCTGGCTCAAAGACACCTTGTATAGGGTTTCCAAGGAGTGGCTGGTGAGTTAAAACCACTGACCTCACAGTTAGAAATTAAATGTCTATCCTACAGAGCCACACCAGGATTTTTCTAAGGATGTTATTAGTCAAAATCTAGAAGGAGATGGCTGGAATCCTTAGACTCCAGGTGTGGTTTTGCCAAGATCAAGGTCAGTAGTATGACAAAGTTTACAATTCTAGGCCTCAGTATTATAAAATGAAAAAATATGAAATTTTAACAGATGATATCCATGGGCCAATCTCAGCTTAAAATTCTATGGTTTTTAAAAATGTTTACTTGCATGCATTTTGGTTCATAATATGAGAAAATTGCAAAGTTATCTTGACTCATCAAAGGCACTTATAAATTCAAGTTGAAGCCATGTATAATACAATGGTCAACAGTCATCAGTAATAGTAGTATTTTGTGGCGTTTTTTTTTTTTTTTCCATGAATATAGTCATCCCTATTAGATTTTTAAGGAGCTCTGGTAGCATAGTAGTTATGAGTTGGGCTCCTACTCAAGGTCAGCATTTCGAAACTACCAGCAGTTCTGTGGGAGAAAGATGAGGCTTTCTGCTCCTGTAAAGATTTACAGCCTTGGAAACACTGTACAGGGTCACTTGAGGAGGAACCAACTCCATGGCACATAACCACCATCACTAGATTATAGTGTTTTTATGTTTCTTTTTAAGCAGTATATAATTCAGAGAGACACATTTATTGACATTTTCATTGTAAAAGTAGCAGTCTCTTGGCATCTGCTTTCATCTACCTTTCATTTTTAATTATTCAGGTCAACATTCATTTAATAGCATTTCTTGCATATTTACTGTGATGTAGTAGACATTTTACTGCTTCAATTATTCATTTAATTCTTATAGAAGTTCTAAGGGGTACCAAACCGATTATTGGAGAGATAGTACAGCTGAACCTAGCACAATGAGACAATAGGTGACCAGACCAGGATTTGGATCCAGATTTGTTAGATCTGTGCCAACTATTGTTGTTTACCCTTGTAGACCTACTCTCATCCTGTCCATACCATTCTCGGTCCCAGGAGGTTGACCAGCATGGATTATATAAATAGGCTGGTAAAAGAAGCCCAGATAGAGATGTGAGGGTAGGAAAAGACTGATGATGGATGGATGGATCCTTATAGGTTTACCCGGGGCTGGCCAATGTCCCTCAACGATACCTCACTCAATGTTCCCTTCAAGTTAGCCCTCCTTACATGATTCTAGTATTAGAATTAGCATGACATTGCAGGATAAGCCCTGGAAGGCTAACCATAACGTTGGTGGTTCAAGCCAAACGTCTGCTCCTAGAAAACCCTATACAGGTCGCTATAAGTCAGAACCAACTCAAATGCACTTAAGAACAACAGTATTAGTTAGATGACCCCTAATGGCACAGTGGTTAATGCTGGACTGCTAGCCAAAAGGTTAGTGGTTCAAACTCACCAAGTAAATGGCAGAATTGAGGCTTACATGCTCATGTGCCTGACTCCACTCTTCGTCTATTTATTTTAATGTAGCTAAAGGATTTACAGTAGTGGTATAGTACATAGTACACTGCTTTTCATAATATACATGTCTTCTAAAATCTTTAAAGAATAACATAAATAATAACAAGTGAATTTGAAAATAAGCTAAACCTCAGAAATTTCACTTCTAAAACATTCTAGAGGAGACCTTACGCTTAAGGTGGCACTGATAAACAATGCTATACTTCCAGATCTATATATAGATCAAGAAAAAGTATATCCTGCTTTATGGTTGTATGAATGCTTCTACAAAGAGTCTTAGTAGGGCACTTGTTAAAACACTCAAGTGCTAACTGAATCCACCATCCACAGGGATAGGAGAAAGATAATCTGCCGCCATAAAGATGTACATACTTGGAAACCCATTGAGGCAGTTCTACTTTGCACTGTAGGCTCACATGAATCAGATTCAACTCATCAACAGCAGACAGTATTACTTAACAATTTTAGAAGAAAAAAATTCAAGCCACAACTTTCGTTATTGAAGGATTCTTTGGGCAAATTATTGAATGATGCAGAAAGTATCATAAGAAGATGGAAGGATACCTAAAATGGGGCTACATAGTGTCCAGTAAGGAGGTTCCTGCAGAGCCTTTGCATTATATAAGACCATAGGTGGAATCCTGAACAGTATCCAGAATCTAGTGAAGTGGGATATTTCCACTTGAAAGGACAAGCAGACCAGCCTGGAGCAGCTAGAAGAACAGAAGATACTTCTTGAAAGAAAGACCAACAGGAAAAATATAAAACAACATAGGCAGATCGGTTGTTTACTACAAGAACAAGCAAGTTGCTAGCCCAGGAAACATCAAGGCAAGTGATCGGGTCCCCTCAGGGCAAAGCCCCTTCTAAGACCAAGACTCAATTGGAATACACACTCTGATTGGTGACCACGTTCATCATGGATAAGAGGAAGTTAGGGAAAAACAGCAATGAATGCAGTAGCTCAAAAGAAGGAACAAATCTTTACAGCGAGGATCATTCTCACCCCCTCCATACACAGAGAAGACAAGGATGGGTAACTTGGACATTGGCTACCCAAAATGGGTAGGGGGGTGGCTACAAAGGCACAAAGTGACTGGCTTACAAGCTTTCAAGAAGGAACTTAGATCCAGAGGGCATGGAGGAAGCTAGAATCTCCACTGAGTAGTATCCAACCTGTCTGGAAGAGGCTGATGAAACGAGAAGTGGATAGATCTCTTGTGATACAATAGTGAATAATTGTTAACAGGAACGATTGCGAGGGTTAGAAATGTAAAGGTAGATGTTTTGTAGCAAAAGAAGGGGAGTAATTGACTTTTTTTGTAGCAAAAGAAGGAGCAGTGGTTCCTGGGACCCTCAAGGGAGAAGGG
>NW_006408542.1:11549693-11562012 GCF_000296735.1 Chrysochloris asiatica
AAGGAAGACCATAGAAGAATTGATGCTTTTGAGTTATGGTGTTGGAGGAGAATATTGAAAGTGACATGGGCTGCCAAAAGAAACAACAGATCTGTGTTAGAAGAAGTACAGCCAGAGTGCTCGTTGGAGGCCAGGATGCCCAGACTTCATACATATTGTCAGGAGGGACCAGTCGCTGGAGAAGGATATCATGTTTCGTAAGGTGGAGGGTCAGAGAAAAAGAGGAAGACCCCCAGCAAGATGGATTGGTAGAGTGGCAGCCTCAGTGGGTTCAAGTGTGGCAACATAAGTGAGGTTGGCCCAGGATTGGGCACTATTTCATTCTGCTGTGCATAAATAAGGTTGCTATGAGTCGGTACCAACTCGATAGCACCCAACAACAACAACAACTCTGATACACTTGGGGTTTCCATGATTCAAAATCAACTCAATGTCACCTAACAACAACAGTATTAAGAGGACATTACAGTTGCCCTAAATTTCTCGTATAAATTAAACTTGAAATAAGCAAGGATATAGGTTTCAGGGATGATCGAACTTCTGTTATTGCCTCAATAATACATTAGCATGATTTTTAACAAATCTAACCCACAATAGAAATGAACAACTGCTACACTATCAGCATCTACCTACCATTATAATAAAACACCCTGACAGACTATCCTTTCAACTGCCCATGCTTAAAGGTATGTTCCAGGTTTAAGGTAAATTTGAAAAAGAATCACAATACAGGTGGGATTAGTCACATCAATAAAAAGCATACTAACTTGTATTGTTCATATTTGTGTTGCTTGGTGTAATGGATTAAATTATGTCCCACTTTCCCAACTCCCCAATATGTGTTGTAGATCTTACCTCTATGCCTGTGATTATAATCCCAATTCAAATTGCCTTGTTTGTATTCTGAGTCAATCTCTTTTGAGATATAAAAGAGATTAAGCAGTGAAAGGACAAATGAAGGAAGAGAGATGCCAAGTCACATGAAGGTTGCCCAGAAGTCGAAGCTCAGAAGAAACAAAGACCTTCCTCCATAGCTGACAGGGATAGACAGTCTCCCTCTAGAGCTGTCCCCCTAAATTCATACTTTTACCCTCCTAACTTGTGTTAAAGGTGCCCATGTGGTATTTCTATTAGCACTAGGCGATAACTAAGATGCCTGGGAAATGATATTAACTCTAAATTATTGTGTCTCAGAATCTCTTCTTTCAGAAAAGAAAGAGCTGTGAACAGTGTCTATTGATTCTCACAAATAGGCAGAATTCTTTGGGAGTCCTACCTCCAGACTGAGGAAGACAAATGTACCTGTGGACTAGCCTCCTTGTTTGAGGCAATTAGCCACAAGATGCTAGACTATCATGGCCTGAAGCAAGCAGAACTACTTAATCTAAATGTTGATATAATAACTGAAAAAGACTAGTTTAAGCACTGACACAGTAGTGTTTAGACTGAACATTCGTTACCTGGGGTCTTTCGACCTGGGATTTCTAGTTTGTAATTATGAAGGTCTGTGTTGTTGTTGTTGTTAAGTGCCATTGAGTTCGTTCCCACTCACAGCAACCCAGTACAACATTTCCAAGGAGCATCTGGTAAGTTTGAATTACTGACCATATGGTTCAAACTGACCATGCAGTCCAGTGCTTTAACTATGAGGGTCTAAAGCTTGTGCACATGTGGTTTGCACTGGAGAGACACTCTGATATTAATTAGAGTCCCAAAGAGGCCTGAGAACCAAAGTTAGTGGAGAAAAATGGACAATATTCATATGTGTGTTCTATTTGCTAGCACAGGGAATACAGCTTAGTAGAAAAGATCACTTCGATATTATGGTGATTTCATATACCCATCAGGCAACCTTCTGATTGTTACTTTAATTTCCCACATAAGATTTTAGATGATATAAAGCCTAACATCAATTATTGCTTTTGCTAAAAATCATTTTCATGGATTTAAGAAAGATCTTTTATGTCATTTTATTCAAGACCTAAATTCTCACAAATAAGTATTTAATGAAATTTAAGACCTAGAGGACTGGTTGACTGGACCTAGGAACAAAAACAAATCTGATTTCTATTTTCTGACCATCACCCTTAAACCCAAAACCACACAGTCCCATACTCTCACAGGTTTAACCTGAAAATTTTAACATGCCAATGTTAAATATCAAAAAAGCTCACATAATCTGGTAATTTTTTTTTCCTTACACATTTATTACTGTTTTTTTCCTCACCAAGCAACTAACAATGAGCAATTTAGTGACTAGAAACTTTTTTTTTTCCTTTGAAAAATAGCAGTCTTGAGGATATAATAAAGAATAACATTTATTTAGAAAGAACAAGGCAATAATTGCCCCTTTCTATCCAGATCAGTGCATTTTATTTTTGTACTATACTGTAGGATATAATAACGTACTTGGTCAGCTTTGTCCCCAAAGAATTATTGATGTGATTTTTAAGAAGTTATATTGTTCCGTTATTATATTCACATAAAGGAGTGCTCTCCTCAAAAGAAATATGCTGCAAAGAAAGTCATTAGGATGCTATAATGAATGTCCTTCACCAAATTCAGGAAAGAGAGCTCAGGCTACAACTGCAATTCTCTTAACTATGACGGGAAACAATTCTGTATTCCTAGTTCCGATCACAAGATGCACAGGAAGTCTTCCTTTTACCACAGTTTTACCCAAAGGCAGAACCCCTTTTATAACTTATATCAAAAGCTCTCAAGTTTCTTTCAAAATCTTTCTCAAAATCATTCCCATGCCTTCCTATTGGCAAGAATCATTGATCACATAATGATTCTCATCAGCCTTGAAATGTTAGACCACTGATTACTTGACAACGATTACTGCCTTCCTCACACACTATCCCCTTGGTCCTTATTAAACTACTCACTCAGACTATCCTCACTTGGTCTCCTCATACATCCCCACCAATTCTTCAGCCTTCTTATTATATGTTATGTTCTCCACAATTCTGCCCTTGAAAATTTTGTCACTGTGCCATTCTGCCCACTACTTTGTGTGACAATACCCAGATCAGTGTCTTCATTCCAGGTCAGTCTCCTGTGTTATCTATGCCAGTGCATCTAAATTCCAGCAAGACATCTCTACACTGGTACTTCAGATTTAACCCGCCAAAACTGGAATTCATTATCCTCTATCTCTCCCCCTAGCCAGACTAGTTCCTTCTTTTGTAATTTCTCCTCAATCCCTTGGTAGCTTATCAGAAGGTGAACAACTTTGCCTTGAAACAGTTACACAAGTAATAACATTTGAACTTGATTCTAACAAGTAAATACAAGTGTACCAATTTGAAAACGGTATAAAAGAGCATTGAAAGAATCAAGAAATATTTTCAAAAAGAGATAGAGTTTAGTCCTTTATGTATTCTTTAATTTGAAGTTTATAAAAAATAAAGGGCAAAGATCACTGAGGCATGAAACAGAATGATGTGTTTAGAAGCTGATAAGAAAATGTATTGAGCTGGATTATAGTAGAAATTGGCAGGAGATTCCATCGAAGGAAATTGGGATCAGATGGTGAAGGATCTTACGCATCACGCTAAGACTTTGTTACTTATATATAAGCAAAAGGAGATCTACCATGGTTCTCAGAAGATGGTGTCAGTTTTAGCAATTCCATCTGATCTTCACATTGCCTCTCCTGGCATCCCAATTCCATTTTTGCCCTGGACAAGGCTTCAGAGACTTGTATTCTTAAAGATACTTGGACTATTTGCTGCTTAGGTATATGGGACTACATTATTATAGGTCATGGGTCCTACCCTTCCCTTATAATCATTTTTAATAAAACAATTGTATTAAGTATGTGTTGCATTTTACAGGTCTATTAGTTACCTAGTGTGACTATAATAGAAGTACCACAAGACCTGAACAATCTGAAACTTATTCTATCACAGTTGAGGAGGCTAGGCATCTGAATTCAGAGTCTTGGCTCTGTGGAAATGTCCTTGTCTCCTTTTAGCATTAGTAGGCCCAGATCTCCATGTGTCTTAGCATCAATTTTTCCTTGGATTTAGGAGTTTCACAGTGCAGGAACTCCAAGTCCAAAGAAGATCCAGAAGATGCACTCCTGGATCTTCTTTCTAAGTGTTAGGAGGTTCCTCTGAACTCTGCTTACTTATTTAATCTCTTTTATATCTCAGAATAAAAAAGAGATTAAATAAGTAAGATACAACCTATTCCTGTAGATTGTATCTGGACATATTAACATCATAGAGGTAAATATTTGCAAAAGATATGGTAGTTACATCAGATCAGGGCTGATTACATCAGAACACATCATGGGAGGGATGATGATATCACATTATATCCCATCATGGGGTTTGATTATTACACCTTAACTACAAAACCACTAAGAATCCCTGCCAAGCAAAGTTGACACAAAGCCTTAACTCTCACCTCTTATTAGCTTGGTACCTGTGTACATCTCTTTAAACCATACATAATCTCTAAGCAAGGACAATTACAAATTCATACTTGTGCCTACCATGACACAACTAACATGCATACAGTCAAAAAGGCACTAATGTTTATGTTCCTATTTCCAACATGGGGCAAGATTATTCTTCATCCGTGAACCTAGAATACAACTTTTTGCTTCCAAATACATTGGGGGCAAGGCAAAACGTGGACATTTCCATTACAGGCAGGAGACATTTGAGGTAAAGAAGGGATAAGAGGCATTGTGCACATTAGAAATATAACAGAACAATTTACATTAAGGCTTGAAAATAATCTTTTCTAAATCCAACAACATAATGATCCAGGTTTCCAGACTCTGGGTGTTGGCCATGAACCCTGGGTTTGGGTAGAGGTCCACTGACAACTCTGATCACTTGACTTTGGGAAGCCCTCGGCTTTTAGGCCATCTCAGAGGTGAACTAGTCCCCTGAGCCCTGGCATGCCCTGTTCTTATGCCCACTCAGGCATGGTAGCCCTGCCCCTCAGCTTTGGGCAGAGATCTCCTCTTAATGACAATTTTACACTCCAGATCCAAATTAGAGACAAAGATCCAACTCTTTGAAACTTAGGAAACTGTGACCTCACCCTTAAATCTCAGAGGACATGAATCCACCCTTTGAGAACCCAGAGGACTTGTCCTTACCGTTTGAGAATGAAGCAGCTTTACTTCCCATATTCCTTGTCACTTCAGCTTCTGCAGTCTTCTTCTTGATCTCTAGAAGAAGATAGCATGTATACTGTTTTACTCAAGCAAGCATTACAAAACTTTTTAGCTCTACCAAAAAGTGTCAAGAGGCACCCCACTCCACTGGAAAGCCTTGACCCAAAGGAGCTGAACTCTCTAGCTCTACCAAGAAGTACTCAGACACACCCCTCTCCTCCAGAAGTTTCTTGCACAAAAGTGCTCAGGTCTCTCACTCTGTGGGTCACCTCCCATGCCATTTTGTTCCTAGTTCTGCTACTGAAGTTTCTCTGCTGCTTCTTCTGTCTGTGTCATCCCTGGCATTATAGCTTTCCTCATTTCCTAATGGGTGCTCATTAGAATTGCCTTTGCCATCATAAATCCACTTCTGTAGGCCCAGCATTCCTTGGAGATCTCCATGTGTCTTGGCATCAATCTTTCCTTGGAAAGGACACTTCACAGGAGGGATCCCAGGTCCAAAGGACACACTCTGCTCCTTGGCTCTTCTTGTTTGTTGGTAGTAGGTTCACCAGAACTCTGCTTTAGATCTCAAAAGAGATCGACTCAAGATACAACCAAGTCCTATAAAAGGCATCTGGCCACATTAACATCATAAAAATGAGGATTTACAACACATAGGACAATTACATCAGATCAAGGTTGATCACATCAGGTTACATCACAGGGAGAAGGGTGATTATGTCACATCAGATCTCATTATGGAGGTGATTACTGGATATCTTGGCCCAGCCAAGTTAACGTAAAACTATAATTATCACACAGCCATCATCATTTCTCCATCTTTTGGAAACATAAGTCCAGTTTTCTTTGAAAAATTACTCCACTCCCACAAAAGTTTGCATGTTTCAAGTAAAGGTATATGTTCATCTCCCTCCTACACTCTCTCTCCAGCTAACTGGGCCAATCCATAACTCTGGCCATGGTAACTCTTCTAGAGTGCATGATACAATCAAGGCACATTACACCAATTTACAACAACAACTGACAGAGTTGGCTATTTTGTTTGAATAACTGAGGGAGATGCTCTCTTTTCTACTGAATATGAAGCAACTGAGAAGCTGTTTATTCCCACCAAGAGTCTAAGAATGAAGTCATTATCTGAGTACAACCAAAGCATGAGACAGTCATAATTCTGTGTTAAATGCTGCAAAATACATGACAGTAAATGCACGGTCCTTACCTTCAATAAAATCAAAATAATTGGAACATACATAATTACTTCTTTACTCAGGTAAAAGAAGAAAACAGGAAAACTATCTTTGCCATCACTACAAAGGGTCATGAAAATTAGACAGGACTGTTTGTCTCTTCTCTATTGAGACATGCAGGAGAGTTTGCTAAAATGTCTGAATTTGAAGAAAGGGAGTCTAAAAGAGCATAAGTTAGATATTTCATTTGTCTCTCAAATTTTTTTCATCTCTTTTTCATCAGCTCACAGTCTTAAGTATTAATATGAAACAATACTTTCATTCCACCTTGCTCTGGCTTTATTATGAATTGTCTTATAATCAAGTTTTCCTGTCTATAAGGACAGATCTTGGCATGCTATTTTTAGAACAGATTCACAGGCAGCAGAACGTGAGTCTGAGAAATTATAACATGGCCAGATTACAATCCAAGAATGGTGACAGAAGAAAGATGCTTAAGAAAACTGAAAATCAGGAGACAGACTGATGACTGAGATTGAAGAACAGATAGAAATTTTAAGGAAATTTTGAAAGATCAAAGTGAAAACACCAATAAAAAAAAAGAGTTCAGGCATAGGGGAAGTTTTATAGAGGAGAGATTTGACATACTTTTATCATGCTGAGTTATAGCTAAATGAGGGGAGACAGCATTAAATGGAAATTTCAAAAAGAGTTTTTATGGATAGAGATGATAGACTGGACCTAAGGAGTGGATCTGAAATCAAAGGCTAGAGCTAAAGACAACAGGACCATAACTGCTTTACCCTGTAAAAGTCCATTACTGTTTCTATCAGGATCATGCTGAATCAAGTAATGAGGCCATCTGCTTATAACGTTCGCTCCAAGTGTGGCTGGTGCCCAGGATTCTCAATGCCTTCCAGCAAAGTCATTTTTACATTGTTCCTGACAGACAGAGTATGTGTCTGTGCTAAAAACACTGCAGAAATGGGGGACTTGAAGCAATTAGGAAGGCCATGCACTGTGGGATAAGCATTGGACTGCTAACCTCAAGGTCAGCAGTTCAAACCCACCAGTCACTTTGGGAGAGGATACGGTTCTGATCTCATAGAGATTAATAGTCTTGGAAACACTACCCAGGGTTACTATGAGTCAGAATTGACTCCGGCAGTGGGTCTTTTGAGGCTTGATTTGAGAGGAGGCAGCCCTGAACTCTAAGAAGGTATTATCAAAAAGCCAGAGGCAGTTGAATGCGAGGAACCAACTAGAATCAGTTTCTCAGGCCCATTATATCACACCAAGGCAGGCATCAACATTTGTTTTTGTTTGCTTTCAGGGAAAACAGAAGTACAATGGCCTCATTTTTTGTTTCTTAAATATACGTTTATTTTCCTCAACACAGATCCAAGAGAAACAAAGCTAAAAATGATTTTGAGAACATTGGGCACACCAATTTCAAGTAGATAAAACTGAAATTACTAAGCATGTTCATTTATGACTTGAACCTAACTTACTTTGCCAATGACCCCATCTCATGCCACTTACTAATATACACACCTGTCTTAGTTTCCTCATGCTGTAGTAATAAAAAAACAAAAAAACAAAAGTCAGTGGCATTCAAAAACAGGACTCTATTTCTTCACAGTTCTGAAAGCTGAGAGTCCAAATCTGGGTCTCACTGTGCAGGTTCCTTCTGTGGACCTCTCTCCTAGTTCCTGGTGACTACCAAGAATCCTTGAACTTTCTTGGCATTTAGCCATTTCCTCACAGGTTGCTTTGCAATACGTGTCTCTCTGTGGAAGGATTAGGTATAGGACCCACTATATTTTGTATGCAGGGTTGCTATGGGTCGGAACCAACTCTATGGCACTCAACAACAACAACATATTCTGGCTGGGCTCATTAGCATAGCAAAAGCCCTATTTCTAAATAGGGTCACACTTACAAATACAGGGGAACTTGTCATTCATTATGGGGTTTTTTTTTAAAGTTTTTATTGTGAGCTGAGTGATAGTTTACATGGGAGAACATTGGCTTTACACCATTGTTTCATTGCAATTACAATCGCCTCTGTGCATCATCATTCAACAGTATTTGCTTCCATTCCCTCTGTGTTTTTCTTTTTCTGGGGGATAGGATATACACAAAAACACTCAGGAATACATAATAATTTAAACAACCAAAGGGCACATTCTGCAAGCCTGCCGCCTGGCCACCAATATCCAGTCCCTCTCTTTCCATGAGTTCAGAGTCTTCAGCTGCTTTCTTTCTCCATGTCATCATCTCTGCCTCCACCTTTGGTGTCGCTGCTTCTCTGGATAGGGTCCCACATTCCACTTGTGCTTTTCTCCCTTGATGGTACTAGGGTCCTATGTTTCTGGACTGTAAGATTAACTATTACCCTATTTTTGTTACAAAACTTCTACCTTTACAGTTGTGACAGTTACAAGTAGTCATGATAACATTTACTCACTACTTAGTCAAAAGAATTTTTTTTTTAAGTTTTTATTGTGAATTGAGTGAAAATTTACATGGGGGAACATCAGTTTTATACTTATTGTTTCATTGCAATGATTACAATCTCCTCTGTGTGTCATCATTCAACAGTATTTTCTTCTATTCTCTCTGGGATTTTTTTGGGAGGTGGGGAGAATGTACACAAAAACAGGAATATATAATCATGTAAATAACCAAAAGGCACATTCTGCCAGCCTGCCTCCTGGCTGCCAGCACACAGCCTTCCTCTTTCCATGAATCTGGAGTCCTTAGCTGCTCTATCTTTCCATGTCCTCATCTCAGCCTCCATCTCTGGTGTCAATGCTTCTCTGGATAGGGTCCCACATTCTGCTCATCTTCTTCTCCATTGATGGTCCTAGGATCCTCTGTTCCTGGACTGTAAGATTAATTACTCCCTCCTTTTTGTTACAAAACTTCTACCTTTACAGTTGTGGCAAGTGCAATTAGTTATGATAACAATTATTCACTATTGAATCACAAGAATCTTATCCCCATCTCTTTTCACTAGACTCGTCTAGACAAGATGAAAACTATTCAGTGGGAGTTCTATCTTCCCCTGCACACTCTTAAACTAAACTCCCTCCTGAAAACTTGTAAGCCAGTCACTTTGTGCTTTTATTGCCCCTTCATTTTAGGTAGCCAATGTCTAAGTTGCTTCTCCCTATCTACCCTGTATACAGAGGGGACATTCAGTATGTTTTGTGAGAATATCAAAATGGCCCTTGTCAGCATTATTCAAGTTTCCATCAATGACCATCAAAAAAAAAATTCTTTCTTCTCTTCAGCGCATTGATTTTCATCTGAAAATGTTGATGTTGTTCTGTAGAAATTGAGACTCTGACGAATGTCCATATTTAAATATCTGTATTAGACACTAGAAATATGAGAAGCAAATTTGAGGCCAATTCTTTTTAAGCATATAGATTTCTGGAAAGGTTAGGCAAACTTCTGTAAAGATTCAGATAGTAAATCTATTCTGCTATGCAGACCATATGGATTCTATTATACTGATTTTAGAGATTCCTGGCTTTTCATAGAAATCCATTTGTATTAATGTTATATTCCATATGTTTTTATGTACTGTTATTTTTCACTTATGCCTGTCTTAGACACTCGTGGATTCAATTAGTCAACAAATATTTATGAGTACCTAATACATTCTCCAAGGAGCTCTGGTAGCGTAGTGGTTACGAATCGGGCTGCGAACCTTAAGGTCAGCAGTTCGAAACTACCAGCCGCTCCGCGGGAGAAAGATGAGGCTTTCTACTCCCGTAAGGATTTACACCCTCGGAAACCCTGTACAGGGTCGCTATGGGTCGGAACCGACTCGACGGCACTTAACAACAACAACAACAATACATTCTCCAGAAAACCTTAAGACTATCCATAGACCATCAGATGGATTACTGCTAGATGAGCTCCTCAGTTTGGAAGGCACTCCAGATATGACTGAGAAAGAGCTGTGATCACACAGTAGAGATGACCTTAACGATGTGAATGGAGCAAAGCTTTTGGACCTTCATTCATTAGAGGCAGCACAACTAAAAGTGAGGCAAAACAGCTGCTATCCATTAAAAATTGGAATGTGGAATTTATAAATTCTGGTGTGATACTGTGGGATAATGCACTGGGCTGCAAGGTCAGTGTGAACTACAAGGCAGTGGTTCAAATTCAGCAACCACTCCTCAGAAACCCTTTATAGGGTAGCTATGAGTTAGAATCAACTTGAGAGCACTGAACACAACAACAGCATTTCAAGACGTAAAATATGACCAACAACCAATGGCACTAAAGGAAGAAGTTCAAGCTGCACTGAAGGCATTGGTGAAAAACCAAGACTCCAGGAAGTGACAAAATACAAATGGAAAAATTTCAACAAAATGATGTGATGTTACAGGCATTCAATCACCTATGTCAAGAAACTTGGAAGACAGCTACCTAGTGAACCATTTGGAAAAGATCCATATTTGTGCTCATTTCAAAGAAAGGTGACCCAACAGTATGCAAAAATCTTTGAAAAATACCATTAATGTCTCATGCAAGTAAAATGTTGCTGATAATTTCTAAACAGTTGTAGCAACACATTAACATCTATCAGAAATTCAAGGCAGATTCAGAAGAAGATGTGGAACTTGAGAAAGCAAAGAATTCCAACAAAGATGTTGACTTGTGGTTTATAGACTATGCAAAGGCATTTGACTATATGGATAGTAACAAACTATGGATAACATTGCAAAGAATAGGTATTACAGAGCACTCCATTGTGCTTATGAAGAATCTGTATATAGTCCAAAAGATAGTATTTTAAGAGAACAAGGGGATACTGAGTGGTTTAAAATCAGGAAAGGTTTATACCAAGGTTGTATCCTTCCAGCATATAATGAGTCCAAACAAGAATTGTGAGGATGCAGGGAAAAGACCTGGGAGCTATTGTACCATTCTCTTGAAAATTTGGCCCAGTAAGCTGCTACATCCAGTTCAACTAACAAAATCCTGTAAACCACAGAGAAGAATAAAGAAAACCAAACTGACAAACATCCTTCTTTTATTTAAGACCAAACTGCAGCTTGAATACCCAGTACAGTTCTGCTTACTATACTTCAAGAAAGATCTGAGAAAGTGGAAAAAGAACCAAAGAAGGGCAGTTCAAGCGACCAAAGGGTGGGTGGAAGGTGCTGCAGTATGAATACTATACGAATAATTTGACTCTAGTCTGAAAAGATAAAAAAATGTTATCGAAAGCTACATGGAATAACTGAAGTCCCTTCAAGTTTGAAAGTAAGCATTTTAGGACAAATAAAAGGAAATTAAACTTTGTACTTGTGGAAACTAATCCCTAAATATTAATGGGTTTCTATTGCTTCATGAGTAATAGGTCCATAATAAATTATTGAAAACTAGGATGTCTGAATATTAAGGAAGACAGCCATAGTCTATTACAGTGCCTCTATTGGTCTGTCTCAACCTGAATTGGGTGGAAAAAGGAATGGTCCAATAAAAATTTTCTTGGTTGTCTCTTAAATAAAAAAATTTAAAAAAAGAATTGTGAGGATGGTACAGGATTGGGCAGTGTTTCATTTGTTGTTCATAGGACCATTATTAGACTTAATGAAATTTACATTACCTTAAAAGAACCTGTACGTAGAACAAGAGACAGTTGTTCAAACAGAACAAGAGCATGCTACTTATTTTTAAATCAGAAAAGGTGTGCCTCAAAGTTGTATCTTTTTACCATATTTATTCAGTTTACATGATGAGCAAATAATCCAAGAAGGTGGACTATATGAAGAAGAATGTGGCATCAAGTTTGGAGCAAGACTTATTAACAACCTGCAATATACAGGTTATACAACTTTCCTTGCTGAAAGCAAAATGGGCTTGAAGTACTTGCTGAAGATCAAGGAATATAGTATCTAGTATGAATTACAACTCAATATGTTGTTGTTGTTGTTATGTGCCGTGGAGTTGGAAC
>NW_006408542.1:11563097-11564679 GCF_000296735.1 Chrysochloris asiatica
ATAATTAAATATGTGTAATGTAGATGAGGGACACACAATAGAAGCAGAGAAAGAGAGTGAAGCATCTGCCATTTTATGTAGGGCTGCAGAGCAGAGACCTGAACGAGGCATTAGAGCAACCATACAGGTAGGTACCTGAGGGATGACTTCTAAGGAAGGGAACAACAACTTCAAGCACTCTGAGGTAGAAAGATGATCTTGTGTTTCAGAAATAACAAAAATCCCACGGTGTCTTGAGTAGAATTAGCCAGGGACAGAATAGTAGACAATGAGAAAAGAGAGGGATCAGAAGATGGGATCTCATTGGAACTCAAAAGTCCCTGTTGGATGGAAAACCAATGGAAGATTTTAAAGTTTAGAAAGGGCCCCATGCCTGATTTATAGAGTAGATAGAAGAGGCAAAGTTCAAAGCACAAAGGTCATTTTGAAGACTTAATTCAGACAAAAGAGGAAGGCAGAGTGATAGTAAAGTAGTAAGATGTGGATTTATCTGCGTTGCTGACACACTGGATGTGGTTATGAGAAAAATAACTCGAAAAATATCTCCAAGGTTTTTGATGAGAAAAAAATGTAAAAACGAATTGTCCAGTTATCAAGATATGGAATACTATGAAGTAGGAGTACTGAGGAGAAAAACCAAGTGCTTTGAACATCTTAAGTTTAAGTTTGCTAATCAGACACCCAAATAGAAAAAGGTTGGTTATCTGAATCCTGAGTTCAGTAATGAAGTCTGGACTTATTTGGTGCCTCTGACTCAGTTCCAATTTACAGCAACCTTCTTCACAACAAAACAAAAATACTGCCCAGTCTGGAGCCTTTGAGCAACATGCTGCTACCACTGTGTGAATTCTTCTAACGTGGGCCTTATTCACCAACTTTCAAATACATATAAGGCTATTGAAAATACCATGGATTGGATCGGTAGCAACTAGTTCTCACACTGACATTTTTGCTTTTGAACTCTTTAAAGAGATCTTGTGCAGTTGATTTGCACACTGTAATATGTCCTTTGATTTCTTGAGTGCTGCTTCCATGAGTGTTGATTGTGGATACAAACAATATGAAGTTTTTGACAACTTCAATCTTTTCTCCATTTAGCATGATGTTATTTATTGCTCCAGTTGTGAGGATCTTAACTTTCTTTACACTGAGGTGCAATCCATACAGAAAACTGAAGTTTTAGTAGTCTTCATCAGTTAGTATTTTAAGTTCTCTTCACTTTCAACAAGCAAAGCTGTTTAATGCATCAAGTCTGTTCTTGGCATGGTCTCTAAATTCCAGTGGGCTATATTCAACACCATATTTTGGCTCTCATGGACTTGTATAATTTTCATTCGTTTCTGCCTAAACTGACATATAAGCAATTGATGGTTTGTTCCACAGTCCGCCCGTGCCCCTATATTGGCTGATGATATTAATCTTTTCCACTGTCTCTTCCCACAGATGTAGTTGATGCCTGTGGATTCCATCTGGTGAAATCCAAGCGTCTAATCACCCTTTATCTTATTGAAAAAAGATAGTCACAATTAATATGTCATTTGCATGTATAAAACCAACCCTGTATAGGGTTCCCAAGTAGCAG
>NW_006408542.1:11566948-11568808 GCF_000296735.1 Chrysochloris asiatica
TAAAGGCATAAAGCATTTTATGCTCATGTTAGGAAGGTCACTGCCTCCGCCCCTGCTATCATCTGTCACTGCATGTGGTATCCATAACCTCCCTTCAAGAGTCACCCCAGCTCCACTCTGTTGAACTGCATTCCACAGCACTATATTTCTATCAATTGTAGGGCTCAGCCACTGTCGGTATACACGTTCTTCCAATTGTGACTTAGCAAACAGAGGGCAATGGTGCTATCCTACATAAAATTTCCATGTTTGCCCCAACATAAAAGAACAATTATGCTAAAAGAATGTGTATGGAATGTATGAATTAGAAGTGTTTTAGCCCCAGCACCATGCTTCAATATTTACATAGGCTGTAGCATAACAGTCATTTTCTTTGCCTCTTCTGCTGTCTTAAGTCATTTGTTTTCCTATATCATAATTTCATCCTTTTGTAAATTTGAATGAACTTCTCCCTTGTTTCTTTACAGTACTGATGTATTTCAAAGTGAAGAACATGAGCCATCTGCCCTAGCCCATAGTATTAAATATCTGGGCTGTACAATTCAAGTTTTGTACATAACTACTTTTTAGTTATTTGTCCAGTTTCATTATGATGATGATAATTTTACAGCATAGAAAGATTCTTTATAAAGCACTTTGAAATAAAATTTAAAAAAAAGCCCAGAAGATCAAAGAGCACAGTCTTCAGTATGGATTGCATCTCAATGTCAAGAAAACAAAAATCCTCACAACTGGACCAATAAACAACATTCTTATCAGTGGAGAAAAGACTGAAGTTGTCAAGGACTTCATTCTTCTTGGATCAACTATTAACACTCGCGGAAGCAGCAGTCAAGAGAACAAATGACGTATTGTATTAGACAAATCTGCTGCACAAGCCCTTCTTAAAGTGTTGAAGAACAAAGATGTCTGCTTGAGAACTAAGGTGCGCCGGACCCAAGCCTTGGTATTTTCAATAACCTCATATGCAAGCAAATGCCGGACAGTGAATGAGGAAGACCATAGAAAAACTGATGCCTTTGAGGTATGGTGTTGGAGGAGAATACTGAAGGTACCATGGGCTGTCAAAAGAACCAAAAGATCTGTGTTGAAAGAAGTGCAGCCAGAGTGCTCAACTTTGTCTCTTATACTTTGAACATATTGTCAGGCGGGACCAGTGACTGGAGAAGGATATCATGTTTGGTAAGGTGGAGGGTCAGAGAAAAAGAGGAAGACCCCCAGCAAGATGGATTGGCCAAGTGGCAGCACTGATGGACTCAAGCGTGGCAATAGTAGTGAGGTTGGCCCAGAATCAGGCAGTGTTTCCTTCTTTTGTGCATAAGGTCACAGTGGGTCAGTACCGACTCGAGGGCACTTAACAACAATAACATTACTGATTTACATATTTGATATGTCCCGATTTTATATGCTTTGTACTTAACCAGAGTCCTTGGATGGCAAACATGGTTAAGTGTACAACTATTAATCAAACAGAAAGAATATACCAGAAAAATGACCAAAGGGTCAAAATCATGAAAACCCTATGTAGCACAGTTCTACTCTGACACATGGGCCTGCCATGAAACAGAATTGACTATGGCAACTGGTTTGCTGTTTGTTGTAATATATTAATACTCATCTCAATGTCATCAAGTGCATTATGATTCATAGATACCCTATATAGAGTTTTTGAGACTGTAAACCATTATAGGAGCAGACATAGAGCTTCATCTTTTTTACCATGGAATGGCTAGTGGGTTTGAACCCCCAACTTTGAGGTTATCAGCTCAATTCCTAAAGCACAGCTACACTAGAGCTCCTAATATATAGTAATATCATTTCAAATAAAGCTTTAAATTTTTTAGTTCTTAATGAAATTTT
>NW_006408542.1:11591781-11602078 GCF_000296735.1 Chrysochloris asiatica
AAAAGGGGAGAAATAATATTAAGATGCTTGGCGGTCTGTTGAATCTTGGTTTCCCTGGCATACCGCTATAAAATAGACCCTGGAGGGAGAGAGAAAGGAATAACCAGAAATACCACCATAGAAAGCTTGTAAGTCCATCTTCTGCCTATAACTGATTGGAATACCTAAAATGGGGCTACAATGCGGCCAGCAAAGGAGGCTTCCTGCAGAGCCTCTGCATTACAAAAGAGCACAGATGGAATCCTGAACAGCATCCATAATATTCTGAGGGGAAATCTCCACTTGAAAGGACAAGCAGACCAGCCTGGAGTGACCAGAAGAACAAAAGATACTTCCTGAAAGAAAAACTGACACAAAAAATACAAAACAATATAGGCATACCGGACTGATTACTACAAGAACAAACAAGTGGCTCACCAGAAGACATCAAGGCAAGTTGTAGGGTTCTCCTTAGGGCAAACCCCCTTCTAAGACTAAGGCTCAGTGGAAATGTATGCTCTGATTAGTGACTATGTTCATCACCGATAAGGGGAAGTGAGGGAAAAACATCAATGAAGCTGCGAGCTAAGCCCTACAATGCTCAATAGACTCCTGTGAACCCAGACGGAGACCTGGTTGGCCAGCAGTGTGCCAGGTCCAGGGGACTCTTGGGCCCAGAGTCAGTGGCATAGCCAAAGAGGACTAGAGTGGAGAGTGAAGCATTCAGCTGATAAGAAGAGAGGGCACAAGCATAAGAACACTCACACTTGCAGATAATACCCACTTGACCTGGCTTCAATGGCTGGATGATCAGAGCTCAAACAGAAGGAGAAAGAAGAAAGAAAAAAGAATAATCTGATACAATTTGATGAACTTGACACACACCTATGGAAGCAGTAGCTCAAAAGAGGGAATAAATCTTCACAGCAAGAATCATTCCCACCTCTTCCGCACATGGAGAGGATAGGAATGGGCAACTTGGACAGTGGCTACCCAGAATGGGGGGGCTACAGAGGTAAGAAGTGACTGGCTTACAAGCTTTCAAGAGGGAACCTAGATCCAGAGGGTGTGGAGCAAGGCAGAATCTCAACTGAGTAGTATCCATTCTGCCTAGTCAGGGCTGATGAAAGGAAATGTGGATAGGTCTCTTGAGATACAATAGTGAATAATTGTTATCAGGACTGACTGTAAGGGCTGGAAATGTAAAGGTAGATGTTTGGGGCAAAGGGAGGGGAGTGACTAACCTTGCAGTCTAGAAGTGGAGGTCCCTGGGACCATCAAAGGAGAAGAGAGGAGAACGGAACCCTACCCAGAGAAGTAGTGATGCCAGGGATGGAGGCAGAGATGATGACGTGGGGAGATGAAGTGGCTGGAGATTTTGGACCCGGATTGGGAGAGGGGTGGTATGTGGACCACCAGGGGGAAGGCTTGTGGGGTATATCCTATGGGTTTTAGATGATGCATGGAAGGGATTGTAACCATGGCAAGGAAACAATATATGATGGGATCAATGTAAAGCTGATGGACGTCTTCCCATGTAAACTATCACATAATTTCCAATAAAGCATTAAAAAAAAAAAAAAAGAATTATCCTGCTATATTTGGTCAAACATTTGATTCACTGAACCCCAATGTGATGGCTGGATTTCTGGGATGACACTGTAGGATCAGCACTGGACTGCATATCACAACGGTGACAGTTTAAACCCACTAGCTTCTCCTCAGAAACTTTATGCAGGGTCGGTATGAGTCAGAACCAACTCGACGGCATTTAACAACTATAACAAATATGAAGGCTGGAGTCCTGATGTGGCACTGTAGAATAAGCACTCGATCATAGGTCAGTTTGAACCACAAGGTTGGCAGTTCAAACTCACCAGCTGCTACTCAGAAACCCTATAAAGGCACTTAACAACAACAATGTGATGGCTGGAACTGTGGTTGCCTTGGCAGGGTTACACCGAATTATTCTGTAAGCTCTATACAGCCCTTGGGTAGGACATTCCCTACCCCTGTTGGGGATCCTTCAAAAATCTTTACTTTTCAATGTATTGTTTACATAAAAGTGAGCAGAATTGACCTTATTTTTTTCCCTGATCTTTGTCTTATGTACCTCGAATCTCATGCTGCAAACAAAAGAGTAAATTATGTGATTATGATGCTGGACAGTTTGTTTTTGCTTCTTTTTTTCCATTTGAAATCCTAAAATAGATGAGCTTTAATTTTTTGTTTTTACTAATGTAGACAAGTTTAAAAAAATCTTTTCATGATTTTTATTATATGGTACTGCCACCTATAGGTCCTACTAATACAATCATTTTGATTTGGAGTTTTAAGGAAATAGAGAGTTCAATAGATGTGTTTATTTTTTGAGATTTGCTTTTGTTTGTTGGTTGAATCTAAATTTGTAGTTCCACATTAAAATACTGATGGTTAAAAAGTGTTATTTCTGGATACATTAAGCTATTTTGTTTGCCTTTTTAATGATAAAGTTAAATAAGCATTTAATTAGCATTTGGTCTAAACAAACCATCTAGTCTTCATTTATAGATAAGACTGTCAAGACCTAAATGACTAAATAACTTCCATATAGTCATGTGTCTTTTCACTAACAGAAGTTAAATTATCATTTATACTTACATATTTTATACCTATACTAAAAATTTATGTTTAAATTTTTGTTTGCCCATTTTACAACTTGAACACCAAAAAGTTCTAGATCTTAATACCTGAAGATATGTTGTTTTTAAAAGAAAAGCAAAGAGGAACAAGTAGAATAAGCACTGTATTGCTAACCGCAAGGTGGGTTAACAGTTCAAATCCACCAACTGCTCCATGGAATTAAGAGGAAGCTTTCTACTCCTGTAAATATTTACAGCCTTGGAAATCCTATAAAGGGTAGCTATGAGTCTGAACTGGGCACTTAACAACAACAACAACAAAGACTCATTAACAACCTTGCTTGCTGAAAGTGAAGAGGACTTGAAGATCAAGCACTATAGCCTTCAGTATAGAATACGCCTCAATATGAAGAAGACAAAATATTCACAATTGGACCAATAATGATAAATGAACAAAAGATTGAAGTTTTCAAGAATTTCATTTTACTTGGATCTACAATCAAGGTTCAACAAAAGTAGTCAGGAAATCAACTAAGGTACTGCACTGGGAAAATCTGTTGCAAAAGATCTCTTTAATGTTAAAAAGCAGAGATGTCATTTTGAGGACTAAAGTGCCCCTAACACAGCCATGGTATTATCAATTGCCTCATATTTATGCAAAAGCTGGAAAGCGAATTAGGAAAACCAAAGAAGTAAGAGTGCCTTTGAATTATGGTGTTGGCAAAGGTTATTAACAACTTCATTGACTATAAGAAGAACAAGCAAATTTGTGCTGGAAGAAGTACAGCTAGAATATTCCTTAAAAGTTAGAAGGGTAAGACTTTGTCTCACATATTACGGACATGTTAGCTTAAGGGAACAATCTCTGAAGAAGAATACCATGTTTGGTAAAGTTGAGTGTCAGTGAAAGGAGATGGATTGACACATGTCTGCAGAATGGACTGAAACATAAGAATGACTCTATGAAAGGCATAGGAAAGGGCAGTGCTCCATTCCATTGTACACAGGGTCCGGATGAGTGGGAAACAACTAAACCACTCCTAACAACAGAACAACACTTAAGCCATCCCTGTTTTAATTAATCCATTTACATAACTGAGGAGTTTTTTTAAGAATAAGAGAAAATCTTGGTATTTCAGAAATTGCATTATGTTAAGAAGATATTTGTATACAAAAAGTTGGCATCTATTATTTAGGGGTGGATGGAGGGAGAAATGAACATAATCTTTCAATTTCTTTGTCGTTTTCTCCAATCACAAGGGGATCAAGGGAGGAAGACAAAAACGTGACTGTTCTTTCTAACTCTAACAGCAAAAATATTTTGAAAGTTTAATAACAAGAAATTCTACTGGGAAATTAAAAATTTTTATATTCCACCCCTCCCAAAATTGGCATTTAATGAAACACATTAGTGTCTAATGATTACAAGTCTTGAAGGCTAATACTGTTTTGCGGTCTTCCACAACTTAGTGTTACAGCTCTGAAATACTGGCATCTGCAAAACTCATGTCAGATCATTGTTAAGTAACAAACAGTAGACTTTAAACCCTAGACATTAAAAAAAATAATAATAATAAATTAACAGTGGATCAGTCTACATTATACAACCTACCTTCTGATTTTTCCATGATCTGCTTTTTAATATCTCTTAAATTCATTGGGCAGTAAGATAATGATGGAGCTGGTGATCATGTATTCAGAGAGTATAAAAACTGAGGTTACTTCAGATGCGGATCGAGAAGTAGGAAGTATTCGTTTATTTCATTTTACATTTATCATCTAAGGAGATTTATGGTAGCTTTAATAATCTTCTGTCAGAGTCAGAGGAAATTCATTTATTTTAAGAAATGTCTTTGCTATGGAGGCTAAGTCTAAACATCTATAGTGAAATTGTTGTTGTTGTTAAATACCATCAAGTTGTTTCTGATTCATGGTGACCCTGCATAGGGTTTCTGAGGAACAGCTGGCAAGTTTGAGCCACAGACTTGCAGTTCAAACCAACCTAGTGGTCCAGAGCTTATCGTACAGCTCTATCCCAGAAAATCAGCTTAGTGTAAAGAATGGGACTTATCCCTCCTCAAAGGAAAAAAAAAAAAAACTTACAATTGATGCCCTGTCTGTAGTAATAGGAAACTACATCATTTCTTGGTCATCCATATGAAAAGCTTGTTTGTTCTTATTTACTAGTCCCTGTACAAACAAGGTAGTAAATAATGTGATAGTGTTTTCCAATAAATGTGGCCACATTCTACAAGTGTTTTCCAAATATTTCATAATAACAAAAGAAATAATTAACATTGACCATGTGCTTACTTTGTGCTAGAGAGTTTGACACCTGAGTTCAAACTCTTTAAAGCAATATTATTAATAAATCATGCATAAAACTCAGGGCTAGAAGCTGCAGGGAATTATAAATATGAGCAAAATCCAACCTTTGTTCCCCAGTAAAACATGATGGTCTCTACAGAAGGAATAATTTTACAAAGCACTATAACATACAGCAAGTCTATGCACAAGAAAGACACAGTGCTATTGAACAAAACTTATTGGAAGAGGTATCATTTGAGGTTAAATTTAAGGAGTACCTGAGTAGAAGCTGAGGCTAGAAGTGCATAAAAACAGAAGGAATAGCAGAAGAAAAGGCAAGTCAAGTGGAAACGTTTTGATATGTTCCAGTATTATCAAGTCATCTACTTTGTAGGAGCTTTAGCTAACATTAATTTCTAGAAGATAAACCTTAAAAGTTAAATTGGAGACATACTATAAAAGCTTGCATATCATAGGAAATATGTGACCATTTTAGATTCAGAGGGTAACTAGGAAGTTATATGAATCTGATCTGGAAACCTGTGAGATAAATATGAACGTAAGGCAATAGATTAATGAAGAATACTATAAAAGTGGTGGGAATAGAATAAAGATGCGAGCAGAAATAGTGTGGTAGAAAAAAAAAAAAAAGAAGTGGATAGTTATAGAAAACACTGCAATGATGGATTATCGTATGGCTTAGCATTAACTGACAGGATGGTGGAAGGGGGGAGGGAGGTCAAGTGCAACACATAAACTAATCTAGAAAATGATGCTGCCATTGGGAATAGGAAAATCCGAAGAAGGGACACATCTAGAGAGCAAAATGATGTTTTCTTGTGCCAAATTTGAGTTCAACGTACCAAAAGTCATTTTAAGAGAGGTATCCAGAAAGGAGACTAATTTGAAGAAGTCCACTTGGGATATTTTTACATGAAAGATAAGAGTGCTGTTGGAATTGGGATTGTTTAGCAATAAAAGAACCACTGAAAGAACCATTGTTGTAGTTGTTGTTAGGAGCCATGAGTCGGTACTAAGTCATAGCGACCCTATCTACAACAGAATGAAACACTGCCTTGTCCTGGGCTAACCTCACAATTGTTGCCATGCTTGAGCCTATTGATGCTGCCACTTTGCCAATCTATCTCGCTGGGATCTTCCTCTTTTTCTCTGACCCTCCATGTTACCAAACATGATAGCTTTCTCCAGTGACTGGTCCCTCCTGACAATATATCCGAAGTATGAGAGATCAAGTTTGACCATCCTGAACATACACTTCTTTCAACACAGATCTATTGGTTCTTTTGGCAGTCCATGGCACTTTTAGTATTCTCCTCCAACACCACAATTCAAATGCATCAATTCTTCCACGGTCTTCCTTATTCACTGTCCAGATTTTGCATGCATATGAGGTTATTGAAAATATCATAACTTGGGTCAGGCTCACATTAGTACTCAAGCTGACATCTTTGCTCTTCAACACTTTAAAAAGGTCTTGTGTGGAAGATTTGGCTAATGCAATACATCATTTGATTTCTTGACTGCTGCTTCCATGAGTGCTGATTGTTGATCCAAGAAGAATGAAGTCCTTTGACAACTTCAATCTTTTCTCCATTGATAAGAATGTTGTTTATTGGTCCAATGATGAGGATTTTTATTTTCTTTACATTGAGATGCAGTCCATATCGAAGGCTGTACTCTTTGATCTTCATCAGTCAATATTTTAAGTCCTCTTCACTCTAATTGCAAATGTCTTATTTCCAGAATCACATGAAGAAAGAGAATTAGAGAAGGCATAGCGGTCTTCAGGCAGATAAGAAAAGAACTTGAAAAAGTAACAAATACTACAGATGCAAAGAGAAAGATCAGGAAGAAGACTGTCAGTAACTGTCAAATGTTTCAGTCAAAGAGAAGGCAATAAGGACTAAATAGATTGTAGGCTACGTCTATAAGGAAATTATCAATGTCATTTAAGAAACTATTTTATTACAGAGAACTTCCCCCACCCCCAAAATATTAAACATATTCCTTTTATCAACAGTGGTAGATTATTTTTCCTCAATTGTTCACCTCCTCTCTTCTTTTGCCATCCTCTCAGTAAAAGTATATATTTCCAACCTTTAAGTTTGGCCATGTGACTTGTTTTGCCTAGCTGATGATACAAAGACACGACTGAGTACCTTCCATTGCTGTTAGCTGCTGTCAAGCTCATTCCCTACTCATGGCCAACCCATGTACAATAGAATCAGACCTTTGTTATCCATATGGTTTTCATGGGCTGATTTCTAAAAGACAGGTCACCAGGCCTTCCATCCTTTACCACCTCTAACAGTGGCATGGAGTCCTGGTGTGGCACTCTAGGATAAGCACTTGACCACAAGGTACGTTTTAACTGCAAGATCAGCAGTTCAAATTCACCAGCTGCTCCTCAAAAACCCTATACAGAGATGGTATGGATCAGAACCAGCTCAACAGCACTAAACAACGAATAATAACAGAGACTTAAATTGTGCTTGCATGATTAGACTCTGTCACTCTTGTGTTTTGCCTTCTGCTGTTAGATTAAAGACCCAGACTAATGATGATTCTTCAACCTGGATTCTAAAATGGAAATATATATACTCAAAGAACTAAGCCCAGTTGAGCCCAAAGAATACCAGTTACAGCCAGTTGGTAGCCCTCTTGTAATGTGCTTTAGAAATAAATGTTTATTGTTATAACTCAAACAACAAAAGCTAACATACTACCTTTGAAATCAGGGAAGCTAATGAAATTTTTAAGAATCTCTGGACATATTGCTAAATGTGTAGCTTCTTGAAGTTCAAAATTAAAAATAATTTAATTATTGTCATGGGCTTGAATCAAAGTTTGAAATTTAACAAATAAACATGCCTAAATAGCCTTTGGTCATTCAGTTAAATAATTTGCAGATTTTGTGAATCTTTGTAAATGACCTCCAGTAATGTGATATGAGGAGTTCTGGTGTGGCACTGTGGGCTAAAGCATCAGACTGCAAAGTCATTTGAACTTAAAGGTCAGTGGTTCTAGCTCACCAGCTGCTCCTTGGAAACCCTATACAGGGTCGCTATGGGTCAGAATTGACTTGACAGCATTTAACGGCAACAGCAATATGATATAAAAGATATAAAGCATGCTTTCTTTTATTTATTTAGTGTCTTTATTAGCTATTTGACCACATTCTATCTGTACTTGGATTTACTGTGGAAAGTAGTTTCTCTCCCTGTTACTATTGGCAGCAACTAAATAAGTCTGGTCTATTTGAAACACCTATAATCTGCATTGCCGATTCAAATGTCTCTTTAAGATTTTTCTCCACTGTTCCTTTATTCATAGTACCACCTTTATGATTTTTAAGTTTGGTTTTGGTTTTGTATTTTGTTTTCTCACAGCATGATAATGCAGTTCATGACCTATAGTTGCAACACACTAAACTATTCTGATTGAAACAAACAATTTACCATGTGAATATACTCAGGTCTTTTTAAAGACAGTATTTCCCCCTTGAGTTGGGCTACAAAATTAATGACATAATTAAGACACAATGCTGCCTAGTCTATAATGTGTACTTTTCCCCTGTGCTACTTCTATTTTTTGTAAGGAGCTCTGGTAGAGTAGTAGTTACGAATTGAGCTGCGAACCGCAAGGTCAGCAGTTCGAAACTACGAGCTGTTCCGCGGGAGAAAGATGAGGCTTTCTGCTCCTATAAAGATTTACAGCCTCGGTAACCCTGTATAGGGTCGCTATGAGTCGGAACTGACTCCATGGCACATAACAACAACAACAACTTATATTTTTGATAACAGAAACTAAAGCTGTGTATTTGGGGGAAAAGAGAATGTTTTGCTTTGCAGCATTTTGGGTCATTTATCACCAAAATGTTTATGAATGTTTACTCACCTTTATAAGAATATTTATAATTCATCCTTTAACTGAATATCAAATAATAAAGAAACAAAAATATTGAAAGTGCATCACTAGCAACTATTTACTATTTTCCTTATAAATATTAGGGCAATGCTATCTAGTCATAAACATGTGGCTGATCGTAATCTGTCCTATCTAAAAAGAGAGTAGGAATGAAGATGTGTCCCCGAATGTGCTAATATTTTGAATGCGGTAGTCTAGTGTGTTAGCAATGTTAACTCAAGAAGTAAGCAGCAGATGGCACAAAGAGAGGAGCTGTGAAGTCCAGGAGGATGCAAAGAGGCTGATATAGAAACATTACTGGAAAATGAGGGGGATAAAAAATGGCACCCTGGCAGCTTCCAAAACATGGCAACTAGAGGAGAGAAAACACACAATGGTTAAGCATAAGGAAATTTGCCCTGAGAAGTATTTTTAATAAAAGGACATTTTGGATTCCTTGGAAAACAGTACCAATCTGAAGATTCATTTTCCAAAATTTACTACATGAAATATTTATTCCTTATTCATTAAATAGCAGTACTAATATAATTATGTTTTCAAGACTATATTTAATTACAATCTCTCCACATACAGAGCTGTCATCATTAAATCAGTACATGATGACATCATGGCATATCAATTTCACTTTAATATCATCCTTCAGAAATGGAGCCCCCTGCAAGTTTGCTCGGCACTGTGAACATCCTCATTCAGAGAGAGCCTACATACACAGAGCCAGCCCTGAGTTCAGAAATCTATCTCAACAATGATGTGGGAGGAGTACTTCTTGAACATGTCTCTCTACTCCAACTCCAATTTCAGTTCTCAGTTGTAAGGAAGAGTTGGAAAGTTTTGACCTTAAAAGTTAATTTCCATATTAGTTTCCCTTGCCTACTATTTATTGTAAAATAGGCACGAGTGGGATAGAAAGGAATATCAGTAAACAGGATGACAGAAAGCTTTTAAGCCCATCTTCAGCCTACAACTCATTGGAATACCTAAAAGGGGTGCTAGAACTTGCCCATTGAAATAGGCTTCTTGTAGAGTCTTTGTAGTGTAAAGGCCTTAGGTAGAATCCTGAGCCCCATCCAGAACCTTCTGAGGTGGAACTTTTCCACTTGAAAGGACAAGCAAACCAGCTTGGCGCAGCTAGAGAAAAAGAAGATATTCCTTGAAAGAAAGAACAGCAGGAAGGATCCAAAACAAAAATGGCAGTCTGATTGGCTACTACAAGAACAAGCAAGTTGTTCACCAGGGAGCCATTTATACAATCAAGTCCCTTCAGACAAACCCACCTCCAAGACTGAAACTTGGGAACACATTGAACAGACATGTAAGCTTGCTGGCAACCATGTTGGTCTACTGGAAAGTGGGGGAAAGGTAGCAGTGAAAATATGGGATATGAGTTCAACCATGTTCCATAGACTCCTGTCGACCTGGAGATGAGACAGAGAGGAAGGGCT
>NW_006408542.1:11603220-11615321 GCF_000296735.1 Chrysochloris asiatica
ATGAGAAAGAAAAAAAAAAGTCCCATTGTTAATGTTTCTGGAACAACCAGACTTCCACATGCAAAGGAATGAACGTAGACCTATAACTCCCAACATATGAATTCAAAACAGGAAGACAGAGAGTGCTGGTGATACTGTATGATAAGCACTAGTCTGTTAACCATAAGATCCATGGTTCAAGTCTAGAAGCCACTCCATGGGAGAAAGATGAGGTTTGCTGTTCCCATGCAAATTCACAAGTTTGGAAACCCGACAAAGAGTGGCTTGAGTCAGAACCAACTGATGGATACCTAACCACAACTGACACAGACATGTATATATATATTCTAAAACCTTAAAATTCTTGCAAGAAAATGTTGAGTCACTGCTTTGAGACCTAGTCCTCAACAACGGATTCTTAGACATGACATCAAAGACATGGGCAACAAAAGAAAAAAAATTGTTGTGGTTGTTAAGAGCCATAGAGTTGGTTCTGACTCATGGCAACCCTGTATAGGGTTTCTGAAGAGCGGCTGGTGGGCTTGAACCACTGACCTTTGAATTCAAACTAACTTTACAGCCCGGCACATTATCCTGCTATGCCATGGGTTCTTACAAAAAACAAAGATATCCAAAGATTTTGCTGGCAAAGTTAATAAACTAAAGACTGGAAGAAAATCTGGGGAAACTATAAAATGGTTGGAGTCCTGGTGGGGTGCTGTGGGTTAATGTGTCAGACTGAAAAGCCATTTGAACTGCAAGGTTGGTGATTCACACTCACCAGCTTCTCCTCGGAAACCCTATACAGGGTTGCTATAGGTCGGAACCAACTCGGCACTTAACAATAACAATAATGTAATGGTTAGTAGATCTGGTGAGACATTGTAGGATAAGCACTGGACTGCTAACCACAAGGTTGGTGGTTCAAACCCACCAGGCACTTTTTGGAAACCCTATAGGGAGCTGCTATGAGTCAGAACTCACTCAATGGCATGTAACAACAATATGATTAATGGTTTAATATCCGAAATATATAAAGTACTCTTACAACTTAACAAGAAAAAGATAACTGCACAGAAAAATGAACATAAGACCTGATTAAATAGTTTACCTAAGGAGATATTTAAATGACCAACAGACACATGAAAAGATAATACCCAATGCTATCAACTATTAGAGATACAAACCAAAACCAGAATGAAATAACAGGATGGTTAAGATTTTTTTTTTTTAAGGTGGGCAGGATGGGGGAAATAAATGTTGGCTAGGATATAGGGAACCTAGAACTTTTTATCCATTACTGGTGGGAAAGCACAATAGCACAGCCTCAGTAAAAACAATGCAACGGTTCCTAAAAAACTAAACATAGAACTGCTATATTACCCCAAGGAACAGATTTAATCATTAGACACTAGAGATCGAAGACGTGAAGAGTTGTGGGATGACATGAAGAGCATCATGCAGAAAAAAAAAAAAGAAAAAGAAAAAGGTCATTAAGAAAACAAAGAAGAAGGGGGAAAAGACTAAAATGGATGTCAAAAGAGGCTCTGAAACTTGATCTTCAGCATAGAGATGTTAAAGCAAATGGTAAAAATAAGGAGGCAAAACAGCTGAATAGAAAATGTCAACAAAGGTCAGCTTGGGAAGACTAAGTCAAATATAATAAAATAACAGCACTAAAATCTTCTTTTTCTTCTTTATGTAAATATACATACAAGACAACATTTATCAGGTATACAGCTCAGTGACATCAAGCACATTAAACAGTTCTGTCATTATTACTCTAAATCCTAGCCAGATTGTCCATCACTATAAGCAGAAACTTACTCCTTCCCAAACAATGGCTCCCCATCTCCCTCTGCCTCCTGCAACTCGTATCGACGAATAAATTTTGGTATCTACGAATAAACTTTGGTTTTTATATATTTGTCTCTTGTCATCTTGAATTAGTGATGATAGTGTCCCACTGAACCAGTGGCAGGGGCACTCCCAAAGTTGGAAGCCAGGGTCACAAATTAGGTTTTCTTGACTTCAATGTTTACGGCTGGATTTTCAGGTCGTTCTCCAATGGAAGCACTGGGTGTGTTCAGACATCCAACATTTCAGTCTTACAAAGTGCACCAACAGACTTACAACCAGGCTTACAAAGTGCACCAACAGACTTTCAGTAAACATGCTTAATTAGAAAAGCATATCTGCTCTGATCATTTAGCTTTGTCAAATAATTATCTACGAAGAATTATATTGTATCTCCAAAGGTTACATGAGAAGCTTGGGAATCAGTGAGTTTATGTTAATGATGCTACGATGATTTGGAAAATAATAACGACAATGGTTACACAACTTGAAAAAATAAGCAATGTTATTGTACAAGTAGAAATTGTCAGACTGGCATACCTTTTCTTTTATATATTTTCACCAAAAATAATATACAATTTAAAAAAAACTACCTCATGGCCATTTTGTAGATGGCTGTCACGGGGACCGGAGGCGGGCACAGCGGCGTGGGAGTAAGGAGGCAGGACACGAACGCAGCCAGCTATAGCCAGCTAGGTCTTAACTTCACTAACCAGGACTCCCATGTGACCGAGAGCTGGAACCTCGTGCAGCACAAGGAAATGTAGCTCAGCGACTTGTAATGCGAAGCATGTGGACAGGCCTATGACATGTCATTTAGGTTGTTCATGAGCATTCCTCCACTCCTGATGCCAAGCTCAGGATTGTTGGACTATTTTTTCAGCTGTAGGATCAGTATCGGACTGCGAACCACAAGGAGGCAATTAGCCAAATACTCCTTTTGGTCCTATTGTTCGGCTTATCTCCTTTGTCTGTTGCTCAGGCAGGTAGAGACCAGTTGTGCTTTGGATGACTGCTTGCAAGCTGTTAAGACCCCAGACACTACACAAAGAACTAAGAGGTGCTAAGAGATGGCGCTTAGTGGGGATCAGTCTGGCCTGAGAATCCAATGCTGCTGGCACTCTGGAAGAGCGGACTCTTGACTCCTGGGATCCTGTTTGAATGGGCCTTCACTTCCAGCCACCCCAGTTCAACAGCTATGCAAAACCGCTTCTTTTCTCTTAATGATGGGTATTGGGAAGAACACCACATCCAAGTCAATGGAGGCTGGAAGTTCCACAGAAGGCAAATATGAAGATGAGACTAAGTACTCTGCTTTCTTTACTCTTCCAGTGATGATAAACAGAAGTGCCACATCCAGTGGAGAACACCAAGCTCATGGCCATTTATACCACCGAAAAAATGCATCGCAGAAAGTTTCTAAAATATTTTAGAAAGGCATGAGTCTTGGATTTTGAGAAAGCAAGAACATGTTTGTGAGGTTTTAGAACAAGAACAGTGCTGAAGCTAAACTGGATTTAGCTCAGATGCTGAATGAACTAAATGTTTTGGTCCTTCTGATGACATTGGCATGCTTTGGACATTAAAAACAAAAAACTTTACTAAATAGCGAAGGAAAAAGTAGAAAATAAAAATTGTCACCTAAACTATAAAAAACAAACAAACAAAAAACAACAAAAGAACTACCTCATAAAAAAGACACAGCATTTTGAATAAATAAATGAGAAAATAATATTTATAAGGGTTTTTAAGCTTCTATTATTCAATCTCTTGTTTTATTCTTTCACATTTTTCCAAGTTCCTGAGGCCAAGGTCAGAGTAACTAACTTATCTTGATATTTATTTGAGGAATTTTACCTTTTTTATATTAAGAAATAAGGATTACCAGCATTTATTTTCAAAGATATTTCAACGTTTAGCTAAAGATCATAAGTAAATTTAACATTAATAGATCATTTTCCTTTACAGTGTGTAGTGTTTTCATTATATAATAATTTTACCAAATTATAGATGACAGAGGAATTACTTTTATTAGATCCTACCACTTAAAATGTCTATTCTTCTCATTATGGTATATTTTTCCTTCTAGTCATATTTTGTCAGTTAATAGAATTTTTCAGTTTAATTCAACAAACACTTTTTGAATGTATTGTACTATAAAATGGGGCAAAGTGTCAGTTCAGCTAGCTGTAAGTCTAATAAAAGATGTTGTTGTTATCAAGTCAGTTCTTACTTATAGTGACCCTGTATAGGGTTTTCAAGACTTCAAATCTTTGCGGGACCTAGAAGCTTCATCTTTCTCCCATAGAGTAGCTAGTGGACTCAAACCGCCAATCTTGTGGTTAGTAGTCCCATGTTTATCCTATGGAGTCACCACACTCTCTTAAGAAATGATACCAACATGTAAGTAAGTAATCCAATGCAATGTAGTAAGTGCATAGAAATCAACAACCCTCCATGAGCAAGGACCTAAAGAAAAAAGAGGAGTTCTGTTGGTAAGTATCAGAAAGAAGGCATTTCACATTACCAAAATGTAATGGCATGAGAAGGGTAATTATGGAAGAGGCTAGAAAGGTAGACAAGGATCAGTATGGCAAAGAGTCTTACGTGCCATGAAAATGAATTCAGACATTCATTCTGGATACAGAGCAAAATTAGGAAGAGTTCTAAATGGAAATGCAACATGATCACATTTGTATTCCAGAAATCATTTTGGTGGCATTAGGAAGGATGATTAGTGAAGCAACCAACTCCTTAAGCTAGAGAAACCATTTGGAAGCCAATGCAATAGCTGTAGGCAAGAGACAGAGGTCTGAATTGGGCATTGCAGTGAAGAATAAGCAAAGTAAACTGAGGGATGTTTAAAGATCATACAATATGGAGGAGGCTGGGTGGGAGATAGGAGACCTGAATCTAAAGAAGTTTCCATGATTCTCAGAATGATGAATGGACAATGTTGCCATTAACTGGGGCAATGTTGCCATGAACCAAGATAGGAAACATACATACCAAAGGATGAGAACAAGATAAAGGAGAGGGATGGAAATTTGTGAAAAAATAAGAATTCGTCTTGGGAGCATTGCTGTGCTTGAAGTGTCCTCTGGGGCTTCTGGTGGGCACTTCTATTGCTATTATATATATTGAGTTTGAGAGAAATGTGGAGAAAGAAATTTTGGAGCAATCCACAACAGCTTGTAGCTAAAACCATCCATGTAAACTTTTGTTTAGGGCTGATTTAGTGGAGAGAGGACTAGAAGAGACAGACAGGAGGTAGTAAAAGCCTAATGGAAGTAGATAGAAAAGTAAATCTGCAACAAGAGGGCAGATGATAAGCAGATTGTAACCAAGAGTCAGAATCAACTCCACAGCAAAATGGTTTAGTGCTTGTTTTTTTTTGTTTTGTTGGGGGAGGGGTGCATCTCAAAGAAGCTTCAATCTGTTTTTAGGCCACTGAGTAGGCAATTAGTAGACAAGGATGAGACATGGGAGAGATGGATTAATCAATGAAGCAAGAACTCAGAGTAAAAAATATATATATACACATGCAGGTCCTGGCATGGTGCTGTTGGATAAGCACTGGACTGCTAACCACATGGTAGGTGGTTCAAGCCCACCACTTACTCTTACTCCTTGTGGAGCAAGGAGTTTTACTGCTGTGTCAGATGGATCTTGGCTGAAAGAGAATACTAGAAAGATGTTTACATGTACTTTACAGCTATCTAAATAACCTCTGTCAGTTTGTCACACTTTGGTGAGTTGCATTTTCCTGTGAGGCTGGAAGCTATGCCACCAGTATTTTAAATACAGCAGGGTCACCCATGATGGAGAGGTTTCATTGGAGCTTCCAGCTAAGACAGCCTAGGAAGACAAAGAGACGGACAACTTCAGAATGGTTAGCCACTGAAAACCTCATAAATATCAGTAGAAAATTATTAGATGCAGTACCAGAAGATGAAAACATTATGAATATCACCAGAATGTAGTCAGATATAGTGCCAGAAGATTAGCCCCTGAAATTGAAGACCAATAAAAATACAACTGGTGAAGAGTTGCCTCCTAAAACTAGAGTGACTGTGATGAAACAAAGCTTTCGGTACTTTAATTTGCTGATGAGGCACAACTCAAAATGAGGAGAAGCCATTGTAAACATATAATTATGTATATGTAACATAAAAAACACTAATAATTATGACAGAGAATGTACGAAGCATGAATCAAATAAATTTGAAAGTTGTCAAAAATGAAATACAACACATAAAGACCAATATCCTAGGCATTAGTAAGCTAAAATGGACTGAAATTGGCCATTTTGAATCTGACAATCACATGGTTTACTATACCAGAAATGAAAAATCAAAGAGGAATGACTTCACATTCTTCATCAGAAAGAACATTTCAAGACACATACTGAAGTACAATTCTGTGTGCAATATGATAATATCTATACGGCAACAAGAAACCAGTGAATACCACTGTTGTTCAAATTTACACAGCAACAACTAAGGCCAGTATGATGGAATTGAAGAATTCTACCAACTTCTTCAGTGCAAAATTGATAAAAAATGCAAACAAGATGCACTAATAATTACTGGTGATTAGAACACAAATATTGGAAACAAAGGGAAAGGGGAAGGGTCAGTAGTTGGAAAGTATGGCCTTGGTGACAGAAATCATGTTGGAGATCACATGATACAATTTTGCAAGAACAATGACTTAATCATCATGAGTACCTCATTTAAAAAACACAAAAGATGACTATACCTTTCATATCACCAGCTGACATACACAGGAGTCAAATGTATTAAATCTGTTGCAAGAGACAGTAGAAAAGCTCAATATCATCATCCAAAACAAGGCCAGGACAGACTATGGAACAGACTATCAATTGCTCATATGCAAGTTCAGGCTGAAGCTGAAGAAAATTAAAACAAGTCCATGAGAGCCAAAATATGACTTTGAACATATCCAACCTGAATTTACAGACCATCCCAAGAAGCAATTTGATGATTTGCACTCTAATTACCAAAGAACAGATGAGTTGTATGATAACATCATGAACATCATACAGGAAGGAAGGAAAAGGTCATTAAAAAATAAGGAAGAAAGAAAAGACCAAAATGGATGTTAGAAGGGACTTTGAAATTTGCTCCTCATTGTAGGGATGATAAAACAAATGGAAGAAATGACATGGGAAAAGAAGTGAATAGAAAATTTCAAAAGTCAGTTTGAGAAGACAAAGTTTACAATTGTAATGAAATGTGCAAAGACCAGGAGTTAGAAAATCTAAAGGACAGAAGACATTCAGAATTTCTCAAGCTGAAAAAATAATGGAAGCCTCAACTTGCAATATTGAAGGATTTCACAGACAAAAGCCTTCAATATTGTAATACTGAAGGACTCTGGGCAAAATGGAGTCCTAGTATGGTGCTATAGGACAAGCACTGGACTACAAGGTCAGTTTGAAGCAAAAGGTCAGCGGCTCAAACTCACCAGCCAATCCTTGGAAGCCCTACAAGGTCACTATGAATTGGCAGTGACTCAATGGTACTTAAAAACAACAACAATGGACAAAATATTGAATAATGCAGAAAGCATCAAAAGAAGATGGAAGGAATACACAGAATCACTGTACATAAAAGAAATGGTCAATATTTAACCATTTCAAGAGGTAACACATTATCACAAGGTCAATGGTACTGATGGAAGAAGTTCAAGATGCACTAAAGGTATTGACAAAGAATAAGGTTCCAGGGATGATGGCATACAAATCAAAATCTTTCAATAAACTAAGGCAGCACTAAAGGCACTCATTTATCTGTGCCAAGAAATTTGGAAGACAGCTACCTGGCCAACTGATCAAAAGAGATTCATATTTGTGCCGATTCTAAAAAGAAGTGACCCAATAGAATGCAGAAATGATTGGACAATATCAATCATATCATATGCAAGTAAAATGTTGCTAAAGAGAATTCAAAAATGGTTGCAACAATGCATTGATAGGAAACTAACAGAGATTAAAGCCAGATTCAGATAAGGACATGGAATGAGGGATATCACTGCAGATGTCAGATGGATCTTGTCTGAAAGCAAAGAATAGCAGAAAGATGTTTACCTGTGCTTTACTGACTATGTAAAGACTTTCAACTGTGTGGATCATGACAAACTATGGGTAACACTGTGAAAAACAGGTAATCCAGAACACTTAATTGTGTTTATGAGGAGGCTATACATAGCCAAAAGGCAGTTATTCAGACAGAACAAGGGAACACCAAATGGTTTAAAATCAGAAAACGTTTGTGTCAGAGTTGTATTCTTTCACCATATTTATTCAATCTGTATTCTGAGCAAATAAGCTGAGAAACTGGATTATATGAAGAAAAACATGGCATTAGGATTGAAAGAAGACTCAGTAATAACCTACAATATGCAGATGATACAACCTTGCTTGCTGAAAATGACAAGGACTTGAAATACTTACTCATGAAGCTCAAAGACCACAGTCTATAGTATGGATTGCAACTCAATGTATATTAAACAAATATCTTTACCACTGGACAAATAAATAACATTATAAGTGGAGAAAATGATCCAAGTTGTCAAACACTTCATTTTGTTTGGATCTACTATCAAAATTTCTGGAAATATCAGTCAAGAAATCAAATGACATATTGTATAAGGCAAATCTGTTGTACAAAACCTCTTTAAAGTGTGCAAGAGCAAGGATATCAGGCATGCCTGAAACAAATCATGATAATTTCAACAGCCTCATATGCATGTGAAAGTTGGGCAATGAATAAGGAAGATTGCAGAAGAATTGATGCACTTGAATTATGTTGTTGGAGAATAATATTAAAATGTCATGGAAGGTCAGATGAACACACAAATGTGTTGGAAGAAGTGCAGCTAGAATGCTCCTTAGAATCCAGGATGATGAGATTTTGTCCCTAATTTTTCAGACATGTTAATAGGCTCAAACATACCAACAATTGTGAGGCTGATGCAAGACCAGGCAGTATTTTGTTCTGTTGTGCAGAGGACCGCTATAAGTCAGAACCAACTAGATAGCACCTAACAGCAACAATAACAACAAAGACATTCAACTGTGTGGCTAATAATTATGACCAACATTGTAAAGAATGCATATTCCAGAACATTTAATTGTGCTCATGAGGAACCTATCTATAGACTAAGAGGCAGTTGTTTGATGAGAAGAAAGGAACACTGAGTGGTTTAAAATCAGGAAAGGTGTGCACCAGGGTCATGTCTTTTCATTATACTTATTAAATTTTTATACTGAGCACATAATCAGAGAAACTAGGAAGAAGAATTGGCATTAGAATTGGAGCTCGAGTTATTAACAATTGGTTTGTGTTATGCAGATGACACAACTTTGCTTGTTGGAAATACAGAGGATTTGAAATACTTACTGATGAAAATCAAAGATGTTGGATTGAACCTGTTATTGTTAAGTGCCGTCAAGTCTGTTCCAACTCATAGCGACAAACACCCCGTATGGTGTTTCCAAGGAGCAGCTGGTGAGTTTGAACCACTGACCTTGTGATCCAGTGTTTTATCCCATAGCACCACCAATGTAAAGAAAACAAAAACCCTCACAACTGTACCAGTAACACCATGATAACCAGAGAAAAAATTGTAGTTGCCGAACACTTTGTTTTGCTTTGATCCTCAATCAATCTTCATGGAAGCAGCAGTCAAGAAATCAAAAGACACACTGCATTAGGCAAATCTGCTGCACAAGACCTCTTTCAAGTGTTGAAGAGCAAAGATATCACTTTCATGACAAAGGTGTGCCTGACCCAAGCCATGGTATTTTCAATCTCCTCATATGCATATGAAAGTTAGACAATGAAAAAGACAGTTATTAGAAGAATCTAAATATTTGAATTATGGTGTTTTTCAAAAAATATTTTTGGTACCATGGACTGTAAGAAGAACAAACAAATTTGAGTTGGAAGAAATAGAGTCAGAATCCCCCTTAGGAGTCTGGATGGCAAGACTTTGTCTCTCTTCCTTTGGACATGTCATCAGGATCGAGCAGTCACTGGAGAAGGATATCATGTTTGGTCAATTGGAAGGTCATCAAGAAAGAAAAAGACCTACAAGGATGTGAACTGACACAGTGCGAGCTACAATGAGTTCAAGCATAGTAATGATTCTGATGTTGGCATAGGACCGGGCAGTGTTTCATTCTGTTGTTCATAATGTTGCTGGAGTCAGAATTGAATCAATGGCAATTAACAACAACAGTGTATTTAACATGTATTTCCCTAGACCTGGTGCTGGTGATTGTGTGCCATGGAGTCAGTGCCAACTCGTAGCGACCCTGTATATGGTTTCCAGTGCTGTAAATATTCCAGGAGCAGAAAGCCTAATCTTTATCTCTCCCTGTAGATTCAAACTGCTGACCTTGCAGTTAACAGCCCAACTCGTAACCCCAATGTTACAAGATCTTCTTCCCTATGTCTGGCATGTAGTAATCTCTCAATAAATTACTACTTTTATGTAGGAAACACCACTGGGTTTCTGACTTTGAAGCCAGAGAAAACAACTCAATTTTTATCTTTAATAGTATAATACTGGATGAGTCCTAGAACCCAGTTACTTTATATGTATAAAATTCCCTTTCTATTTTAACTAATTCATCCACTTACTGAAGATTTGGGGTTTTTTGTTTATTGTTGTTTTCTTTGTAGTCTTCAGTGGCACTTCTTATGTTAAGAACAGCCCTGTTGGTATTGTTCTTTTTCGAGCAGTGGCTCTTGGACTTTGCTTCATATTAGAATCATTATGGGCATCCTTTAAAAACCTTGAAGGCCTGGATGGAACCCCACACCAATCAAACCAGAATATCAGCAGTGAAAGTCAAGCATCTACATTATTTTTTAACTCCTAACACATTTACAATGTGAACCCATTTTAGAAAGAGTGTTCTAGGGCAGAGTTCTGAAACTTGAACTACATAAAAATTCCCTAGAGAGCCTTACAAAAATATTGATTTTCTGTCCCTATGCTGAACTGCAAAGTTGGTTTGAACTGCAAGGTCAACAGTTTAAGATCACCAGTTGCTCCTTGGGCACAGTTGCTCCTCGGATACAGGGTTTCTATGCGTCAGAATCGACTTGATAGCACTTAACAACAACATGGTCCATTCAAACCATGGAACAGCATGGTAAGCATTGCCTGAGAGCTTGCTAGAAATGCAAATTCATGGATCCCACTTCACACCTACGGAATCAGAGGCTCTGGAATTTTTTAACACTCAAATCTGAATTTTAAAGAGCATTTCAGTCCTTCAGGTGATCTGTTGTCATGTTTTTAAGTGTTGTCAAGTCAGTTTTGATTCAAGGGACCCTGTATAGAGTTTCTGAGGAGTGGCTGGTGAGTTTGAATTTCCGACCCTGTGTTTCAAACCAACCTTGTGGTCCAATGCATTATCCCATAGTACCACACCAGGTGTTCTATTGCTCACATTTTGAGAAGTGCTAGCCTAGAAAATTACAGTCCTTGTGGGACAAGGTTAAGTGCTTGACAGCTACCAGAAAGATGGGATTTAACCTCACCCAGCAACTCTGCAAGCAGAACACCTGGTGATTTGCTTTGTAAAGACGTGGTTTTGTTGTTACTGTTGTTGAGTGTCATTGAATATGTTCTGACTCATAGTAACCCTGTATAGGATTTTCAACTGGTGGGTTTGAACTGCCAACTTGTGGTTAGCAGGCCAGTGCTTATCATACAACCCCACACCAGGGCCCAGCCTAGGAAACCCTATGAAGCAGGTCTACTCTGTCACATGGGTCACTATAAGTTGGAATAAATTCGATAGTACCTAATAATAATAACGCATCGTAGAGAGTTATTTCACAAACTTTAATGTGCATCAAATCATTGGGTATATTTTCAAAATGAAGATTCTAACTGACAAGATACGGAATGAGGCCAAAAATTCTGCATCTCTGGCAAGTTCATAGGTAACACCCAGGCATTGCTTGCCCAAGGGTCATAGTTTGAATAGCAAGGCTAGAAAAAGTGAAAGGAATTAAGCGTTCTCTTCTTGTTCCACTCTCCCTCTTCCTTCTGCAATTGCCAAACACATATATCCTGAAATAATGCCTCAACAAAGGTATACCATAAAAGGAGAAAAGGGATCTGCCCATCCTTAATACAGACAGTTAGGAGTACATTGCCTAGAAGGATTTTAAAACACAACTAAAATTGGTTTGCTTTTTACTAATACAGTGTGTTGC
>NW_006408542.1:11615591-11621746 GCF_000296735.1 Chrysochloris asiatica
AGGCTTTCTGCTGCCGTAAAGATTTAGAGCCTTGGAAACCCTGTGCAGGGTCGCTATGAGTTGGAACTGACTCCACGGCACATAACAACAACATAGTGGATATACAAGGAGCTCTGGTAGTGTAGCGGTTACGAATTGGGCTGCTATCCTCAAGATCGGCAGTTCGAAACTACCAGTGGTTCCACAAGAGAAAGATGAGGTGTTCTGCTCCTGTAAAGATTTACAGCCTCAGAAACCATGTGCAGGGTCACTATGAGTCGAGTCAAAACTGACTCCAAGGTACTTAACAACAACAACATAATGGATATACACATCTGGAGAACTAGAAACACACCAATTCAGAACACTTGACATCTCTTCATCGCAGTGAAACGAGACTTCTCCTCTGTCAGTCATTCAGAGCAAATTTGTTCCCCTTCCCTTGGTTATTTTCTCAATAGAGCACATATGTCATATGGTTAATGTGATGTATTTGACAGAGTTAATCAGGAAATCTTACCTTTTAAACTGTATGGCTCAATATCCTTGGGTGGTGCAAATGGTTAACAGGCTCAGCTGGTGGGGGCTGTGTGCTGTGGAGTCGGTTCTGACTCATAGCGACCCTGTAAAGAGTTTCCGAGACTGTAAATCTTTACGGGAGCAGAACACCTCATCTTTCTCCCGCGGAGAAGCTGGTAGTTTCGAACTGCTGACCCTGAGGTTAGCAGCCCGATTCGTAACCACTACGCTACCAGAGCTCCTTAACAGGCTTAGCTACTAACCATAAAGCTGGAGATTCCAGTCCACCCAGAAGTATCTTGAAAGGTAAGTCCGGAGGTCCGTTTTTGCAAAAACCCTACGGAACACAAGTTTACTTTGGCACACATGGGATCATCATGAGGCAGAATTGCTACAGTGGCAACTGATGGTGGTTGTAGCTAGATTTGCTGTTGTTGTTAAGTGCCGTCGAGTCGATTCTGATCCATAGCGACCCTGTATAGGGTTTCCAAGGAGCAGCAGGTGAGCTTGAACCACTGACCTTACAGTTCAAACAGCTTTATAATCTGGCGCATTAACCTACAGCGCCACACCGGGACTCTTGTAGCTAGATGGGGCTAGAAACCTGTAAGACTCTAACTGAAGCATGCCTGCAACAATCCTAGGGGAACAAATGACTGATATCCCTTCGAAGAAGATACTGACATGTGCTTCTCAAAGTGTGGCTCTTCACACTTGCATCACACACAAATTCCTGGGTCCCACCCTGACTTGCAGAATCTGAATCTCTGAAATAAGGCATTATTGTTGGTACATGCCATCCAGTCAGTTTTGACTCACAGCGATCCTGTATAGGATTTCTGAGTCTTTTAAATCTTTGTGGGAGCAGAAAGCCTCATCTTTCTCCCATGGAGCAACTGGTGGGCTCAAACTGCCAACATTGTAATTTGCAGGTCAGTGCTTATCCTATGGAACCAGTGTGTTCCCAAAATAAAGCACATGTACATGTATTATCAACAAGCATCTCAGAAGATTCCCATACCCAAAATGCTTCTGAGACAATTATTTAAATGGAAGCTGCACTCCAGAAAAATACTATAACGTCAAATCATAGCTCTCTTTGCATTCACTTGGAAAACCAAAGCTTGTCTCTCCGATGACTGAATGCGGAAGAAGTTCCAACCTGACCCTGCATTAAATCAATACACAGCGTCCTTCCCAGAAAACCCCAGCTAAAGAGATTTTTGCTCATTCAGGGATTTTTTTTTTTTTACAACCTGCACCCAGGTGAGAGGCAATCAGCCCAAACCTAGTACCAGGAGAAACACTCCTAGGAATTTGTCATTCTGTCTTCTGCAATGAAGTCTTTGATGATGTTGCTGGTTCAGGAGGTATTTTTTTTTCTTGTGTTGGAAATAGTGGTCCTTCTTGTAAAATTTTTGATTATTTTTCTTCTGTCAAATAAGTGAATTGCTTACTTAAATTGAATTTCCTTCTATATGTTGACCCGTAGAATACGTAGGATCTAATCTGTGGCTTACACCAATCAAATACACAGGGTTTCACAGCGTACATGTCTACATTAATTTCAGTCCTGACTCTCTTTATAATGCACTCTTTTTTTTTTCTTTTACCTTTTTCATCTACTTTCAATTTATGTTGTCTTCCTATTTTTTATGTAACCTTGAAAACCCCTTTAAAACACTTTCTGCCACAAAGCATGCTCTTGGCAAAAGATGGGTAAGTAGAAAGATAAATTATATGGGTCTCATTTTAGTCAGTTATAAAATGAAGGGTTTGGGCTGGGTGACCATTAATGGATCTTTTAGACCTAAAGCTCAAAATAAGTTTTGGTACAACAATGAAATCTCCTCCTAAATAGATCGTATTTATGATGTTATTGAAACATTTTTCTACCAAGAACATAGACATAAAAGTGAAGAAATGTCAATTTCAAAAAGCATTTTGTATCTAGAAAATGTAATTGCTTTTTACTCCATCAGATTTTAGGGTAGTGTTTTATGACTTTAGGAAAGCAATAAAAAAAAATTACAGTGTCTGTAAAAAATATTTTTATCTAAATTTTAATCAACTTTGTTATTCCTCAACCTTCAGCCTAGTTTTTCGGTTGTATTTTTTTGTTGTTATTGTTTTAATCTTTTCTTTTCACCAGTAGATGGAGAAGTGAAATTTTGATTTGGGAACAATAGTTACAATGTCTTATTTTAAAATTTTAACAATATCAATCCCTTTAATCCTTGGCCCTGCACATTAATGTTTTGTACAATTCTTCTATATACCTGCTCTTGAGTATTAAAAAAAAAAAAGGTAAATGGTAGAGTTGATTCAGATCTTCTTTCAGTAATGCTGCTAGGTAGAAAAACATAAATAGCAATTCAATGAATGCAGCTGTCATAATTGCTAGGGAAATACTTTTTTCTCCTAAAACTTTTATATGAGTTTATTTATTATGCCTGAATGATTGTGAAAAAATTTTAGAGTGTTGCCTAGGCTAGACCAAAATATCCATGTAATGCTTCCAATCCCTGACAAAATAAAACAATAGATGTGTCTTCAACCCCTTTGTGTAATTATAAGATCTAATCACATTCCCTAACAACAGATCTACTGTTTGCTTCAACAAAAATCATATATATACACGTAAACAAAAGTCATATATATACGTGTGTGTATGTGATATATATATATATATATATATATATGTGTGTGTGTGTGTGTGTGTGTGTGTGTGTTGCTAGGAGTCCTGGTGTGGTGCTACAGGATAATGCACTAGATGGCAAGGTCAGTCTGAGCTGCAAGATTGGTAGTTCAAACTCACAAACTGCTCCTTGGAAACCCTATACAGGGCCACTATGAATCAGAACCAACTCGACAGCACTTAACAACAACAACATATGCTGTTTCTAAGGGCTTTGAAGTTGGTATCAACTTATAGCAACCCTGTACAGGGTTTGTGAGGAGCAGGTGGTGAATTTGAAATTCTCACCTTTGGTTTGCAGTCAAATGTTTATGCTACAGTGCCATACCAGGATATATATATTCAATCTGTATGCTGGGTAAATAATCCAAGAAGCTGGATTATATGAAGAAGAATGTGGCATCAGGATTGGAGGGAGACTCATTAACAACCTGCAATATGCATATGATACAACCTTGCTTGCTGAAAGTGAAGAGGACTTAAAATATTACTGATGAAGATGAAAGACCACAGCCTTTGGTATGGGTTGCACCTCAATGTAAAGGAAATCAAAATCCTTACCACAGGACCAATAAACCAGCGTCATCAAAAATGGATACAAGATTGAAGTTGTCAAAGACTTTATTTTGTTTAGATCTACTACCAACACTCATGAAACCAGCAGTCAAGAAGTCAAACGACGTATTCCATTAGGTAAATCTGCTACACAAGACTTATTTAAAATGTTGAAGAGCAAAGATGTCAGTTTGAGGACTAAGGTTTGACTGACCCAAGTCATGGTATTTTCAGTAACATCTCCATCCCAACCTCTTCTTACTTACTTGTACTTTAATGTCATCTTCCTGGCTCCAAACTCTTGGATCAATGATTTTACTTCAAACTTGCAACAAGGGAGAGGGTGGGAGGAGAACTAAGAGCATCACCATTAGCTGCCCAAATTTAATTCCTATGAGACAAAGGTCAGGCACTTGACCAATTCTGACACTAATCATCCCTACCACGGTGCTCTCTAGTTTTTTACTGGGCTTGATAATTGGTTGGAATAGCCACACAGACCCACAGGTAACACTAATTATTATGGGGTTCATTAAGGAAATAGTAGTTTACAATTCAGAATCAGCAATGCTTAGAATACAGATCTTCAGTCAGGCCAGCCCCTTCTTAATCCTACCCACAAGGATGCCTCTCTCTGGCCCTGGGTCCTTGGCCTGGCCCCCACCCTAACTCAGGTAAGTGTTACAAAGCTCTTTTAACTCTGCCAATATATGCTCAACTCCACCAGTAAACCTCCTACTGGAAAACATTCAACGTTCTTGTTCCATGGGTCATGAACCCAGTGCACTGTCTCCTTCCAGTCTCCTGTTGCCGCTTCTCTGCCACTACTTCTTTCTGTCTCTCATTGTCTCTGGTGTCACAGCTCCCTGTCTCATGGATCAAAGAGCTTCAGCACAGGAAACTCGGCTCCAAAATTTCCCACTCTTGGCTCTTTCTTTATGATGAAAATGAAATCTCCCTGTCAGACTCTAGAATGACTTAAAAACTGACTAATCCCTTCATTAGAATTCCATACACTTTAACTGCATTGCCCCATCCTACAAAGGTGCCATGTACCTTATTTACAGAATTAGTAAACTATCGAATCCTCTGCATAGTCCTAATTAGTCAAGTAATTCACTGCACTACAAGACTCCACAGCTGACCTCTCTTCATGCGGCATCTGGACCCTCACTATAAACTAAGAAGAAAGAAACCAACATGACTCAGCCTTATCAACTGTTTCCTGCTGACATCAAAAGGATGAATGCACCCAGCGTTCACCAGCCATGCCTGGCTCTGAGGCAGGCTTGTATCTTCATGTGAGTGTGCTAACCAAAGTCCACCCTGTGGCCAGACTAATAGCAAAACAGAACCACAACTTTTCTTGCACTTGCAATGAACCCTAACTGAAAGAAATATCTTTGAAAACCATAAAAATAGAAGTCACTGTAACATCTCCCAGTTCACATCATAAATTCAGGAATATTGAGAAGTTTTACAGACTTGACTTCTTTCTAGGCCAGACTGTACCTCTCCAAGTACATAGAGCAGACAACAACTCCCACTAGGGAATCGGTCATAAAGTAGAGACAACCTCACTATCAGCTCTTCCTTTGACATTCCGCATCTCATGGCTGTCAAACTGTAGTTTCCAATGTGCTTGACCACTGTTAAGAGACTTCATTTCACAAAACTCATAATTATTAGCAAGTCTCTATATTAAAGAAAATGAGCCCTGGTGGCACTGTGTGTTAGGCATTGGGCTGCTAACTGCAATACTGACAGTTCAAACCCACCAGCCACTATGCAGGAGAAAGATGAGGCTGTCTGCTCCCACAAAGGGGTACAGTTGCAAAACCTTATGTAGGGTCATTATGTATGGGAATCAACTTGATGGCAACTGGTTTCTTTTACACATATTTTCTTATTGTTAAGTACTGCGAGTTAGTTCCAACTCATAGAGATACTGTATAGGGTTTCCAAGGAGCAACTGGTGGATCTGAACTGCCAACCTTGCTGTTAAAGTTAGTTAAGTCTTTTCCAACTCATAGTGGGTTTGAACTGCTGATGACCTTGTAGTTCAATCTGATCTTGCGGTCTAGTGCATTATCCTGCAATGCCATACCAGGATTCCAACCTTGCTGTTAGCAGTTCAGTAATTATCCTACAGTGCCACACCAGGAGATATATATATACAGATATGTGTATGCTTACACATATACATACATATACATGCATACATATGTACACATGTGTATGTGCATACATATGTACATGTACATATAGATACATGTATACCAGATATACATATATGTATATGCATACAAATATGTCTAGCTACAGATGGATTTCTATGGGTCAGACTGACTTGACAGCAATATATATATTGTTGTTAATTGCTGTCAAGTCAGTTCCAACCCAT
>NW_006408542.1:11622763-11624973 GCF_000296735.1 Chrysochloris asiatica
TGTGTGTGTGTGTGTGTGTGTGTGTGTATAGTTAAGTACTATTGACTCAGTTCCAACTCATAGTGACCCTTTACAGGGTTTCTGAGGAGCAGCTGGTGAATTTGAACCACCAACCTTTCAGTTAAAACCAACTTTGCAATCCAGTGCATTATCTCATAGCACCACACCAGAACAACATATATATAACAACCATAGATATATGTTATTACATGCCACCAAGTTGGTTCCAACTCATAGTGACCCTGTATAGGGTTACTGAGGCTGTAAATCTTTGCAGGAATAGTAAGCCTCATCTTTGTTCAGTGGATCAACCAGTGGATTTCAACTACCAACCTTGTGGTTCACAGTATATATATATATATTGAGGCTGTAAGTCTTTATGGGAACAGAATGCCTCATCTTTCTGCCACAGAATGTGGGAGTTTTGAACTGCTGACATTGAGGTTAGCAGCCCAACTCATAACCACTGTTATTATATATATATGTGTGTGTGTGTATGTATATATGTATGTGTGTATTACATATATATGTACATATATATACATATACTTATACGCACACACGTGTGTGTGTGTGTGTGTGTGTGTGTGTGTGTAGTGCGGTGGCTACATGGGATAAGCACTGAACTGCAAACCATAAGGTCAGCAGTTTCAGTCCACCAGCAACTCAGGTGTATAGATGAAGCTTTCTAATCCCGCAAAGATTTAAAACCTCAGAAATCCTATACAACCTTTTCTAAACCACTTAGAAGTCTTTTATTGAAATAATCTTTAATCAATACAGTTGAATTCACTAGAATAATGGCACTTTAAAGTTGCTACAATTAGGAAAAATGGAGCAAGTCACATTGTAACAAATATTTTGAGGCCCCTTTTAAAGATCTTTGACATGTGAAGTTGAACATAGTAATTTAATGTATTTTAGACTGTCATGTAAATATCCTGTTCCTTTATAAACTGCAACCTCTCTTAGTCTTAATGAGTCATAAATCCATTCCAGTTAAACTCATGACTCTGATATCAGGTTAAAGAGTAATACTCAGTTGATTCATGTTTTATTACACCCCATTAAATTGCTTTTTCTATGCATTTTCAGATATTTAAAACTGTCTTTCATTTAGTATATAATCTTACACAATAAGAAGAGGAAGAAAATTTTTAACAAAAATCTTTCGTTTTATTTCAGATTGTGTAGACTTCATATTATTCATTTTTATAAATCTGGTGACTAAATAGTGCCTAGAAAAAGACTGCCATCTAAGTAAGGCAAAATTAAGAGAAAGAAAAAATAGCATTCATACAATTAACTCTTCATATATCTAATCTAACTGCATCAAACTAATTTTGTTCACTCAAACCAGCCTTAATTAAATGACAGCCTTGTTCAAAGCATTGCATTGTTGTTGTTAAGTGCCGTCAAGTCAGTTCCAACCCATAGCGACCCTGTATAGGGTTTCCAAGCAGTGACTGGTAAGTTTGAACCACTGACCTTGCAGTTCCAATGGTTTTGCAATCTGTCGCATTAACCCACAGCACCACACCAGGACCCCAAGCACTACATTAGGCACCACATTTATAGATTAACTCCTCATATATCTAAACTCCACCATTCATCTGTCTATTTGTTGTAACTTGGTAACTTGAATGTTACTGTGTTGAAAGTTATGCCACCCACATTTTAAGTATCAAAAGGGTCATCCATGGTAGACAGGTTTCAGTGGAGTTTCCAGACTAAGACAGATGAAGAAGAAGGAGAAGGAGACTATTTCTGAGGGATTAGCCACAGAGGAGCAGAGGTACATTGTCAGATACAGTTCTGAAACATGAAAATATTATGAATAGTACCAGAATATTATCAGATATAGTGCCAGATGATGAGCTTCTAAGGTTGGAAAGAACTCAAAATATGCCTAGGAAAATGCTTCCTCCTCAAAGTCAAGTTGACCATGATGATATAAATGGAATAAAACTTTTAGGACCTCCATTTGCAGACGGGCAATATAGGTGCTAAAAGTTTGAGAGGACAGCTCAACATGAGGAGAAACAGCTGTAAACATCCATTAAGCAGAACACAGAATACTATTGTTGTTAGGTGCCATCAAGTCGGTACCAACTCATAAAGATCTAATGCATAAAAGAACAAAACACTGTTCAGTCCTTTGGCAACTCACAATCGTTGTTACATTTGAGCCCATTGCTGCTGCCATTGTA
>NW_006408542.1:11644564-11646183 GCF_000296735.1 Chrysochloris asiatica
GCCTCACCTGCCTTGGTCTGGATCCTCTCTAATTTTCCTGCTTTTCTCAGCAATTTCTCCTCTTCAAATAGCTTCTTGTTTTCAGGAGATGCATAGACAACCAGTCCTTGAGGAAGGAGTTGATTACAGCCCACAGATTTCTTTACTGAAACCAGGTCACCTCGGACTCCAAGTTCATCCACAGACTGCATAAAGATGAGTTCCAGTTTGTCTTTGGGCTGGTGTTTTGTGTCCTCCACCAGCTTGTAGACACGATGTCACCGGTGCAGGCGTGGCTTTTTGCCCTCCCCAGCCAGTGGCATCTTCCAGCAGCGCTCCACGATGACTGTGCCCCAATTGTGAGAAAGGCTGAACTCACACTCCACGCCAAGGCTGCTGGCTCCAAGTCATGGCCAGAATAGATCATGAACGCCTCCTTGCAGAAGAGGCTCGGTGCCTACCCACAGTAGAGCTCTGCCCAGGGCTGCGATTGCCACTGCAGCCATGTTCCCTGTAGCAGGGAGGGCGAGAAAGTATACCTTTTTGATGAATGGGTATTACAGAAGATGGCTATACTGAGAAAACTGTACACTGATCAAGACACAGTCATTCGAAAGGTGGGGCTTGATGGCATATAGGGTAGAGGTTCAGTGAAGATCTCTCTCAACAATACCTCAGAATACCAGGTGAAGTGGGTTAGGGCAGAGGTCCAAAACTCTGAACCACATGTCTAGGAATATTTTAAAAGTTTGAAGGCTTATAGCTAGTGGAACTTGTACCAGAAGTAAGAAATCTGGTACTTTAGAATCTGCCAGGCTCAGCAACCTGGAGCCAACAACTTGGGTGAGACCAAACAGCAAGACCAAGTGGGGGAACAGCAGACCCACCAAAGAATAATGCCACGGGAACCTTGGAGCAAAGGTAGACAATATACATCGATAGTTTTGCTTTGTTCTGATTTTTTTTTTAGGTATCTGTTCATTGGCAACCCCACTGTTTGTGCACCACCATTCTGGTGACTAGAGGGGTGCCTGAGCGAGTGGACATCCCCCACCTCCACCACTGGTGGGTTATTCTGCCACACAAATGCACAGATACTCTGAGCATTTAAAGTAACAAGCAGCTCAAAATGGCCACAGCCAGCCCTGAACTGTTTATTAATAGGCAAAAGGCCAAAACAAGGGGTGTGGAGAGGGAGAGAGAGTTTAAAAACAAAACAGGCTGAAAATCAAATCCTGAGGTACAGCATAATAACCAACAGTTGGCATCTTGAAATTTATCAGGCAGCCTTGAAGGCAAAATGCTGAAAGAGGATATTAAATCATACTCATATAAGGCTACAGATTTTTGTTTTTTCTTCTTTCCCTCCTCTCCTTTTTCTGGGATTATAGACTACAGTATCCAATCTATCTTTTTGTTGTTGTTATTGTTTTTTGGTGGTGGTGTTGGTGTTTTTTTTTCCTTATTTTTTGCTGTTGCTGTTTAGTTGCTTTTTTGTTCCCCCTTTTACTTTTGGGAGACTATTTTTATCCTTATATTACCCACAAAGAGACAATAATTGCTGCCATAGAGTCAAGCTACAATCACACCCTATAAACCACCATAATTTCCAGGCAAGAACCAATACCAATTGCCATACA
>NW_006408542.1:11648840-11651461 GCF_000296735.1 Chrysochloris asiatica
TTTTATAAAAGATGAATACATCATTTTTTGACATTATCTCCTTTTTAATATATTTTGTTCATTTGCCAACAAGCTTTTGTATTCCTTATTAAAAAATGTTTTAGGCTGAGCTGTGAACCACTAATGCACCACTGTCTTCACTTCTTCATCAGAGGTGAATCTTCGTCCTCAAAGGGCTGCTTCCAGGGGACCAAACAGGTGAAACTCTTATGGAGCAAGGTTAGGACTATAGGGAGGATATTTTAACACCCCAAAATGAAATTTCTGCAGTGTCAACAGAGTGGGCAGAGGTGTGGGGAAGTGTATTGTCATGGAAGATCACAATGCCCTTTGATAGCAGCCCTTTATGTTTAAACTGAAGTTTAGGTTTCAGCTTTCCAGTGAGCATCTCACTATAATGAGCACTGTTGATTGTTGAACCTTTTTTCTAATAGTGGTTCCAATACTGGTTTTTTATAATCCCAGAAAACTGTAAATATCAATTTCCAGCTGCTGGTTGACTTTTGAAGTTTTTCTTGGTGGGCGATAAAGCCTGTTTCCATTCATTACTCTATCATTTAATCTCAGGTTCATAGTGATGAATCCATGTCTTATCTCCAGTAATGACTTTTTTTAAGAACTTTTTACAACTTCTGTATCGGTCCAAATTTTGTTTGCAGATATCCAAATGCTGAGTTGTTTCAGTAACCATCTAGCATAGACTTTTCGAAACTCAAGTCTGTTATGGATAATTTCATAGACAGAGCCACAGCTGATTTGCCACACAATCCACTGTCACTTTTCTATGTGACAGAATCATTTCATGTACATGCTAAATGTTGTATTCAGTTGTGGACATTAATGGGCATTTTAATAGAACTAGAGTGCAGATAATTTTTGACTCACCCTCCTGTGTGTGTATGTTGTTGTTGTTAAGTGTCTCCTAGTCTGTTTCAATTCATATTGACCCTGTATAGGGTTTCTGAGGAGCAGCTGGTGAGCTGAAAGACCTTATGGTTTAAACCAACCTTGAGATCCAATGCTTATCCCACAGTGCCACACCAAGACAGGGAAGGATTTTCCCCTAAAGCAGACAGGGAGAGAGAGCATGGCTGTGTGATGTAACCAGGGGGGTGGAGTGGCAAGGAAACATTGGTGTAAAGTAAGAAAAGTGTATGGCTATAGGGAATGTGGCACTATAGGATAAGCACTGGACCACAAGGTTGGTTTGAACCGCAAGGTGGACAACTCAAATTCACCAGCTGCTACTCAGAAACCCTACACAGGGTCATTATGAGTCAGAACCGAATCAACAGCACTAAACATCATAGGGAATTGTGGAAAGGAAAGACAAACGGTTTGAGAATTATATGCTTCCCTACTTTCCACCATCATTTCTCCTACTCTACCCTCTTCCCCTCTATAGACACAGACACACACACTCACACAGAGAGCACCGAACAGAACCATACTCTTTCCCTCTGTCTGCTTTAGGGGAAAACTCTTCCCTGTCTTCTTCAGCTTCTGGTAGCCCTGGGCATTCCTTGGCTTTTACAAGTATCCTCATATAGCATCTGTATTCCCGTGTGACCCTGTTTCCATAGCTATGTTCCCCTTTTAGAAGACACCACTCAGAAGGACTTAGAACCCTTGTTAACTTCATTTGTTAACTAAATAAAAAATCTATTTCCAAACAAGGTCTCATTCACAGGTAAAGGAGTCACATTTTCAACATATATTTTTGGGGGGCCATAATACAATCCAGATTGAATCAGCCATGCTATCTGTAAACTGTTCTAGTACAGGATTGATTCATTGAGCACCCATTTTCATCTTTAATCAATAGCACATCAGTCTTATCTCCCTAAATGAATGTTAAGCTCTTTAGGCACAGTGACCAATGTCTTACTTTTTTTTTAACTTTTAAAAAAAATGTTCATAAAGCTTTAATGTAGGAGTGTCACTAAATATTCATTGATAGATATGTTTTAGAGGAGGGAAACCTCAAAATTATTAGAACCTTTTTCCTATTGACTGTCCTCAATTTCTCTCACTGATCTTTTATTTCTAATAATAGGTATAGCATTATATGACATCCCTAGAGTATTATGAAGGACAATGTAGTGGGGATATTTTTAAAATATAGTCTGAAGTATTTTTTCTTCTAACTTCTTTCCTTCCAATCCTTAAGCCATTCTCTGCGACCAAGGAAATTGAGAGTGAATTCATCTAGGAAAGTATAGTATTTAAATACGGGAAGTGTCTACCTGACATGAAGGAAAGCAATAACGCTCTTCTGACTAAGTAAAAGAGAAGTGCAGAAAAAATAAGGGTGGGTTAGTCATGAGTAATTTCCTATCTTCAAATGGGAATGGTGGCAAAAAATACCTCTCTTTTTGTTTCTTCTGTTCTTCTAAATTCTTCCTAATAGTTTCCTTTAGTTAGGCACTAGTTGTGAAGGTACTTTGAAACTCTGGGAGAAGACCAGTTTGAAGGATGCCACATTAACATGGAGAATGAAAATTAAGAAGCAGTAAGGAGCTCTTGTAACATTTACTGACGAAGATCAAAGAACACAGCCTTCGGTATGGATTGCATCTCAATGTCAGGAAAACAAAAGTCCTCACCACTGGACCAATAAA
>NW_006408542.1:11651561-11657991 GCF_000296735.1 Chrysochloris asiatica
AATGTTGTATTCTTGCACCATGCTTATTCAATCTGTATACTGGGCAAATAATCCAAGAAGCTGGATTATATAAGGAAGAAGATGACATTTAAGAATTAGAGAAAGACTCATTAAAAACCTGCAATATGCAGATGGTATAACTGTGTTTGATGAAAGTGAAGAGGACTTAAAATACTTCTTGGTAAAGATCAAAGATCAAAGCCTCCAGTATGGATTGTACTCAAGGCAAACAAAACAAAAATTGTCACAACTGGACCAACAGATAACATTGTGATAAATGGAAAAAAATATTGACGCTGTCAAAGATTTCATTTTTCTCGGATACACAATCAGTGCTCATGCAAGTAGCAGCCAAAAAAATCAAACAACTAATTGCATTAAGTAAATCTGGTGCACAAGACCTGTTTAAAGTGTTCAAAAGCAAAGATATCACTTTGAAGACTAAAATGGGGCTTACTCAAGTGATGGTATTTTCTATAGCCTTGTATGGATGTGAAAGTTGAACAATGAATAAAGCCAACCATAGAAAATTTGATGCAAGCTAAGTATAACATTTGTGGGTTAATGAGCCAGACTGCAAATCTGTTTGAACTGCGAGGTCGGTGGTTCAAGCTCACTACCTTCTCCTTGGAAACCCTATACAGGGTTGCTATGGGTTGGAATTGACACAACAGCACTTCACAACAAGTGTAACATTTTGTTAACATTTAAGTTATAGTGTTGGAGAAGAATATTTAAAGTATCATGGACTGACTACTAGGAGAACAAACAAATCTGTGTTGGTAGAGGTGTAGCCAGAATGCTCCTTAAAAGCCAGTATGGTAAGACTGCATCTTTCTTACTTCAGACATGTTATCAGGAGGGAGCAATCCCCTAGAGTCAGACATCATGCTTGGTAAAATGGAGGGTGAGCAAAACAGAGGAAGACCTCCAACAAGATGATTTGGCACAGTGGCAGCAATAGGATCAAGCGTAGCAACATTTACAAGAATGGCATAGGACAGAGCAGTGTTTCGTTCTGTTGTACACAGGGTCACTGTAAGTCAGAACCATCTCAACAGCATATCTAAACTAACAAAAACAGCATATCTAAGCTAACATTATGTTTATGATTAGCACAATATCCTCCAGCCCTGTCCATAAACTTGAAGTCTCTAAAATGACTGTTTTTGTTTATTGCTTACTTCTGGTTCATATGCTTCTTTGTATATTCAAGATGCTATATTCTTTGATTATAAAATTCCCTGGGCTATTAGAGGAAACACAAATTTAATAATAGCTTTCTAGGTGAAAAAAAAAAAAATAGAAGAAGTAACTAAAGTAAAAGTATACATCCACATTATACTGTAGCTCAATCCTATGATTGTTAACATGTAAAAAAATAGTATTACGTAAGCAAGAAGATAGAATATAATGGTAGTGGTTTATCTTATTATGATGATTTTTGTCCCATTTTTTAATCCATGAAGGAACTTAAGATGGGTGTGTATCCTGATGCAATGTGATTGTTTTTGTACCAATGGCTGTGGTTTGGTAAAGTTATAGACAACCTAGAATAGCAACCAGCTGCTAAATAAAACGTCCACTGTTCAAACTCACCAGCTGCTTCATAGGAAAAAGATGTTGCTCCCATAAATTGTTCAAACTTCTCTTTTTCTGTAGCCTAGTCTAGATGACTTTTTTGTGAAAAATTGAAGGGCTCAAGCCATTATCAGTTTATAAAGACAGGTAAAAATAGGCTGAAAGAATAACAAGAAGGAATGGAGAGAACAACAGAAGAAAATAAGAGAGAATACAAGGTACAACACAGGCAAAAAGTTCTCAGGAACTCTAGGACATTCTAATTCAAAGCACCGATTTTTTACTTGTCCAACGCAGAATGCCTGCATTTATTTCCGGAATTTTAATGTCCTGAAATTAACAGCCTAGCAAGGAACACAAAACAAAGTACAAAAAATCTTTTCCTGAGTCCTCTAAACAAGACATGCTTGATTATGCCCAGATGATTTTTAATTCAACTTTTAATTTCTTTCTGTCATTTTGCATGCTTCTGAGTCATTTCTCCCTAGAAGAATTTTCATATATCCAGGAACTGCAAACTCATTTTAATTTTGTCTAAGCAAATCAAAGAGGAAGATAAACATGATTCTGTAATTAAAATAATTTAATGTATTCCAAATTCTAATCTAAATTATATAAGGTTGCTTATTTGTGACTGTGAATAAGGAAAAGTTGATTACACAACAGTTGGAATGAACAGATATGTTTTTTAACTCCCATCATATATTTAATGTCATTCTTTATTTTTCAAAGTAATCAATTACAATGCTTGTGCTTGTAGAAATTATGTTTGTAGTTTAAAAAATACTCTCAAGTGCTGCTCTTCTTTTAACAGAACAACTCCAAATAATAATCATCATTCCAGTAGGGCAATTCCTTTTTTTTGCAATTAATTTTTTTTACATACAAAGGTGATGTTTTATGCTCAGAACTCTAATTTAGTAAAGTAAATACTCCAATGTACCAATGGAGAAATTACGTATTTGTGTAAGTACAAATCATTTAAAAAGCATTTAATACGTTCTCCAGGATTCTATGTAAATGACGCAAAACAAATGATCTCTGTGCTGTTCTTAAAAATATCCAGTGGTGAGTCTACTCTTGCAAACAGTAATTATTTCTAGCGACGAATTCTTAAAAATCCTTAAAATAATTCATACTCCTGGCTATGTAAATCATCTTCTGAAATAGTAGGTCTATTTTCTCTCTAGTGTCAAGGAAGGCCCAACTAGTAAAACACTGAAAATGTATTTATCTTCTTAATGTGCACACAAAGATTGTGATATGAGGTGGTTATTTTTTTATCCTATCTTCAAAATCATCAAGAGATAAATACATTCTCTCTATAGCCTTATGTCATTCTGTATTTATGCAGACAAGCATATTTTTGTAGAACACTTACATTCTGACTTTCTTCATAAGTTCTTCACTGTAACAATCCTTCTCTGGTGGCTTGAACGTAGTTGTTGAGCAAACCAGAAGGATCTACATAATACTAAAATGAGTTACTGGCATTCAAATAAGTATAAGAGGTGGGAAGATTTTAAATGGATTTCAAAATGATGTGGCACCAACTATTCCTCTCATACCCCCCTCTATCCTCAACTGAGTTTGATTATCCATCGCAATGAACTCACAGGACTTAAACACCATACTAACAGTTATGGGTTTATTAGGGAAGTTAACAGTTTACAACACAGGATCAGAAAATGCTCGGGGCATAGTTGTTGGAGTCAGCTGCTGGTAAATGCCTACTGGACACACCACTCCACTATAAGTCTCATCTTGAAGGCACTTGGCTCTAGCTCCATGGGTCAGCAAACACCGCCCCCCACTTAAGTTCCTGAAGGCAACCCACTCTACAAGTAAACTCTACCCAAAGTCACTCAGATTTACTTGCTCCATAGGCTGGGAAGAACATTACTCTGTCTCATGCTCTGGTCCTAGGTTCTTCTGTGGCTGCTGCTCTGCCACACCTCTGGTGTCACAGCTTTCTGTCCCCTGGATCCAGGAGGTTCAATACACAGAGATCTTGGAGTTCAAAGGATGCGTTCCACTCTTGACTCTTCTTGAGGCTAGTGAGCTCTCCCACTTGCTGCTGCGATGATTCATTTTATATCTATGCTCTAGGTTCAAGTTTTACAATTACAATGAACTCTGCTAACATGCAGAGCTGAATCATGTCACCCTATCAGTATCTTTTCCCATGTTCACTTTGATCAGCAGGGTAAAACCTTGTTTCAAGGGAGTTATAGACTATGGCTAGAAGAGAGACTTTAGATAAGTTGCTATGCCACAAGATTATTCTTAGAATTTCTGCTCCACCAGAATTATCCCAAAATATTAAAAGAGAAATAAATTGGCATCTATAACTGGAAAATATTAGATCATGAGGTTTTTTTCTAAGCTTTGAAATAAGAGAGTATACCACAACTTCTTTAGAAGCAATAAGGTAGATAATTCCCTAACAAAAATTAAACCTGCATATAGAATTGAAGTTCAAGATTAGTGGTGTATCATTGTTTTTGCTAAGTGCTTTGAGTCAGTTCTGACTCATAGTGACCATGAGCAGCTGGTGAGTTTGCACTGCCCACCTTGGTTCAAGATTGGTTCAAACTAGTCTTGAGGTCAAGTGCTTATCCTATAGCTCCACACATGTGGATAGATGATATACCAGGTGCATAGAGGATAAAACAAAGATTTTAATGAGTCTAGAAGAAAGAAAGGAAGAGAAAAAAGACTGCCAAATATTAGACGAAGAAAATACTGTATGTATTAGAAACTTTGTTTTGACTCAACAAGATGCTTTAAAATATTTAGAAAGCTTTGGTATTTACCTAACAGTTGTTGTTAACTGCTGTCAAGTCAGTGTTGACCCATAGTGACCCTGTATAGGATTTTCAAGGAGCAACTGGTGAGTTTGAATCACTGACTTTCTGGTCTAGTACATTTTCCCACAGTGCCACAGTTACTGAACTTTTATTTATTTTAAGAGAATCAGCATAATTTTATTATTATTACAATTATGAGCAGTTTGTAGTTAACTCTTATCTCAAATTTGCTCCATTGAGAATGAGCAACAAGAATCCCCTGGCACCACCAAGACACTGAATATGTATTACAGTAACAACTCCAAGACAGGGACATTTAAGCACTGGAGTATAAAAAATGTAACTCAATTTAGAAAGCGGAGCCAGCATGTACAAACTGAAATAAAGGCCATTCACAACAGAGCTGAAAAAAATCATTGTAAAGAAATATATGTGTCTGTATACATATACATAGGAGTACCTGTGTGGCAAAAGTAGTAAAGTGCTTAGTTACTAACCAAAAGGTTGGCTGTTCTAATCTACCCCAAAGTACCATGGAAATAAGATCTGAAATCTACTTCCATAAACATCAGCCATTGAAAAGCCTATGGAGCTCAGTTCTACTAGAAAATATACTGGGTCACCATTAGGTAGAATCAACTGTTTTGATTTTGTTTTCATACAGATATACACATGTCAGGAGTCCTGGTGTGGTGCTGTAGGAGAAGCAATAGACTGCACAAGGTCAGTTTCAACTGCAAAGTCAGTGGTACAAACTCACCAGCTGCTCCTTGGAAACCCTACACAGGGTCACTATAAGTCAGAACCGATTCCACAGCACACCATCACCACCACCACCCATATACATATTATAGTTGGACAATGAATAAGGCCAACTGTAGAAGAATTGATGCATTTGAATCAGGGTGCTGGAAAACTATATTGACAGTATTATGCACTGCCAGAAGAACAAACAAGTATGCAGTGGAAAAAGTACAGCCAAAATGCTCCTTTGAAGGTAGGATGGTGAAACTTAGTCTCTCATACTTCAGACGGTTTATCAGGAGGGACCAATCAGGCCTGGTAAAGTGAAGAGTCAGCAAAAGAGAGAAGGACCCCCAAAATGAGATGTGCTGACACAGTGATAGTAGCAATGGACTCAAACATAATTGTAAGGATGGCATAGAACCAGGCAGTGTTTAGTTCTGTTGCGCATAATGTCGTTATGAGGCAAAACTGACTCAATGACACCGAATAATTGTGATTTGATTGAAGATTTACAGTGCAAACTGACTTTCTGTTAGAGAATTCACACACATTTTGTTTCAAGATATTGACCGAAGTTTAATAAGACTCTTAAACTTCTTGTGTGGTACCTTTCTTGCCCATAAATAAAGGGGAGAGATGCAATGAGTTAAGTGCTCTTGCAATTCTATTGTTCTTTGATCTATAGACATGGAGGCAGTACAAAAAAAGAAGAGCTGGGCAAAAAAAGGACAGAAGAGTAGCTTAAAGAATAAATCAGAATTAAATGGTCTAGTCTTAGAGAAAATGAAAGAACAAACAATTATTTAATAATGAAGTGGAGAATCCTTCTTGAAAAATGTTACTTGATTTTCAATTCTATCCCATTCTCAGGGACTGGAGTTTCTGATTGGGCAGTAAATTTCCACTCATTAACAAACTTTCCCAGCTGCCACCTGGTCTTAAAGTTTTGTAGCTTCTGATTCTGTGTTCCACTCACATGTAAAGATACCTGACTTTTTTTGCTAGGTACTTGCACACCACTTACAGTCTTGTTAAAACTACAACTGATTTCCACACTCTTTTGGAGCCTGTCCCTTGGCCATCGATTTCTCTTAGGACTTGCATGTGCGTCATCAACAACCTCTCTACTGTATAAATAGAGTTTAGTTCCAGATTATAACCCTTCCCAGTCTTCCCCATTGAGACCTGTTAATCAGGCCAAACCTAAAAATTTTTCAAGATTGAGCACTGCCAGACTACTTGCTTATCTTATTTTGCTAACACAGATGACCTTTTTTTTTTTTTTTTTTTTT
>NW_006408542.1:11664961-11687989 GCF_000296735.1 Chrysochloris asiatica
AGGGTCGCTATGAGTCGGAACCGACTCTACGGCACATCACCACCACCACCACCACCACCACCACCACCACCACCGTGATCCTGGTGTGGCGCTGTGGAATAAAGCACTGGACATTAAAGTCTGTTTGAACCACAAGGTCAGCCGTTCAAACTCACCAGCTGCTCCTTGGAAACCATATACTGGGTCTCTATGAACCAACTCGAAAGCACTTAACAAGAATGTGGTGTGGTTGGGGGAGCATGGTGATTCTGTAGGATAAACACAGAACTGTGAACCACAAAGTCAGTAGTTTAAGCCCACTAGCCCCTCCACGGGAGAAAGATGAGGCTTTCTGCTCCGGAAAAGATTAAAACACTACATAAGGTCACTCTGAGTCAGAAACGACTTGAAGACACATAATAACAACTATGGTAAATTTTGTTCTATCTATGTATAAAGTTTCCAGAAGTCCTTCCAGGTTTCAGAAAAGATGAGAAAAGTGACTGAGGATTTAGCTGGTCAGCTAAATAAATTATTACAGATGAGGACAAGTGATCCTATAGTAGAAACAGAACGTGAACAAACTAGTCTCCATCCAAAATCAAAGAATCCACTGCCAACAAGAGATGATGACAAAACACAGTGAAGGGGGGCTGAGAGAAGAGGAGAAGGGATGAAAAAGTCATCCCAGAAAAGGACCATCTTTGCAGAGTGACTATACCAGTGAACAAATGAAGAATTGCACCAACCATGAACACCAGCAGCAGACAATGGATAGCAGGACAGACTGAGCTGCCCAGACACATTAAAATAAAGCACAATGAGAGAACAATCAATGTGTACTAGACTCCCCCTCCACACTGTATGCAACGGTCTCTTCTCCATTCCACTAAAACCATCTTGGGAAGGATGGAAAAATGTGAAAACCTTGAATTGAGTATATGCCAACCCATTTTAAGCTGGGGAAAAATAACAAAACAGAATTACTTTTAGTTGGAGAGTTAGGTTTTTCATTCTCTTTGTGAGAATAAGGGCTTGAAGACAAGATGAGATCAACTATTAAATAAGAGAGAGATGTCTTCTTCACATATCTGCAAATTTTGACAACTATCTCACCTCACAATGAATTTAGAATGAACTTTTTTTTTCACTTAGAAATAGAAAACAAATCTTATACCACAAACTAAGAACACAACATCACTGGATGTACTCTTGTCATTTGTTTTTCTGATTACCCTAAATTAGGTTAAGGAGAAAAATCTCCAACTAAGTAAAAAGAGAGAAACTGTTATGAGGTGAAACTTCAGTGAAATTCTGCCCTGTTACATTTTGTTAAGAAGATGAAAATGCCACACAAAGGGATTTCAGGGATGAATTATTATATTTGCAAATGAGTGTAATGAAAATTACCAAGGTAGTACTGTGCACTTAAATGTACTGTGCAATGTTTCCTCAAATTTTAATGTAAAATAATTGTTCATTTCTTCTAAGAAATAGTTAAGGTTGCTAATTCTTTTGTTGTTGAGGAGCTCTGGTAGCGTAGTTCCTCAAATTTTAATGTAAAATAATTGTTCATTTCTTCTAAGAAATAGTTAAGGTTGCTAATTCTTTTACATAAATTAATATGCTCTGAACAATAAAGCTAACAGCCCAGTAAAGTTTATAAAATGTAGCTGTGGAGCTGTCTGTTTCCAGGGCTTTAGTCCAGGAGCTAAATAGCAGTTTCTATTTCTAGTCAACTACTATCTTTATTAAATTACTTCCTTGACTAGCTGATAGCTTTTTTAAGACTTAAATTCTAAGGGAAATCATTACTTTTTTTTTTTAATTCATTCAGTTTAGGAATGTAATTTTCAAAGTAATCAAACTCATCCTGATTATATTTTTGAGTTGTCTAAATATACTGAAAATAATATTATATCTGTAACAGTAGTATGGAATATCACTCCTGCTGACTTTATTACTCCTTGTGGAAACAGACGCAAGTGTAGCTAAATTCACAAAGAATTATGTTATCATATTTCATAACTATTCATAGCATTGGTCGTGGCAGTGTACCATGGAGTCGGTTCCAACTCAGACCCTGTGTAGGTTTTTAATTTATCTCCAAATCCTCCTCTTTCTCCTTGGGAACAGCTGGTTGTTTCAAACTGCTCACTGAGGTTAGCAGCCCGACTCGTAACCACTATGCTACCAGAGCTGCTTATACATAGTATTAAGTTCTATTATAACACCAAACAAAATGCATTTTAGTCAAGATAACAAATGATTTTTTTTTTTTTTTACTATTGTGCCCTTATTCATGCAGCTCTTTGAACAACAGTTCCAGAGAAGCAAACGCAACAAAGAACAATTAAAGAAAAAGCCACCACTGGAGATAGTGGATAAGAGTCCTGCAATTTTAGATGACGATCTTAAATGTATTTTGTTAGATATAAGATGGTAATGATAATGGATGCTCTCCTCTGTGCAGCAAAATTACAAAATGTGTTTTTAATGAATATAGCATGCTGGTTATGTTTATCTGACATCTATTTGAAATTAAAATGCCTTAAAATATTATGCAGAAAGTTTTAACTCTAATAATATAAAATCATTTTAGTCACAAAACTTTAACTAATCACAGTACAGAACTGCTGATTTTTGTCTAACTCTTTAAAAAGTTAGAACAAATTGCTCATTATATATTCCAATGCGACAATAATTTACTATCCTGTAAAACTGAAACCAGATTTGTTTTACTGTTTTGTAAATAAAGACATTGAACTAGACTGCTTCATAATCCTCACACGAAGATTCTCAGATTCTCTCCTGTATTTTACTTCACTTTTCATGCTAGCTTTCAGCCACAAGGCATAGCATTTATTTTGATTTTGTTTTTTAAATACAAGAGAATAACAATAGAACACACAGATTATCAACTGTGAGACTTGGCTACCCCTTTGGCATCTCAAATTTTTACCATTCTGAATATGGATGGATTGATAATCCCTTTGGATTTTAAATTAATGCTAAATTTAGTCTGGGAGAGGCCTGGCATAATTCCCTCAGGTCTAGACTCAGATCAATGTCCTTAGAGAAATATGAATCAAAGAGAATGCTGGTAGCAATTCAGGTTTCAAGACAGTTTAATTTATCTCCAAAGCTATCTGTGAATCCCAGAATACAGCAAAACTTGACTTCGAGGAGTATGACTAATAGTTCATAATAGTTTAAGAATGTCTATGTGAGATAAGGGACATCAAGTTCCATTGGCATAACATAGTCCACAAAAACAATGTTTTACAACCTACTTTGGTAAGTAGAGACCAGGGTCTTAAAAGCATGTGAGCGGCCATCTAAGGTGCAAATATTGGTCTCTCCTTGCCCGGTACAAGTAAGAGTGAAGAAAATCAAAGATGTCTGTAAACAATTAGTCCAAAGAATTAATACATCACTGGAATATCAGACTTTATGACTCTGAAAACAGAAGCTCTAAATTAGATGATGTCCAGCTACCATTACTGGCCACCCTAAAAGGGATCACATTAGAGGGTCTTTAATAGAGTTGGGAACAAATGTGGAACAAAACTCAAAATTATTTCTTTAAAAAAGTTTACTGGTCTGACAGAGACTGGTAAAATCCCCAAGACCATAGTCCTTAGTCATCCTTCAAGCCTGGAACTGAATTTATACCCATGGCTCAACTTTTAGCGAAACAATGCACAGGCCTATAAGGTGAACAATAACACAAGGGACGTATAGTCTTTAGAATAATTAGCAATACAAGATCAAAAGGGTAGAATTTGCCCTGCGATAAAGCTCAGAAAGCATGTGTGATAGGTAAGGTTTTGTGTCAGCTTGACAGGATTCTCACTGCATTGGCAGTTAAAGTGTGGTAAGCCCCCAAAGGAGCTCTGGTACCGTAGTGGTTACAAATTGGGCTGCTAACCTCAAGGTCGGCAGTTCGAAACTACCAGCTGTTCCACGGGAGAAAGATGAGGCTTTCTGCTACCGTAAAGATTTACCACCTTGGAAACACTGTACAGGGTCACTACAAGTTCAGAACTGACTCCAGGGTACTTAACAACAACAATAAGAATCCCCCAAGGTAAGTTCTGCTATGAGCAGCCAATCACTTGAAAGGAAGTCTTCTTCCAAGGTGTGGTCTGCTTCCAATATATTGAACACTGAAGCAAAGCTTGCTTGCATTATGCTAAATCTGGATTCTTCTTCTGACTCTTCATCACACCTCCAGTTCTTTAGACTTGTGCAAGTGGTGTGCTCTTTTACCTGCTGATCTTGGGAGTCATTAGCAACTAGTCATCTTACCTACCCAAGCTGCCTACCTACTGTCTGACCTGCTGCTGACTTTGGTGACTTTGGTTCATCAGCCCTGTAGTTACATGAGTCAGAAGAATCAAGCCAGATGTCTGATCAATGGACTTGGGATTTAACTCACTCTACAACTGTGTGAGCCATTTCACTGATAAAAACTTCTCTTTATAGATACATAAATCTTCTGTCACTTTTTCATATTGTGGTGGCTTGTGTGTTGCTGAAAGTTATGCCACCAGTATTTTAAATACCAACAGGGTAAATCTCATCTGAATCTGGTTTGAACCTCTGGCAGTTCCCTGTCAATATACTGTTGCAGTCATTATTTAATTACCTTTAGCACAATTTTACTTGCATGTGAGACGATACTGTCTGATGATTTCCGCATTCTGTTGGGTCACCTCTCTTTGGAATGGGCACAAACAGGGATGTTTTCCAATAAGTTGGTCAGGCAGCTGTCTTCCAGATTTCTTCTAAAGAGTATTCTGACTGTACTTCTTCTAAGGCAGTTTTGTTTGTTCTTCTGGCAGTCTATGGTATTTTCAATATTCTTCAACAACACATACAATAAATAAAATAATTAAAATGCATCAATCTTCTATGTTTTTCCTTATTCAATGTCCAACTGTAACACATATATGCTTAGTTCTGACTCATAAATGACCCTGTATAGGGTTTCTGAGGAGAAGCTGATGAGTTTGAATGGTCCATGTTCTAGTTCCTTGCAATCCAGGACTTATCCTACAGTGACATACCAGGACTCCAAACATGCACATTAGGTGATTGAAAAATACCTTATCTTGGGCTAGGTGCACGTTAGTCCTCAAAGTGACATCTTCACTCTTTGATACTTCAAAAAGGTCTTGCATAGCACATTTGCCTAACGCAATATGTCATTTGATTTGGCGGGTACTTCCATTAGCATTGTTTGTGGATCAATGCAAAATGAAGTCTTTGAAAACGTCAATCTTTTCTCCATTTAATATGATGTTACTTCTTGGTTGTCTTGTAAGAATGTTACTTTTCTTTACATTGAGATGCAATCTCATCTGAAGGATGTAATTTTTTACATTCAGCAGTAATGAAATCAGCAATTTCAACTATTTTTTGCTTCCAGCAAGCACGCTTGTGTCATCTATATACTGCAAGATGCTAATGAATGTTGTTACAATCATGATGCTACATTCTTCTTCATATCATTCAGCATACAGATTGAATAAGTATGATGAAAGTATACAACTCTGATGTGCATGTTTCCTGGTTTTAAACCATTAAGTATCCCCTTGCTTTGTTATAAACAACGGTGTCTTAGACTATGTACAGGTTCCTCATGAGCACAAATAAGTGCTTTGGAAAACTCATTATTTGCAATGTTATCCATAGTTTGTTATGATCCATACAGTCAAATGCCTTTGCATTCAATAAAGCACAAATAAACATCTTTCTGGTATTCTAAGCTTTCAGCCAAGATCCAGCTGATGCAAATGGTTATATCCTTGATTCCACATCCTCTTCCAAATTCAACTTGAATTTCTGGCAGTTCCCTGATGATATACTGCTACAACCATTTTTTAATTCCTTAATTAAGCAAACTTTTACTTGCATGTGATATTAATGATATTATCTAGTGATTTCTGCATTCCATTAGGTCACCTTTCTTTGTAAAGGGCACAAATATGGCTCTCTTCCAATCAACTGGCCAGGTAGCTGTATTGCATATTTCTTGACATAAACAAATAAGTACCTCCAGTTCTGCATCAATTTGCTGGAATATTTCAATTAATATTCTTCCAATTCTTAGAGCCTTGTTTTTTGTTGTTTTTGTTGTTGATTTTGCCAGTGTCTTCAGTGCAGCTTAGACTTCTTCCTTCAGTACCATCAGTTCTTGATCATATGCTACCTCTTGAAATATTTGAACATCGACAAATGATTTTTGATATAGTGACTATGTATTCCTTCTATCTTCTTTTGATGCTTCCTGCATCATTCAGTGTTTTGCCTATGTTGTTGTTGTTAAGTGCCATGGAATCTGTTCTGATTCATAGTGACCCCACATAGGGTTTTTGAGGAGCGGCTGGTAGAGTTGAACTACCATCTTATAGTTCAAATTGATCTTGTGGTCCAGTGCTTATCCTACAGTGCCACACCAAAACTCTACGTTGCACATAGAATTCCTCAATATTGCAAGTTGAGACTTGAATATTTTCTTCAGTTATATCAGCTTGACAAATGCTGAGTAAGTTCTAACTCCAGGTCTTTGCACATTTCATTAGAATATTTTACTTTGTCTTCTCAAGTTGCCCTTTGAAATTTTCTGTTCAACTCTTTTACTTCATTTCTTCCAGTCCCTTCAGCTTCTCTATATTCAAGAGCAAGTTTAGAGTCTCTTCTGACATCCATTTTAGCATTTTCTTTTTTCACTATCTTTTAAATTACTTTTTGCTTTCTTCATGTATCATGTCTTTCATGTCAACCATCACTCCTCTAGTCTTTGGTCATTAGTGTCTAATGCATCAAATCTGTTCATGAAATGGTCTTTAAATTTAATTGGTATATATTCAAGGTCATATTTTGACTCTATCGGATTTATTCTAATTTTCTTCAGCTTCAACCCAAACTAACATAAGAGCAATTGTAGTCAGTTCCACTGATAGCCCCTAGCCCTGCATTGGCTGATGAAATTGAGTTTCTCCATCATCCATACAATTTGATATCTGTGTATTTCATCTGGTGAGACCACTGTTGTTGAAAACGGGTATCTGCAATAAATAAGTCATTGGTCATGAAAAACTCTATCATGATACAGCATTGCTACCATCACCAAGGTCTTACTTTTCAACCACCAAACCTTACTTTTTGTTTCCAATCACCAGTAACTGCCAATGCATTCTAATTCGTGTTTGATCAATTTTTGACTGAAGAAGTTGGTAGAATTCTTCAATTTTGTCACCTTTGGCTTTAGTGGTTGGTGCATAAATTTGAATAATAGTGGTATAAACTGGTCTTCCTATATTCTATAGAACGTTTCATGGTCTGATTATTAATGCATGTTTGCAGTTCTTTATTCTCATTTTTAGTTGTGCCTCATTAGTAAGTGAAGGTCCCAAAAACTTTGCTTTATTCACATCATGAATGTCAACTCTACTTTGATAAGGCATCTATCTATTCCCCAGTCATATTTGGAATGCCTTCTAACCTGAGGGGCTCATTTTCCAGCATTCTATGAGACTACTGTTAAGATTTTCTAGAACTAACCTTTTAGAAGTGATCTGCCTCTCTTCTTGCCTTGTCTACAGCTTAATCTAGAAGATCTACTGAATTTTGTTCACCATGAGTGAACTTGCTGGCATTTAAAATTCCAGTGATATAACTTCCAGCATCATAGCAACACACAAGTCACACAGTATGACAAACTGACACAGGGGTGGTGGCATTAACATTATAGAAATGAGGATTTACAGTACATTGGATAATCACATCAGATAAGGGCTGATCACATCAGATCATATCATAGGTTATTACCTTATTACACAACTGCTAAGCCACTGACAATCTTCACCCAGCCAAAGTGACCCATATTTTGGAAAGACAAACATTCAAATATAGCTGGAAATTTTAAAATGTGTTCCATAATTGTTGATAATTATTTCTACTGACATAATTTTTGTTCACATGAAAGAGTATACAAATTCTATTTATCTATACTTTCTCTGTAAATAAGAATGAATTGCAATTGTTCAGTTAGAACATTTTAAAAATCAAAACGATTTCCCATTAATATCAAAAGTTTTTAGGATGAATAAATTCTATATATAGTTAACTTATATACACTATGAGTCTACTTACTGGCATACTAACATTAATATGTTAAAAATACCGTCTATAAAACAACTGTATCTATTTGTTAAATCGACCTTAAAATGTTAAACACATTACTTCCAATAGAAAATCATTTCTATTGTAATTTCTTCAAGTCATTAAAGTTAAGCAGGCAGTTTGTGAAATCACTTTCAATAGCAATCAAAATATTTTCCCTTTATAGTTCCTCTTTGTTGTTGTTGCTAAGTGCTGTTGAGTTGGTTCAGACTCATAGTGACCCTCTATAGGGTTTCAAAGGAGCAGCAGGTGAGTTTGAACCACCAACCTTATGGTTCAATTCGACCTCACAATCCAGTGCTTTATCCCACAGCACCTTATCAGCAGCTAAACTAAAACAGTGCAAGATGAGGGTAGCAACGTCTCCCCTGGCTTTCCTTATTGCCTATTACTAGTTTTCAACTCTTTTCCCTCTGACTCGTATGGTTTACTGACATAGACGTAACTAACCTACAAGGGTTCCCATTCCAATAATATATATATATAACAGAAAGCAAGAGTGACATTTATGATTACCTTGAATTTACTCTATTGCTCATTTAGAAAAATAAAATGTCTAACTTCTTTATGGCAAAATACTGGGCCAGTTATCATGAAACATCCTCACAGTATGTTGTTGTTGTTAAGTGCCATCGAGTCGGTTCCGACCCATAGCGACCCTGTACAGGGTTTCCGAGGGTGTAAATCTTTACGGGAGTAGAAAGCCTTATCTTTCTCCCGCAGAGCGGCTGGTAGTTTCGAACCGCTGACCTTAAGGTTCGCAGCCCGATTCGTAACCACTACGCTACCAGAGCTCCTCGCAGTATAGAACTCTTTAAAAAGGGATATTGTAGTACCAAGTAATAACAATAATGTTGTTGTTACTAAGTGATGTTATGTCGGTTCTGACTCATAGCAATGCTATAGAGGGCTTCCAAGGAGAAACTGGTGAGTTTAAACCGCAGACCTCGCAGTTCAAACAAACCTTGTGGCCCAGTGTTTATTCCATAGTACATACAATAAACATATTTTAAAGCAGAAAGAAACCTCTAAAATCACACAGAAAAACTGACAAAAATTGAGCACAATCCCCATCCGAGGTCAAAAAAGGACAAAAAAGCAGAATTCGGAGAAGTATGAAAATTCTGGTGCTGGCATCTACAGTGGTATCCCAAGAGGCTTATAGCTTCATGCTTAACAAGCTGTGTTACTAGAAACTAGTGAATAAACCTAGGGGCAGTACCAAAGGGAAGTTAAATAGAAACTTCCACCAAAAGATTAATCCCTGAGAGCTGATATCCTTAGTGAAAGAATGAACTAGAATTTTAAAAAGAAGCACAAGAAAGTAAAGAAACTTGCCTATTCATTGACTTTAGCTCTCAGGTGAAGAAGAAAGACTGTATCTCCTGAGAATTCTTGACTGAAAGCCTAACCTAACATGAATTTCTGTTAAAATCACAAATTCAAGTTAAAATCACTACTGGCTTCTGTGTCCACAAAGCCTTCACTGATAATTTAAAGTGGTCCTGGATATGCCATCCCCCTTGACACCAAATAAAGACTGATGCAATCACTCTGGAAGCAAGCACCTGAAAACCAGACTTGAAAGAATTACCAAAGATAAACTCCCAAAGAACAGAAATTTACAATAAAAATTTGTTTAAAATGCAAAACTATCAATCTACCATAAGCCTAAGTCAGCAAAAATAATGAACAATAGCCCCAGACTAACAAAGTAGCAGATAGAATAGTCAGATACAGAATTTTAATAATTATATTTACTATATTTAAAAATACAAAAAAGCTGACATGGAACAGATTTTAAATAAACAAAAAGACAACCTAGTTTAAAAATCAAAAAGAGAAGAGGAAGACTTGAAAAGGCACTTACAATCACACATACCCCCAGATGGTCCACAGGCACCTCAAAAGATGGTCAATCTTATTAGTAAACAGGGAGACAAAATCACCATTACATACTAAAATCAACTGGCAAATTTTAAAAATCTTGTCAATATAAAATTCAGTAAGGGGAATTCTCATGTAAATAATAGAATTTTTTATAATGGAACGAAGATGCTTGTTGCATGTAATGCCATTAGTGAACCTCTCACATCATAAAACCAAAAAAAAAATTAATGTACAGAATATATAAAATTCAACAGACATACAATTAAATGATATCATTTATGGCTGCTTGTACATGGAAAAAAGGAGTTATGGTAGTGTAGTGAGTTACACATTGGGCTGTTAACTGCAAGGTCAGAAGTTCAAACCCAACAGCTGCTCCATGATAGAAATATGAGGATTTCTGCTCCCATCAAGATCTACAGTCTCAGGAACCCTATACAGGGTCACTCTGAGTAGGAAACGACTGGCCAACACTTAACAAAAACAACAAACATAAAAATAGACAATGGTAAAGAAATAATAGTATGAAAGTCAGAATGGTGATTACCTCTGCAAGTGGGAAGATAGTGACAGAGGAAAAGCAAACAGTAATGCTTTGGGGTGCTTACAGTATTCTATTTATAACCTGGATAGAAGTTTTTTTTTTTAATAATCATTTGTGAAATATACATATAATTTGATATTTGTTGTTGTTTTTCTGAAGTGTTGTCCAATTGGTTCCTACTCCCTGTGTACTATCCCGCAGTGCAGCACCACACCAGAACTCAAATTTTATGCTGTTGTTGTTGTTAAGTGCTATCGAGTCAGTTCCGACCCATAGCAACCTGCATAGGGTTTACAAGGAGTGGCTGGCCATTTATAGTACCAATACAAATTAATAAGTTGATGTAAATATTGAAACTAATAGTGATATACTTACTCTTCCCTTACTTTCTCATTTTCCAATATTTTACATTTACAATAGTATAATATCTACTATTTGACTATTTTGCACAGTAACGATGTAAGTCTGGCAATAACGAATACCAATGTGCTAGGTGAGACTAACCCTGGCCATTATGTGGTGACTTGGCTGGACTGTGATTCTCAGTGGTTTCACAGTTATATAATGATGTCACAATCCTTCATTTTGTGATCTTTCATCTTTGCATAACACTGATTTTCATAATGATCTGATTTTTGGACCTAACCATGTCTTTAAGTGAGGAGTGGTTGTAGGTGTTATTACAGAGTTCATTATTGCTGTTATCGTTTAGTGCCATTGAGTTGGTTCCAACTCAGTGAATCTATATAGAGTTTCCTAGGAGTGGCTGGTGGGTTTGAACCGCTGACCTGTGGTTAGCCAACCAGTGCTTATCCTATAACACCACACAAAAATTGATTATTCATCAATTTTTCCATGTGTTCCTCAATTCTTAGAGTCTTCTTTGAAATTCGTTTGTGACCATTTATCTATTACTGGTAGCAGCAAGGAGCTCAAGTATAAAAACACTTGAGAAGATGGTGCAGGACCAAGTGTTTCATTCTGTTGTACATAGGGTAGCAATGAGTCAGAACTGACTAGAGGGCACTTAACAACAAAAACAATTACAGTTCCAGGAGAAAATCTGACACAGAGAATAAGGATAAAGGTAATATTTAAAAATATCTGGGTCTTGGTTTTTCAGAATTGTTGAAAGAGAGCATTCCTAAAATTCAGGAAACCCTATAATCCCAAAATGAAAAAAAATAAAGACATTTTTAAAATGCACTTACTGTTGTCATTGTTGTTAGGTCACACCTAGTTGGTTCTGACTCATAGCAACCCTATGCACAACAGAACGAAACAATTCCTGGACCTGTGCCATCCTCATAATTGTTGTTAGGTTTGAGCCCATTGTTGCAGCCACTGTCAATCTATCTAGTTGTGTGTGTGTGTGGGGGGGGGGGTCTTCTCTTTCACTGATGCTCCACTTTTCTAAACATGATGTTCTTCTCCAGAAACTGTTCTCTTCTAACTACATGTCCAAATTAAGAGAGGGATAGTCGCAATATCTTTGCTTCCCAGCAGAATTCTGGCTATATTTCTTCCAAGATAAATTTGTCTGTTCTTCTGCCAGTTCATGGTATTTTCAGTATTCTTCTCCAACACCATAACACAAATGCATCAATGCTTCTACAGTCTTGTTTAATCATTGCTTAACTTTCACATGCATATGAAGCGACTGAAAACAGGATGATTTGGGTCAGTCACATCTTATTCCTCAAAATGACATCTTTGCTCCTTTACACTTTAAAGAGGTCTTCTGCAGCAGATGTGCCCAATGCAATCCATAACTTGATTTCCTGGCAGCTGCTTCCATGAACATTCATTGCAGAGCCAAGAAAAATGAAGTCTTTGACAATTTAAATCTTTTCTGTTTATCACAATGTTATTTATGGGTCCAATGGTATGTTTACTTTACAATATAGGAAATCCATACTGAAGACTGTAGTCTTTGATCTTCCTCAGTAAGCATTTCATGTCCTTTTTGCTTCCAGCAAGAAAGGTTGTATCATCTGTATATTGCAAGTTGTTCATGAGTTTTTATCCAATCCTGATTTCATGTTCTTCTTCATATAATCGAGTTTCTTGGATTATTTGCTCAGCATAAAGATTGAATAAGCATAGTGAAAGGATACAGCCTTGATACACATCTTTCCTGATTTTAAACTATTTGACATTCCGTTGTTCTGTTGGAATATTTGCTACTTGGTCTATGTAAGTATTCTGGAATATCCATTCTTTGCAATGTTATGCATAGTTTGTTATGATCCACACAATCTAATGTCTTTACAAAACCAATAAAGCACAAGTAAACATCTTTTCTGTTATTCTATACTTTCAGCCAAGATCCATCTCATAATAGGAATGATATACCTCATTCCATGTCCTCTTCTGAATCTGGTTTGAATTTCCAGCAGCTACATGTCAACGTATTGCTGCAAGCAATTATAAATTATCTTCAACAATATGTTGCTTGCATGTGATATTACAGATATTATTCAATACTTTCTTTATTCCATTGGGTCACCTTTCTTTGGAATGGGCAAAAACATGGGTCTATTCCAATCAGTTGGCCAGATATCTGTCTTCCAAATTTCTTGACATGGACAAGTGAGCATCTCCAGCACTGGATCAATTTGTTAAAACATTTCAATTTGTATTCTATCCATTCAAGGAACCTTGTTTTTCACCAATGCATGCAGTGCAACTTGGACTTCCTTTAGTACCATTGGTTCTTGATCATATGCTACCTCTTGAAATGAATGAACATCAACCATTTCTTTCTGGATCAGAGACTCTGTCTATTTCTTCCATCTTCTTTTGATGCTTTCTGCATCATTCAATATTTTGTTTGTAAAACCCTTCAATATAGCAAGTAGAGACTTGAATTGCTTCTTCAGTTTTTTTCAGTTTTGAGAAATATTGAGCGTGTTTTTCCCTTTTGGTTTTCTAATTCCAGCTGTTCGCACATTTCATTGTAATACTCTGTATTCTCAAACTGCTTTTCATAATATACAGAATTGCAGGAAATGAAAGTCAAAGAAACTATCTAAAACTCAGCCAAAGATAAACATTACACTTCATATAAAGGAAGAAAAATTAATCTGTCAACTGACTTCCAAAAGCCACAGCGACTTCCCAACAATAGTAAAAAAAAAGAAAGAAAAAACTGTAAAATAATGTTTTCAAAATAATGTTGTTGTTGTTGTTGTTACATGCCGTGGAATCGGTTATGACTCATAGTGACCCTGTACAGGGTTTCTGAGACTGTAAATCTTTACGGGAGCAGAAAGCCTCATCTTTCTCCCGTGGAACAACTGGTAGTTTCAAACTGCTGACCTTAAGATTTGCAAACCGATTCATAATCACTACGCTTTTCAAAATAAGAGAAACTAATTGCCAAAGTAGAATTCTATGTTCAACAAAACTATCTTTCAAGCACAAGGACAAAATAAAGAAATCTTAGACCCTCAAATGATTAAATGACTTACTTTATTAAAAATAAATAAATAAACTTCACAAGCCCTTTTATTTATTACAGGTAGGATTGTCCCTGGAAGACAAACTAACAATGCCTTCAAAATCTCAAGTTTCTTTACCCTAGTCCAGAAAACTGCAACCCCTTCTAAGAAACCCCTAAAAATCATAACTAAATAACAAGTTCTAAGAATATAACTCAGGTATACTAAGAGGAAGAGGAAGGACAATGCAGTAAATGGTGTTAGAGCAAATGGTCCAAATTTGGGAAGAGGTGAGCAAGGCAGGAGAAGATATTGAATTGAAGGACACTACTGAAAATAACACTTGAAAGCACTGGAAAAAAACAAAAACAAAAAACTGTAGGTGAATTCGTTTATGAAGTTCAGATAAGAAATCATTTTTAAACAAGACAAAGAAGGATAAAACTTAAAGGAAAACATCGATAATTGTAGGTTATTCAAAATTAAGACTGGGGGAAGTTCTTTGCATCACATATAATCCACAAAGTAATTTGAAGTGAAAATCTGGAATAAAATAATAATAAATCCTTAGTATAGTACTTTAGATTGGGCTGCTAACCACAAGGTTGGCAGTTCAATCCCAACAGCTACTACTTGGAAACCCTACACAGGGTCACTATGAGTTGGAGTCAACTCAATGGCACTTAACAAGAACAAGAACAATTAGAAGAAAACTCAAGCTGTATTCAGAAGAGGACATAGAGCTAAGGACATCACTGCTCACATCAGATGGATTTTGGCTGAAAGCAGAGAATACCAGAAAGATGTTTTCTTGTGCATTATTGCCAGTGAAAGGCTTCTGACTGTGTGGATCATGAAGTTATGGATAACACTGTAAAGAATGGATACTGCAGAACACTTGATTGTGCTCTTGATGAATCTATACATAGAAAAGGTAGTCAACTGGACAGAACCAGGGGATACTGAATGGTTTAAATTCAGGAAAGGTGTGCATTAGGACTATATTCTTTCACCATATTTATTCATTCATTCGTATGCTGAGCAAACAATCAGAGATGCTGGATTTTATGAAGAAGAGCATGGCTTCAAGATTCGATAAAAAGTCATTAACAACCTGCTATGTGCAGATGATAAAAGCAAAGATAAAAGCATGATGAAAGCAAAGAACACTTAAAATACTTAACTGATGAAGATCAAGGATCACAACCCTAGTATTGGTTGCACCTCAAATTGTAATTAAAACAAAAATCTTCACAACTGGACCAATAAAAAACATCAAGATAAAAGGAGAAGTGATCGAAGTTGTGAAAAACTTAATTTTGCTTGGATCCACAGTCATCACTCATGGAAGCAGCAGTCAAGAAATGAACAAAGTATTGCACTAGCAAATCTGTTGCACAAGACCTCTTTAAAGTGTTCAAGAGCAAAGATATCAGTTAGAAGACAAAGAATTGCCTCAGCCAAACCATGGTATTTTTCAATTGCCTCATATAAATGCAAAATAACAAAAACCACAGAAGGAGCTCTGGTAGCGTAGTAGTTTAGATTCAGGTTGATAATCTCAGGGTCAGCAGTTCGCAACTACCAGCTGTTGTTCTGTGGGAGAAAGATGAGGGTTTATGCTCCTGTAAAGATTTACAGCCTCAGACACCCTGTACAGGGTTGCTATGAGTTGGAAATGACTCCATGGCACATAGCCACCACCACCACCACCATAGAAGAATTGCTGCATTTGACTTATGATGTGGGAGAAGAATATTGAAAACATCACAGACTGCCTGAAGAACAAACAAATCTGTGTTGAAAGAAATACAGCTACAATGCTCCTTAGGAAGGATGGTGAGACTTCATCTCTCATACTTCAGACATGTTATCAGGAGGGACCAGTCCATGGAGAAGGACATTATGCTTGGTAAAGAGAAGGTCAGTGAAAAAGAGGAAGACCCCCAATGAGATGAACTGGCACAGTGACAGCAACAACGGGCTTAAGTGTTACAATTGTGAGGATGGCACACGACCAGACAGTATTTCCTTCTATCGTGTATAAGGTTGCTATGGGTCACAGTCAACTCGATAGCACCTTACTACAACAACTAGAAAAAAACAGACAAAAGAAGGTAACACTTCACAGAAATGGAAGCACAAATGGTACAGTATAAACAGGTATTGTACTCGCATTGTTAATTATTGTTGTTTGTTGCTGTTGAGTGGATTCTGACTCATGGCCATCTTACGTCTACGGAATTATGCCGAAACCAGAATATGACCTGAGGGTGTGCAGCATATCACATAGGCACAGCAAGAACGTATTTATGGTATTTCTTCCTTTATTAAAATTTAAGTCTACTGTTTAATAGTCACTGATTAGATAAAATCTATTTTGAATTAACCCAATCAGCTGAAAGTTAATATCCTATTTTATACGTTAAGTGCTTGACAACACTAGGTTGCAGGTTTGAACCCACCAAGAGGATCTTTGGAAGACAGAACTGATGATCTGCTTCAGAAAGGTCACAGCCATGAAAACACTATGGAGCAATCTACTCTGCACACATGGTAGTGAGTCAGAACACTACCAACAACACCACCATTAACAACAATATCTCTAATAGCATCATCACCTCCAGGAACTTTTATCACACAGACTCAACATTTGTGATCTCTAAATGGACCCTGCCCCCCAAGCAGGACCTATATGGCTCCTTGTGCTGGAAATCTATTGTTCTTTTATAACTAAGTCTCTCAAGCACTCTAATTACTGTTTGCCCCTCTCAGCTACGTTCCAAAAGGGTGTCCATGAGTCAAATGTCTCCCTTTTCCCTTACCAATGACACAGAAACCTTTAAACTAACCAAAAATATGTCAGCATGCACTAAACCCTGAAACCTCATCCTGCTTGTGGCACATAAGCCCTCTCTCACAGTTCCTTCTTCTTGTTACCTTGTGTCAGTTTGCAGTTCACTGTGCGACTATTAGTTAAATCATGCTATAGTTTCCACTCCGGAACCTGTGAGTATTAAATTGTTTGATTTCTGACCTTCCTATGAGAGTCTCACTTCCTCATGCTACACCTGACAAACCATACAAAACACCCATGACCCCACTTAGGTCATATTTAATACACCCAAGAGAAATGAAAATGTCCACAAAATGCATATCCACAGAAAGATTTGTTCAAGCTGCTTGCTTCATAGCATCTTCTTACATAGTAATCAAAATGAAAACATCCTGTTTATTAACAGAACACTGGATAAACAAATTTAGTGGCTGCCTGTTGAGAAATGAAGATACAAAAGGCCTCAGCTTTCTTAGCAAAAGGAACAAAATTAAGTCCCACAGTGTACTTTCAAACTGATGTTTTGCTGTTTTCTAAAAGCAATTTAAAGGCTATATGTTACTAGTGACTAGAATCTGTTGCTTAGCACGAGTTTGATTTTTTTTAAAAATTAAGTTTTGACACACTGTGGTAATGGTTACGGAAAAGAGAATACACTCCAAAGGACAATTAGAGCTAGTGGGTAGAGGTTAAGGACTATCAATGCCAGCTCAAAATGAGGAAGACAATTGTCACACTCAGAGTCTAGGTACTCCTGAGTTCATACATCAAACCTAATTGGGATGATGACTTGCAGGATTGTTGTAGAGGCAAGAAGTATAATGGTTAAGAGCTTGTTTTCTGGAATGGCTGGAGCCTATGTTCAAAGACCAGCACAACCACAAAATAGCTGTTTTAACTTCATCAAGAAATAGAACGAATATACAGTTCCAAGCTTCAGTGTTATGACTCTTGTAAGAATTAAATGAGATGATGTATGAATGGTTTACTATAACACATGATATCCAGTAAGCAGCTATTAGTATATGTTGTTGTTTTAGATGCCATTGAATAAGTTCTGACTCATAGTGAGCCTGTATCAAGTTTTTGAGGCTGTAAATCTTGTGGGTGCAGAAAGCTTCATCTTTCTCCCATGGAGTGGCTGGTGGATATGAAGAACTAACCTTGTGGTTAGCAGTCTAGTGCTTATCCTACAGTGCTATCAGTGTTCCATTAGCATATGGAATTTAGTCCTCATGTGAAGTAGACACTGTGAGGCAAGGACAGTGCTACAAACTCATAAACCCCAACCCAATCTCAAGACTCCATGAGTCTATGAAACAATATCTTGCAGATTAAATATCTATTTGTGGATGGTAAGAAACTAAGTTGATTATAATTTAATATTTTATATATTAAATAGATATGATTATTATATTTTGAAAGAAAATAGAAATTATTTTATAGAAAGCACAAATCCTTCTTTTTGTCCTTGATTTACTAAAAATATGAATAGCTTTAAGATGCTGTTGTTGTTAAGCACTGTCTAATCAATTCCAACCCATAGCGACCCTGTATAGGGTTTCCAAGGAGCAGCTGGTGAGCTTGAACCAGCGACCTTGCAGTTCAAATAGGTTTGCAGTCTGGTGCATTAACCCACAGTGCCTTCTCTACATGATAAATGTTCAAGGAATAAGAGTTTTTATCATTGTTACTTTCACTCAAGCCACCAATTCACAAATCACCTTTCAAGGAACATTAAATGACAATAAGTAATTCTTCCAGGAGTAAGAAACAACTCTCAGAAATGTGAATTTTACCATCAGATATGATTAAAAAAAATAACTAAAGGATTCTAAATGTGCAGCTTAAGTACAGGCAAATCTAAGATCACAACGCAATGACTGAAACTAGACTCTTGTGGTAGATAGGTGAGAGGGCCAAGTGGCTTTTGCAAAGGACTACAGAGAAGTCCAAGGAAACAAAATAGGTTAATGGTCTCTCAAAGGAACCTTTTCAGAGCTTTCCCTCAGCTTCAGAAATCTCACTGTTGTTGTTGTTAGGTGCCATCAAGTCAGTACCAACCCATAGCGACCTTATTATGCACAACAGAACGAAACACTGCCTGATCCTGGGCCAGCCTCACTACTGTTGCCACACTTGAGTCCATTGATGGACTTGGCCAATCCATCTCGTTGGGGGTCCTCCTCTTTTTCTCTGACCCTCCACTTTACCAAACACGATATCCTTCTCCAGTGACTTGTCCCTCCTGATAATATGTCCGAAGTATGAGAGACGAATTATGGCCATCCTGATCTTCAAGGAGCACTCTGGCTGTACTTCTTCCAAATGGATCTATTAGTTCTTTTGGAAGAAATCTCATTAGACTCTCCAAATCTAAACCAAAACCAAAACCACCACCACCAAGTCAATTCCAAATTACTTTAACTCTAATGTGGCAACTCAAGCTGGCCTAATATCATTTAAAATATGTTATTTCTAATTATGGAATGTAGAGCCATATTCCTAGTAAGGAAATATGAAGCACTTAATAAAGATGCTGATTTGTGTGTTGAGCTAGTCACATTATAGATGTTTTTTGTTGTTCCGAGTCGTCAAGTTAATTCTGACTCATAATAACCCTGTATAACATTTCCCAGGAGTAGCTGGTGGGTTTGAATCACCGAATTACAGTTAGCAGTCCCATGCTTACCCTACAGTGCTTATCCTACAGGGTTATGGAGCAGGAAAATCCATTCCTTACTTTCTTAATAATATCACATTACCCCCATCCTTTCAAAGCCTTAGTCATTTTGGGGAAGTTATAAGCCCCTAATGACGTCTATTTCTTAGTATTTTCAAAATAGTTCCGAAGCAGAATATTACTTTTGAAGTATCCTGGCTAGTCAATATATTTCTCCAGCTTATGTGATTCCATGGCTCATTTTCCCTAAGATTCTCAGATGCTGAGAACACATTGTCCATTCTTGGTCCCTTGTTCCAAGCATCTCATACTGATTCTCACCTTGGCCTCTCCAGACTTAACATTGCTTGATAACCAAGTATTAACATCCAAGCAAATGACTCAGTTTTGTACTCCAAACTTTCACCTGCTTCAATTCCTTCAGCTTACCAAGATAAAACAGAAACACAAAAGTAGCAGCAAAGAAAGGGGCCTAGAATTGACTTTATCCTAAAACAAAGATAAGTTCCAGCTTTGCCAACACTAACTCAAGTAGGCAGAAGACCAGTCTGATGTCTTAAAGAGCACACTGACTCGAATCATTTGGTATTCAGAGCTTTGATGCTATGTTCTGGACTAATGAAGTTAATAGTATCTGCTTTTCTAGAGATTGGATTAATATTGAACCATCTCAAGCAACTAACCTTATGAAAGTTATACTTATTAAATAGTGAAGTCTTGTGATTTAAAATATTAATAATTGATTAATGGAAGATCAACTAACAGAAGGGCATTCATTAGTCAACCCCATTAAATAAAAGACATGTATATTAATTGCACTGAAAATCATTAAGTAAAATCATAAACCTCTATAAATGCTTTCTTTTTTAGACAACAATATCTTCATCTGAATTAAATGTCTGGAAACAGAAGCAAAATTGAATTTTCCTTATGCCAAAGGAATACAGAGAAACCTCCAAATTACTGTGGTTTTTATGCAGTAAGAAAACTGCATATTGGATAGCTTATTAGTATCTCCTTTGAAGATGAAATTCACCAGTGACATTTAAGAAAGAGATTAGGTATTTAAAATACTTTGAAATATTTAATTTGAAGATATTTAAAGAAAAAAGTATAACCATCTTATCAGTAGGTAGCTTTCATTTAAGTAGTGTAACAAGGAGTTCTATCCAGTCTAATTTCTAAATTCTTTAATATTCAGGACACAAAGGTCACATGTGCCTTACATTGAAAATTATGGTCATTACAAATGGATTGCTATGGTCCAGTTTATAGACAAGATGTTTTGTAATTGTCTTACACAAAAGATTCAGCACATTAAAAGGGGCTATGTTTTACCTCTGGCTTTTCACAAAAAGGAAAATTTCATAACATTTTTTGATGACAATATAATGCTTTGGACAAACATGCTCTCTGTTCAAACACAAAGCTCTAGGGTATTTTATGATTATGTTGGAAATCTACTGTTGTTGTTGTTGTTAAGTGCCGTTGAGTCGGTTCCAACCCATAGCGACCCTGTACAGGGTTTTTGAGCAGAAAGCCTCATCTTTCTCCCACAGAGCAGCTGGTAGTTTTGAACTGTTGACCTTGCGTAACCACTACACTACCAGAGCTCCTTGTTGTTGTTAGGTACCATCAAATTGGTTACGACTCACAGAATAACAGAATGAAACACTGTCCAGTCCTGCACTATCCTTACAAATTTTGTTTTGCTGCCACATATTAAGCAATCTCCTTGAGGGTTTTCCTCTTCTACATTGACCCTTGATATTATCAAGCATGATGTCCTTCTCCAGGAATTGGTTCTTCCTGATAACACAAAATATGAGAGAGGAAGTTTCAGTATCCTAACTTCTAAGGAACATTCTCACTGTACTTCTTCTAACACATATTTGTTTGTTCTTCTGCGAGTCCTTTTCAGTTTTCTTAGCGAACAACATAATTCAAATGCATTGATTCTTTTATGGTCTTCCTTAGTCATTGTCTAACTGATATCTTTGTTCTTTGACATTTTAAAGAGCACTTTGCAGATTTGCTTAATGTAATACATCATTTGATTTTCTGACTGCTGCTTATATGAGGGTTGATTGTGGATCCAAATAAAAATTAACTCTTTGACAACTTTCATTTTTTCTTCACTTCTAATGTTATTTACTGATCCAGTTGTGAGGATTTTTGTTTTCTTTACATTGAGGTGCAATCCATAAAGAAGGCTGTAGTCTTTGATCTTTACCAGTAAATATTTCAAGTCCTCTTCACTTCCACTAAGTAATGTTATCTGCATAATGCAGGTTGCTAATGTATCCTCCAATTTCTGTGATTATTTGCTCAGCATTCAGATTGAATAAGTATGGTGAAAGAATAAAATCGTTAAGGTTTAATTAAAATCACCTTACCTGATTTTAAACCATTCAGTATCCCCTTGTTCTATTCAAATGACTGCCTCTTGATCTATGTACAGGTTCCTTCTCATGAGTACAATTAAGTGTTCTGGAATGCTCATTCTCAGTTTATCCATAGTTTGTCACTATCCACAGAGTTGAAAGCCTTTGCATAGTCAGGAAAGCACAAGTAAACATTGTTCTGGTATTTTCTGCTTCCAACCAAGATGTATCTGACATTAGTAATTATATCCCTAGTTTTACGTCATCTTGTGAATATGGTTTGAATTTCTGGCAGCTGCCTGTTGGTATACTGCTACAATCATTTTTTAATAATCTTCAGCAAAATTTTACTTGTATGTGATATTAGTTATATTGTTGATGACTGCTGTATTCTATTACATCAAATTTCATTGGGATGGACACTAATATATGTCTCCTCCAATCGGTTAGCCAGGTAGCTGATGTCTATATTTTTTGACAGATGAGTAAGCGCCTTCAGTGCTGCATTTGTTTGGTGTAAAAGTTCAGTTTGTATTCTAGCTATTCCTGAAGCCTCATTTTCACCAATGCCTTCAGTGCAGCTTGGACTTCCTCCTTCAGTATTATTCATTCTTGATCATGATTGAACATTGACCAACCCTTGCTGTTGTTAGAGTTAGGTGCCATTGAGTCAGTATTGGCTCATAGTGACCCTATGCACAACAGAAAGAAACAATGCCCAGTCCTGGGCCAACCTCAAAAGTGTTGACATGCTTGAGCCCATAGATGCTGCCACTTTGCGAATCCATCTCTCGGGGGTCTTCCTCTTTTTCACCTTATGAAACATGACATCCTTCCCCGGTGATTGGTTCCTCCTGACAATATGCCTGAAGTAGGAGAGACGAAGTTTGGCCATCCTGGCCTCCAAGGAGCACTCTGGCTGCACTTATTCCAACACAGTTCTGTTTGTTCTATTGGCAGCTCACAGCAATTTAAATACTCTCCTCCATAACTCAAAAGTATCAATTCTTCTATGGTCTTCCTTATTCACTGTCCAGCTTTCGCATGCATATGAGGTTATTGAAAATACCATGGCC
>NW_006408542.1:11703092-11705746 GCF_000296735.1 Chrysochloris asiatica
TTTGGATTTGCCTGAGAAGGAATTCAGAAGAATGATATGGAAACAAATTCAAATGCTCCAAAAAGGGGTGGAGGAAAATAAGGAAGAAGTCAGGAAAGTACTATAGGGGCAATCAAACATGATTGAAAGAGTACTGGAAATAATTCAAAACCTGCAAAAAAGAGGTCCAGGTGATTAATAATAAAATATCAGAAATGGACAATACACTGAAAGGGTAAAGGGACAGAACTGAAGAGTTGGAAGCCAGAACCAGCAAGTTGGAAGACAAATGTCTCAATACTGCTAAGATAGAAGAGCAAGCAGAAAAAAATGAAACAAAAATCTGAAGAGAATCTAAGATTCATGCTGAATAACATGAAGAGGAATAAATTAAGAATTATTGGCATACTGGAACAGGAAGGATCAGAGAAGTCCACAGAGGAGACAGTTGGAGAGCTTCTGGAAGAAAATTTTCCTAACATCTCGAAGGATGAGAAGATAAACATTCAAGAAGCCAAATGTACCCAAGAAAGGATAGACCCCAAAAGAAAATCACGCAGACATATAATAATCAAGCTTTCCAAAATCAAAGACAAGGAGAGAATCCTAAAAGCAGCAAGGAAAAAGAGAAACATTACCTACAAAAGTAAGCAAATCAGATTAAGCTCTGACTTCTCAACTGAAACCATGCAGGCAAGAAGGCAATGGAGAGACATATATAAAACCCTAAAAGAAAAAAAACTGCCTACCAAGAATCTTCTATCCAGCAAAATTGTCAATCAAATATGATGGTGCAATCAAAACATTCCAGGATAAACAGAAGCTAAAAGAGTTTGTCAAAACCAATCCATCACTTCAAAACTTCCTAAAGGGATTTCTTTGGACTGAAACCCAACAAGAAAAGACAACAACCAGAGATTGACAGCCATGGCAACACCACCTGAAACTCAGATGACAGATAGTTGACTCCAGAACAGAAGAAAATTACAACAATGAATTCAAAGGACGTGAGACATCAACCAAAGATCAAAACAGTAACAATGTCAAAGAAGGGAAAAATATAGGAAAAGACATCTAGGTGGCAAGGAGGTCAGATAGATTACAGGATACAATAAACTGTATTAAATGGAGGGAAAAGTTTATAGACTATAGGGTAACCCCTAAGAAAGTTAATACTTCACAGGTTACCATGAAAATGAAGATCCAAGCCGACCAAGGAAACATGAAAACTAAAAAGAAACCAGCAAGCAATAGCTCAAAAAACACACAGTCAGCACAAGTAGGCATGCAGAACAAAGGAATGAACAGCACTACCAAAAATTAACATAATGGAAACAATTAATTCATAGCTATTGATAATTACATTGAATATCAATGTAATTGAAGTGAAGAGACAAAGAGCGGCAGAATGGGTAAGAAAACAAGACCCTTCAATATGCTGCCTGCAAGAGACACACCTTACACACAAAACAATAACAGACTAAAAGTTAAAGGATGAAAAAAAATATACCAAGCTAACTACAATAATAAACAAGCAGGAGTGGCAATACTAATCTCTGATAAACTATAAGACAAAAACCAGCACAAAAGAAAAAAAGGACACTATCTCATGATCAAAGTGTCAACTGAGCAAGATGACATAATCATAATAAATATCTACACTCCCAATGAAAGCACCACGATATATAGAAGCAAACCTTACTAGAACTGAAGAAAGAAATAGATAAATCTACAATTATATTTGGAGATTTTAATACACCACTTTCGAAAAGGCACAAAACAACAAGAAAGAAATTTGACAAAGTTACAGAGGAACTAAACAGCAAAATCAACCAACTTGACCTCATAGATGTTTACAGAGCATTCAACGCAACAATGGTACAACATACATTCTTCTCCAGTGCACATGGAACATTCTCCAGAATTAACCATGTGTTATGTCACAAAGCAAGCTTCCATAAATTTACAAATATCAAAATACTACAAAGTATCTTTTCAGACCACAATGCTGTAAAACTAGGATTCAACACTAAGAACACCAAGGAAATAAAGTCGAATACATGGAAACTGAATAACACTCTGCTGAATAGCAACTGAGTAAAAGAAGAAATTAAACGTGAATTCACAAAGTTCCTAGAAACATAACATACCAAAATCTTTGGGATAGGGAAATTAAAGGCATCCAAATTGGAAAAGAGGAAATAAAACCCTCTCTATTTGCAGATGATATGATCCTATACAGAGAAAACTCCAAAGACTCAATAAAATAGCTACGAGACATCACTGGAAGATTCAGCAAAGTGGCAGGGTATAAAATCAACATACAAAAATCAGTTGGATTCCTCTACATTAACAATAACAGCACAGAAAAGGACATTAGGAAAGCAATACCATTTACAATAGCCACCCAAAAAAAAGAAATATCTAGGAATAAATGTAACTAGAGAAACATAGGATCTATATAAAGAAAACTACAAAACACTACTACAAGAAACCAAAAGACACTTACAAAAGTGGAAGAATAAAACATGTTCCCTGATAGGAAGAATCAACATCTTGAAAATGTCAATACTGCCCAAAGCAATTTACAAATACAATACAATCTCAATCCAGATTCCAACGGCATTCTTCAAAGAGATGGAAAAAACAATCACAAACTTTATATGGAAAGGAAA
>NW_006408542.1:11707405-11708703 GCF_000296735.1 Chrysochloris asiatica
TGATAGTTTACATGGGAGAACATTAGTTTTACATTGATCCTATCTTATATTGTTTCATTGCCATGGTTACAATCCCCTCCATGCATCATCAACCAACCAAAGGGTATATACCCTGCAAGCCTGAACCCCTGTCATCAGCACACAGACCCTCTCCCTCTCCAGGTCTAGAGTCCCCAGCCGCTCCATCTCCACATCATCATCTCTGCCTCCATCTCTGGCATCACTGTTTCTCTGGGTAGGGTCCCTCTCTCTTCTCTTCTCCCTTGATGTTCCCAGAGACCTCCACTCCTAGAATGACTTGGCTGTCTTTTGAATCTTGGTTTCCATTGCTTACCACTGTAAAATAGATACTTGAGGAGGAGGAAAAGGAATAGCCAGAAGCATTACAAGAGAAAGCTTGTAAGTCCATCATCAACCTAAAACTGATTGGAATACCTTAAAGGGGGCTAGAAGTTACCCAGTGAAAAAGGCTTCCTGTGGAGCCTTTGCATTGCATAAGACCATAGGTGGAATCCTGAATCTCATCCAGAATCATCTGAGGTGGGAAATTTCTACTTGGAAAGGACAAGTAGACCAGCCTGGAGTAGCTAGAAGAACAGAAGATACTTTGTGAAAGAAAATACCAGCATGAAAAATCAAAAACAATAATGGCAGTCTGAGTGACTACTACAAGAACAAGCAAGCTGTTCACCCAGGAGCCATCAAGGCAAGTGGTTAGGTCCCTTCAGAGCAAACCACCTTCCACAACTGAGACTCAGGGGGAATACATAAGCAGGCATGTGTTCTGGCTGATGACCACATTGGTCACTGATAGGAGAAGATGGGGGAAAAACAGCAATGAAGTTGGGAACTAAGTCCAACCACATTCAATAGACTCCTGTGAACCCAGGTGGAGACAGACCTGGTTGGCCAGCAGTATGGCAAGACCTGGGGATTCCTGGGCCCAGAGGCAGTGACATGGCCACAGAGGACTAGAGCAGAGAATGAAGCATCCAGCTGATGTGAAGTGAGGGGAGAAGCACAAGAGAACACCCATACTTGTAGATAGCACCCACTTGATCTGGCTTCAATGGCTGGATGATCAGAACTGACTAGAAGAAAAAAGAAGAGGGAAAGAAAAAGAGTAACCCCCTAAAATTTGAAGAACTTGACCTATGCTTATGGATGTGTTGTTGTTGTTGTTAAGTGCCATCGAGTCGATTCCGACCCATAGCGACCCTGTACAGGGTTTCCGAGGGTGTAAATCTTTACGGGAGTAGAAAGCCTCATCTTTCTCCCGCGGAGCGGCTGGTAGTTTC
>NW_006408542.1:11709570-11751580 GCF_000296735.1 Chrysochloris asiatica
GAGGATCACTCCCACACCCTTGGTACACAGGGTTGACAGGGATGGGCAACTTGGATACTGGCTGCTCAAAAAAAGGGCGGTGGGGGGAGGAACTACAAAGGCAAGAAATGACTAGCTTACACACTTTCAAGAAGGAGTCTAGTTCTAGATGGAGCGAGGGAAGGTTGAATCTCCACTGAATGGTTTCCAATCTGTTGGGACAGGGCTAATGAAAGGAGATGGGGATACATATAGAGGTAGATGTTTTTTGACAAAAGGAGGGGAGTGGTTAATTTTGCAGTCCTGAATCAGAGGTCCCTGGGACCATCTAGTGAGAAAGAGCAGAGAATGGGGCCCTACTCATGGAAGCAGTGATGCCAGAAATGGAGGCAGAGACAATGATGTGGATAGAAGGAGCGGCTCAGCACATTGGACTCAGGGAAGAAGTGGGGCTGTGTGCTGACGCCTGGGGGAAGGGGTCTGTGGGGTGTACCTTTGGTTGTTTGATGGTGCATGGAGGGGATTGTATTCACTGTAATGAAACAAAATATGACAGGATCAATGTAAAACTGATGTTCTCCCATGTAGACCCATATAACTCACAATAAAAACTTAAAACAAAACAAAACAAAACAAACCTATGTGATTAAACTCTTTTACAGATAAAGAAAATGAGGCCCAGGGTGGTTCAGCGGATTGCTCAAACAAACACAACTAGTTAGCTGAAGAAGCAAAATCAAAACTCAGGCAATGTGCCCTCATCAGCATGCATCTTCTAAGAGGGCTATCAAAGATGAAAATCTGTTATGAGTAGAGGAAAAGGAGTTTATTGAGAATAATACAACTCAAGCTGGGCAGAACTAAGTACAAATGCAAAGCACTGTATCCTTCAAGCAGAGACGCATCTTACTGTCATCAAGTTGATTCTGACTCATACGTACCCGACACAAGGTTTCCAAGACTGTAAATCTTTACAGAAGCAGACTGCCTTATGTTTCTCCTTCAAAGCAGCTAGTGTAGGTTTCATATACTGACTTTGAAGTTGGCAGCTCAATGCTTAACCCACAGCACCACCAGGGATCCTTTCAAGCAGAGTTGCTGTTGTTGTTGTTAAACGCCACAGAGTTGGTTCTGACCCACAGCAACCCTGAATTGGATTTCCAAGGAACAACTGGTGGATTTGAACCACCAACCTTGTAATTAGTCGTCCAGTGCTTATCCTAGAGCACCACACAAGGATGCCTTCCAGCAGAGACAATGGTCTGTATACACAGAAAATGAAGGAAAGCTAGGAGGTTAATGATTGATTATAGATAAGATCAGCTCAGCTTGAAATTTTGGAAACGTCAAGGCTGACTACTTGTCTAGGAAGGGGTGACTGATGCCAATAAGTTCAGTTATACATGATTAAAGTCAGTTATACCAGGGGGCTTCAAAAAGTTTATGGAAAATAGAATTTGAAGTTAATGAAATTTTTCCACAAACGTTTTAAAGTCCACTCATACTTGATTGCTGATATGACCACTTCTACACCCTGGAATAAACTGTCTCTACATCTTCTCAAAAGGTTTACATCCTGACCTCTTGTTTCCTGAGAATGAATGTTTGCCCCATCATTTTTGTATCTGAAGGGAGCGCTTCCAGTTCGAAACATTTCCATTTCCAGGATCTAGGTAGCAAACAGAAGCAAGGTGGCTCTGCAGGATAAGTACTGGACTGCAAACCACAAGGTCAGTGGTTAAAGATCACCAGCTATTCTGCAGAGGGAAGGTTTCCAAGGCTGTGACTCTTAGCGGAAGCAGAAAGCCTCATATTTCTCCCATGTAACAACTGCTGAGCTCTAACCAATAACCTTGTCGTTCACAGTCCAGTGCTTATCCTACATTGCCACCAAACTCCCTAATGAAGATTGTTTCTGTTGTTAAGTGCCATCAAGTCAGTTTTGACTCACAGCCATCCTGTATAGGGTTTCTGAGGAGTGGCTGGTAGTTTAAGCACCTATCTTGTAGTTAGCAATCCAGTGCTTATCCTACAGTGCCACTCCAGGACCCAACAATGAAGATTAGCTCTATTTAAAATGGAGCTTAGTGTCAGCATCTTCTCTTGAGTTCAAGAGCCATTTTTTCAACAGCAGTCTGCATCTCTGCAGTTTGTTTCTGCAGTAGAGCTCGTAACGAATGGAAAGTATTCCAAGCATCATTAAGCAGAAGCTAAGCTGGTGTATGATTGTAGCTGTTTCTGTATTACCTTTGGCAAAACTTTACTCGCATAGGATATCAAAGAGATTGTCCAATGATTTCCTCACATCACTGGGTCACCTCTCTGTGGAATGGACACATATACACATCTCTTCCAATCAGTCGGCCAGATAGTTGTCTTTCAAATTTCCTGGCAGAGATGAGTGAGTGCCTCCTGTGCCACCTTACTTTCTTGAAAGATTTCAATTTTTATTCCATCAGTTCCTGGTGCCTTGCCCTTTGCCAATTCCTTCAATGCACCTGGACTTCCTCCTTCAGTATCATTGACTCTTGATCATAAGCTACCTCTTGAAATGGTTGAACATTAACCATTTCCTTTTGGTACAGTTACTCTGTGCATTCCTTCCATCTTCTCTTGATGCTTTCTACATCATTCAATAATTTGCTCAGAAAATCTTTCAATAAAGAGCACAGCCTTCAGTATGGATTGCATCTCAATGTAAAGAAAACAAAAATCCTCACCACTGGACCAATAAATAACTTTCTTATCAATGGAGAAAAGATTGAAGTTGTCAAGGACTTCATTCTTCTTGGATTGACTAACAACACTCACGGAAGCAGCAGTCAAGAGATCAAATGACGTATTGCATTAGGCAAATGTGCTGCACAAGACCTTTTCAAAGTGTAGAAGAGCAAAAATGTCAGCTTGAGGACTAAAGTGCACTTGATCCAAGCCATGGTATTTTCAATAACCTCATATGCATGCAAAAGCTGGCAGTGAATAAGGAAAACCGTAGAAGAATTGATGCCTTTGAGTTATGGTGTTGGAGGAGAATACTGAAGGTGCCATGGGCTGCCAAAAGAACCAATAGATCTGTTTTGGAAGAAGTGCAGCCATAGCACTCCTTAGAGGCCAAGATGACCAAACTTCATCTCTCATACTTTGGATATATTGTCAGGAGGGACCAGTCGCTGCAGAAGGATATCATGTTTGATAAGGTGGAGGGTCAGAGAAAAAGAGGAAGACCCCCACCAAGATGGATTGGCCAAGTGGCAGCATCAATGGACTCAAGTGTGACAACAGTAGCAAAGTTGGCCCAGTATCAGGCAGTGTTTCATTCTGCTGTGCATAAGGTCACTATGGGCCAGTACCGACTCGATGGCACCTAACAACAACAAGGTGGTGTTGCTAATGCCTCAGACTGCAAAGTCATTTAAGCTGCAAAGTCAGTGGTTCAAGCTCACCAGCTGTTCCTTGGAAACCCTATACAGAGTCGCTATGGGTTGGAATCGACTCGACGGCACTTAACAACAACAAGCTGGCACAGATGACATCAAGAGCTAGGGCATTTGTTCTGCTACCTTTCCCACCAGACATGATGACCCAAGCCAGGACCAAGGAGAGCCTAGTACTCTTTATCCCACTGGTAGTGAGAACTAGCTCTCTGCCCCGAATCGCATTTATATTATGAAATTATATTCTCCTGAGCACTATGAATTTTGCTTCCCTTGCACATTTGCTACGTTTTTATTTCCGTTCTTAAAAGTGTTTTAATTTTAAATTCTCCTGGGCATTGTATGTTATGTATTCAATGAACTATCCCATACAATGTCAAGAAATTCTCCCAGTAATATTGTCTCAGCACTTTTAATAAGAATTAATGAAGCAGCTATAACTTTCAAACAACTTTAAAGCAAAAATCAATGCATTAGAATTTGTGGTCTGTTGATAATATACAAACACTATTAATATAAGAATTTATTGATGTTGAAACAAATCTGTACTGTTTTATAATGGCAGAGCAAAGCACAATTGAATATTACTAAGCTTTGGACAGGAATTCATCATGTTAAAGAGAAAAAAATTAGGACCAAATGGGTAGTTTTCACTGCAAGCATAGGAAAACTCACAAAGATCACTGAAATAGACCCAAAAGCAGATAAAAAGAAATAATGTGGTAACACATTGATTATAAAACTCCCTTTTTTTCACAAAGACATCTGTTAATCATAAACTAATTCAGAGTTTATCTTAGGTAAAGAATTTAACTTTAAGTCATTCCTTTTGCTACCTGAGAGATCATTCCAAACTTTAGTATTTCCTGAGTAGTCAAAGAGCTTTTATTATGTAAACTCTCCAGGTAGTACTCTAAAAGTCTAAATTCAGAGGCATTTCTTTTGTATAAATAATGCATGCAGTCTGAAAGCTGAGCCTTAACTCCATTTTAAAGTCTTGACATGAGTTTAGAATCCATGTTGAATTTTAAAGTTGTCCTAACATTAGTTCTTGCTCCTGACCAAATCATGTACCCTAAAGGAGACATTCTTTTTCTCTGAGATCTGGCAGGTACAGGATATCACAATCTATTCCCAGGAGGTCTTTCCACTATGGTAAAACATATGCAAAATGTGATTGCTTATGCCTGAAGAGTCTTGATGCACAGCATTATCAATAAATCTTCACAATGGACCCACGGAAACAGATATGATTTAGAAAGCAATTTTGTGAAGAGCAGGTCCCCAGAAAAAACTTGTCCTGCCATCTATCATCCTGTGACCATTCTGTAATAAACTAAAAAGCACATGTGCTTACAATTATGTACCCTTAAGCAATCATGCAATTTCACACATATGCTATCCACCTTTCACTGCTAAGTCCCCATTCTTAGATATTCTACCTTTAACTAACCTGACTGCCTTTCAGCCGATTATAATTTTGTAACTTTAGTTCCTGCTTCAACTATACAAGAACACTTGTATGTTCACTGTCCAGATGAGTAACCATTATCCTTCTGTGACTTTGGACATCTTCCCAGCCAGAACATCTCTGGACTTCCAATTAATCTCTAAACTTTACTTTCATATAGTATATGCTTTCACTATAGGACACATAGAAGACAATCTCAGATGAGGGCAGATTCCAGTGTATCATATTATTGTGTTATTCAACATTTGCTATCAGACTGATGTAAGATTTCAAGCAACATTTAAAAATAAATAAGGTACCTATTTTTTTAAGTGATGCATCACTTATATTGACATCCAGTATTTAGGAATCAGATTACTATAACCTGGACCATACAGAAGACAACATCAGACTCAATCACAGAGGTTGTCACAAAGCTGTGTGTTCCATATGTGTTATATGTCTCCCTAGTAACCCTTCTTAATGGTAGAAACATGGAGTATTGGAAGCTAGTGTCCTGAGGAGGAAAAACAACAGAAGGGAAAGAATAATAAAAGTTTAAAGTCTAGCAGTGCTGAATCACAATGGATAGGCATCAACAACTTTAATAGTTCTTCAGGACCTCACAATACAATAATTAACATTCATAATAATACCCCAGAACATAAAGAAGTGCTTTGATCCTACTCAATATTCACTGTTCACAAATGTAGGGCTGTTAGTATTTCTATTAGGATAGTTGAAAATGTTTTAAAAAGCTGGAGAGCTTAAAAGTGTCAACTCTACTAAGTGCATATGGACCATTTCTCCCAAGATACTACATAAACAAAATGAAAGTTTAAGATAGCAGAGGCAGCTGGTGGAAAAGCTAATTAATAATAAGACAAGTTGAGCTTTAGTTTCTGCCACTAACTTTGGGCAGGTCCAGGACTTGCCAAAGTCCCTTGTTTGTCATCTGTAAAAGAATTCACTAACATCTGTCCTTCCACCAAGTAAATACTGTGACGACTGATGGAATTTTTTATAAGAGAGTATTATCATAATTACAGAGTTTCCTTGATGTAAGACATTATTATCACTGAATAATTTATGATTAATTTAGAATTAATCTTTTTCCATCAGACATATGTAATGATGTCCTTAATAAATAAAAATAATTAATATCTTATTTCTATTTGATGACCAAATGGTCAGTATGTATGTGGGTAGCAGTGAGCTAGCCAATGGGAACACACACAAAGAAACTGGTTCCAGTATTGTTGACAAATTTATAGTATTCATTAAAAGTTATTTGATCAGAGATCCATATTTGAAGTCTGACAAATATGATCGTTGTCTTTTGTTATAATAAACTCAGAAGTGAATTAATCATCAACATTCCATTACATAATGTAAGTAACTCTGAGATAATGCACTTGCTTTAGCCTTTTGTTGTTGTTAGATGCTTATAGTCAGTTCCAACTGATAGTGGTCCTGTATACAACCAAATGCAACCATGGTCCTACACCATCCTCATAATCATTACTATGTTTGAGCCCATTGTTGCTTTTACTGTGTCAACTCATCTCATTGGGGTCTTTCTCTTTTTTGGTGATCCTCTACTTTACTAAGCATGATATCCTTCTACAGAGATTAGCTATTCCTGACAACATGTACAAAGTATAGGAGATGACATTTTACCATAATGCTATCAGAGTATAAGGGTGCCCCAACCCAGCAAAAGGGGGTCCTTGTCTTTGATGACCAAGAATGATTGAGTTAGACAGACAGAGTTTCACACAAGCCAAAGATTTAAGGACTTAATGAGAGGAAAAGATCTGTTTCACACAAGCCAAAGATTTAAGGACTTAATGAGAGGAAAAGATCTGGCCAGAGAAGATGAAGAGGGCTCCAGGCAAAACGAACTCCCATCTCCCCTAACAGAGGCTTTTTCAGGGTTTAAAAGGTATTAAGTGGGTAGAAGCATCTTGTTTACTTACAGTGGTGATCTTCCTTAATGGTATGTTCTATCCTGTTGTTGCTTTTAATTGCCATCCAGTCATTTCTGACTCATAATCCTGTATTGGGTTTCTGCCGAACTGGGAGTTCAAACTGACCTTGCAGTCCAGTGCTTATCCTACAGTGCTACACCAAGACCCCTTACAAAGGAGTGAAATAAGGAATTTTTATGGATGGTTTTTCTTAATGGAATGTTTCAGGATATAGCTGCTTAGCTACCTGCCCTGAGAAAGTCCTACATATTTTCACAATTGCACAAGCAAGAAGGGGCTGAGACCTCAACATTCATGATTTTAGTGCTCTTTTCATCTTCATTTCCGGATCCCCTTTTCTCCCTGCCTCAATCATTGATTCTAAAGAGCAATCCAGCCATACTTCTTACAAAACAGATTTGTTTGTACTTCTGGCAATCCATGCTACTTTCAATATTCTTTGTCAATACCGCAATTCAATTGCATCAGTTCTTCTACCTTCTTCCTTGTTCATTGTCCAACTCCCCCATGCACATAAGGCGATTGAAAATACCATGTTTTGAGTCAGGTACAATTTAATCCTCAAGGTGACAGCCTTCCTCTTCAACCACGTAAAAGGTTTTTTTGCAGCAGATTTGCCTAATGCAATATGCTATTTGATTTCTTAACTGCTGCTTCCATGAACACTGATTGTGGGCCCAAGTAAAGTGATATATTTGACAACTTCAGTCTTTACTCTGTTTATCATGATTTTATTTACTATTCTAGTTGTGCGAGACTGTGGTCTTCGATCTCATCAGTAAGTATTTTAAGTCCTCTTTGCTTTCAGTAAGCAAGATTGTGTCAACTGCATATTGCAGGTTGTTAATGAGTCTTCCTTTAATCCTAATACAATGCTCTCCATCATATAAAACACATTTTCAGATTATTTTTTCAGTATCCTAGGCATTGGTGAGCTAAAATGGACAGCTATCAGCCATTTTGAATCAGACAACCATGTGGTTTACTATGACAAATTCAGGAGGAATGGCATCACATTCATAGTCAAAACAAGCATTTCAAGATTTATCTTGAAATATAATTCTATCTGTGATAGTATAATATCCATACACCTGTAAGGAAGACCAGTTAATATAACTATTATTCAAATTTAAGTACGAACTACTAAAGTGAATGATGAAGAAACTGAAGAATTCTGCCAACTTCTTCAGTCTGAAATTGATCAAATGTTCAATCAAGATGCATTGATAATTACTGGTGATTGGAATGTGAAAGTTGAAGTATCAGTAATTGGAAAATATGGTCTTAGTGATAAAAATTATGATAGAGATCACATGATAGACTTCTATAAAATCAATGACTTATTCATTACAAATATTTTTTAAAAAACAACATAAAAGGCAACTTTACACATGGACCTCACCAGATGGAATACACAGGAATCAAATAGAGTATATCTGTGGAAATAAACAATGGAGAAACTCAGCAACATCAGCCAAAATAAGGCCAGTGAAATTTGCTCATATGTCAGTTCAGGTTGAAGCTGAAGAAAATTAAAACAAGTCCAGGAGAGTCGAAGTACGACCTTGAGTATATCCCACATGAATTTAGAGATATTCTCAAGAACAGACTGGATGAATTAGATACTAATGGTGAAGACCTGAGGAATCGTGTGATGACATCAAGAGCATCATACATGAAGAAAGCAGAATGCCATGAAAAAGACAGAAAAGATAGAAAAAAAACCAAAATGGATGCCAGAAGAGACTCTGGAACTTGCTCTCCAGTACAGAGAAGCTAAAGCAACTGGTAGAAATGATGATGTAAAAGAGATGAACAGAAAATTTCAAAAGGTAGCCTAAGAAGACAAAGTTTTATAATGAAATGTCTAAAGATCTGGAGTTACAAAACCAAAAGGGAAGAACACACTCAGCTTTTCTCAAGCTGAAACAGCTTAAGAGAAAATCCAAGAGAAGAACTGCAATCCACAGAATTTTCAATGGCTGTGCTTTAATGGAAGTAGCTCACCAGACCTTTCTCTCATGGTGTCACTGGGTGAATCTACAGCCAACCTTTCAATTAGTAGCTCAGAGACACAGTTTGTGCTATGAGGGCCCATAAAAAGAAGGTACTGAAATAGACCTGACATAAAGTAGATTACAAGAAGGAGTGGAAGGCACTGTGGGGAGGTAGAAAGCAGTGAGAGCAGCTGAAGGAATTTAAATCCAAGTCTCATGTCAGTATCCTGAAATTGTCTGTGAGGTGAGAATGGGTCAAAGTAGATTTAAGAGGCAATATGATGGTTACGAATCGGGCTGCTAACCTCAGGCTCAGCAGTTCGAAACTACCAGCTGTTCCGTGGGAGAAAGACGAAGTTTTCTGCTCCCATATAGATTTACAGCCCCAGAAACTCTGTACAGGGTCGCTAAGAGTTGAAACTGACTCCATGGCACATAACAACAACAACAATATGATTGTACTGAAGGAGCCCTGGTAGCATACTGGATTACGAGCTGGATCGCTAACCACAAGGTCAGCAATCTGAATCTCCTAGCTGCTCTGTGGGAGAAAGATGAGGCTTTCTGCTCCCATAAAGAGTTACAGCCTTAGGGTCACTATGAGTCAGAACCGACTCTGTGGCACACAACCACCACCCACCATGATTGTGTTAAAGAGTACTGGTGTGGCACTGTGGGTTAGTGCACTGAACGGCAAAGTCAGTTTGAACCACAAGGTCAGTGGTTCAAGCTCACCAACTGCTCCTTGGAATTCCTATATAGTCACTATGGGTTGGAACCAACTCGACAGCACTTAACAACAACAATGACTGTATTAGTTTCCTACTGCTATTATCAGAAATTAGTAGCTTTAAGTGTAGCAGCTTTAAAAACATAAATTTACTATCTTACACTTTTGAAGGTCAGAAGTCCAAGCAAGGTCACACGAAGCTAACATCAAGAAGTCTGCATGACTGGGTTTCTTTCTGTGTGCTCTGGGTAGAATCCATTTCCTTTCCTTTTCCAGTAAAAGTAGCCCACATAACTTGGCTCACTGTCCTCTTCCACCATTTTCACAGACAGAAATGTTGGGTCATGTGCTTCTCATATGGAATCACTTTAATTAGATTGGACACACCTGGTTAACCCAGAATCCTCTCCCCCATCACAAATTTCATCACCTCCACAAAGTCTGTTTTGCCATGCAAGAGCACAGAGTCATAGAATCAAGGGACTAGTGAGTGGACATCTTTGAGAAGCTGTATTTATTATGCTGATTTGGCAAGATTTCTTATGTTTTTACTCTCGCTCCCTCAGCTTTCCACACATCAATCAGAGTGGAAAAGCACTAGCTAGATTATGTCAAACCCTTCTCAAAATTCTTCAGTGATTACTTGATTTTATTCAGCACATTCAAAACTTTTTGTACTGATACACATAGTAAGAAATACATTTTTAAATTGCAACCTGGCATTTACACACATAGATTCACAAACCAATATTCACCAGTATCACATACTATGAACTCCGATATTTCCAATTCTGATCCATTCATTCTTTATTTATAATGCTGCTAGTAACCCACTAGGTTGTGGTTTTGTAAACCACCAAATCCAGCTCCTAGTGCCATATTGAGCACACTCAAAACTGGCCACTTACCTCAAGAGAAACTTGATGGAAATGTTTTCCACAGAACTTCTCGGGGCCTGCTCCCTTATCTTATTCAGGTGTCTAATCAACTGCACCCTTTCAAAGATGCCTCCTTACCAAGCTCCACCTCTAATAACTCTTCTCCATATCCCCAGTATTATTTTGTGTCCCATATAGTGCTGAAATTTTTCTTCACAAAACTGACTACTGCTTTACATTTTAGTTATTTACTGTCTCTCTGTATCTTCTACCAGAATAAAGAATCCACTAGAACTCTTGATGATTGTTTTAGCCCTAGTGGTTAAACAAGGTCCAATGCACAGGAAAAATTTTAAAAGTAGTTAATGGATGAATGAATAGAATATGAATAACTGAATGAGTAAATGAATGCATATTTTCCTGGTATACACTGTGGTTTCTCAAGGATGAACAGTTGTTTCATTTCAGAAGAATTTAACGTTGGTACCGACTCAATGGCAGCTAACACCAACAACTATTCTGAATACATTTTCACTTCCATTTGTTGAGTTCTTTATAGGAACATTCTAAAATATCTATCTATCAAGAATTCTTCATCTAGCCTATAAAGTACCTCTTCTTTAATCATTGTAGTCCCTTTATTCCTTATCCTCACATTTATTAAAACGATCTCAAAACTGTTCTTTATGGTAATAATTTGATTTTAAGTTTTATCTGTTCTGTTACTTACAGTTTGGAGTTATTTATTATCTGTAATGGAATTGTCAACACAATTCTGAAGTCACTCCTTCCCTCTAATTCTATTATTTTATCATAATACCTTAAGGCTCTTATTTTATTAAATTCACATTCTTATTAGATTTTTCAAGAACATGAAAATATTTAGAGAATATTCTTCTTTTTCTTATGTTAGTTATATTTAATTTCAAACTCTTTTTGGTTGTCTTTGCATATTCAGCGTTTGTTTTTTCTTGTTAGTTGTCCTGGCATTTCTGTTACTCCAATAATTCACTGTAGAAATCTCTTTAAAACCCATACCATAATATCTAGAACCCGTTATTCTCCTGATCTTCCAGCTATCATTTGGGGGCTGAGTGTTTATGAAATTTAATTTCCTACTGGATGAATAGGGGGTGAGAAGTAAGAGAATGGGCTCAGGCGGAATACAGTCCTTATTGGAAGATCAGCATTAAGCACTAGAGAATATTAAAAAAAAAATCATCTAGCGTACATTTCAGCAGGAGAGTTAATCAAGTAAGAGATTCAAGGAAAATGATTCAAGGAGAGATAGCAGATAGAAAGTCTTGGGATTGGGAGGACTATTGCCTTTCAGAAAGTAAAGGATGCTCAAGGAGGAAGTGAGAGGGATGAAGAAGATCATGGCACAAGACGACGATAAAGCAGTCTCTAGATCACACAGGATCTAGTAGACCAATGAAAGGATGTGGGACTTTATCCTAATAGTACGTAAAAAAGAAATATATGAGTTTTGAATGATAAATAAAAACATAATCAGACTCCCATTTTGGAAATTTGCATCTACCTGTAGTTTGGAGACTTATTTGAGGTTTTCCACAAGAAGAAATCCCTGCAAACATCCATTAATCAGAACATGGAATGTATGAAGTACGAAACTAGGAAAAGTAAAAGCCATCACAAATTAAATGGAACACATAAAAATCAATATCTTAGACATTAGTGAGCTGAAATGGATAAGTTTTAGTTTGCTGTGCCAGGAACAACAATTTGAAGAGGAATTGTGTTACATTTATCATAAAAAAAGAGAGCAATTTTAGATCTATGTTGAAGTATAATGCTATCTCTGATAGGATAATATCCATACGTATATAAGGAAGACCAGTTGACATCACTATAATTCAAATCATTAAACACACCAACCAGTGATGATAAAATTGAAGAAATTCTAGCAATTTTTTCTAGCTGAAATCGATCAAACATGTGATCAAGATATACTGATAATTTGTGGTAATTGGAATGGGAAAGTTGGAAACAAACAAGAAGAATCAGTAGTTAGAAAACATGGCTTTGATGCTGGAGATCAAACATACAAGTTTACAAAACCAATGACTTATTCGTTAAAAAAAAACATTTTTCAACAACATAAAAAGTGACTATACACATGGACCTTACCAGGTGAAATACACAGGAATCAAACTGACTACATTTGTGAAAAGAGATGATGGATAATTCAATATCATCAGCAAAAACAACATGTGGCACCAACAGTGGAATAGACTATCTGTTAATCACATGCAAGTTCAGGCTGAAGAAAATTAAAACAAGTACATAAGAGTTGAAATATGACTTTGAATACATCCCAACTAAATTTAGAGAACATCTCAAGTATAGATTTGATGCATAGACACTAATTACCAAAGACCAGAAGAGTTGGGGGAGGAGGAGCACCACACATGAAGACAGCAGTAAGACATTTAAAAGACAGGAAAAAAAAAAAAAAATGGATGTCAGATGAGACTCTGAAACTTGCTCTTTAATGTTGAGAAGTGAAAGCAACTGGAAGAAATGATGAAGTAAAAGAGATAAACAGAAAATGTTAAAGGGCACCTAGAGAAGACAAAATAAACTATTATAATGAAATGTACAAACACTGGGAGTTAGAAATCAAAAGGGGAAGAACATGCCCTTTTTGCTTTCTAGAAAAAAGAAAGAAGAGTTTTGCTTTCTAGAAAAGAACAGCTCTCAAGCTGAAAGAACTGCAGAAAAAAAAATTCAGGCCTCAGGTTGCAATATTCAAGGATTTTGTGGGCAAAAAAAAATTTAAAGGGCCACAGTGGCACTTACGTACATTTGCATGGGTTAAATGTGACAGAGATAGTAATCTATGCTCAACCTTGGATCAACAGGACTCTGTGATACAGGAATCAAGGCATAGTCTGTATAAAAGAGGGGAAATAATGTTAGGATGCTTGACTGTCTTCTGAATATTGGTTTCCCTTGCTGACTACTGTAAAATAGACACTTGAATAGGATAAAAAGGAATATCGGGAAACATGATTACTGAAAGCTTGTAAACCCATCTTCAGCCTATAACTCACTGAAATACCTAAAAGGGGTTCTAGAACTTGCCCAGTGAAATAGGCTTCTTGCGGGAGCTTTGGTAGTGTATAGGACCTTATGTCTAATCCTGAACCCCATGCAGAACCTTCTGAGGTGGGACATTCTCACTTGAAAGGACCATCAGACCAATCGGGAGCAGCTAGCGGAACAGAAGATACTTCCTGAAAGAAATAACATCAGAAAAAAACAAAATCAAAAACAAAAACAGCAGTCGGAATGTTTACTACAAGGACAAGCAAGTTGTTTGCTGGAGAGCCATGAAGGCAAGCAATCAAGTCCCTTCAGGACAACCCCCATCCAAGACTGAAGCTTAAGGGGATCACACAAGCAGCCATATGAGTTTGCTGGCAACCGTGTTGGGCTACTGGTGAGTGAAAATGGGGGAAAGTCAACAGTGGAGATATGAGGTGAGTCTTACCATATTCCATAGACACCTGTTGACCTGGAAATGAGAGAGAGAAGAGGAAGGGCTCGTTGGTCTGAAGTATGGTGAGGTCTGGGGTCTCCTGAGCCCATGAACAAAGACATAGTCATAGAGGACTAGAGTCGAGAGTGGAGCATCCAGCTGATATGAAGTGAGGGGAAACCACAAAAAGCCCAAACTTGCAGATGGTATCCATTTGAGCTTGCTTTGATGGCTTGAAGATCATAACTCCACTAAAAGAAGATTTAAGTTTTTGATAAAGGAAACAAGTGTAAATTGCTACAATTTTATGAACTTGACCTATACTTATGTTGGTAGTTCTCAAAATACCAACTGAGAGGGAAGAAGTTTTCTTTCATTTTGTCTAGACAGGTCTGGTGAAAGGAGATGGGGAAAAGATTCTTATGATTCAATAGTGAGTAGTTGGTGTCATGACTAACTGCGATTGTCACAACTGTAAAAGTAGAAGCTTTTTAACAAAAAGGGGGGAGTAGTTAATCTTATATCCCAGGAACAGAGGACCCTAGGACCATCAAGGGAGAAGAGAATGAGCAGAATGTGGAACCCTATCCAGAGAAGCAGCGACACCAGAGATGGCAGCAGAAATGTGGACATGGAGAGATAGAGCAGCCGAGGACTCTAGACTCATGGAAAGAGAAGCACTGTTTGCTAGTATCCAGGAGGCAGGCTTGCACAATGTGCCCTTTGGTTGTTTATATGATTATATATTCCTCAGTATTTTGGTGTATATCCCCCCCTCCCCCCTCAAAAACAACAACAACAACAACAAATCAAACAGAGGGAATAGAAGCAAATACTGTTAAATGATAATGCATGGAGGGGATTGTAATCATTGCAATGAAACAATGAGTGTAAAACTGATGTTCTCCCATATAAGCTATCATTCAAGTCACAATAAAAACTTTTTAAAAAGTGACTCCATAGGATAAGCACTGGACTACAAACTAAAAAGTGGCAGTTCAAGCCTACCAGCAGCTTCTCAGGAGAAAAATGAGGCTTTCTGCTCCTGCAAAAATTTAAAGCTTTGGAAACTTTATCCAAGGTCACTGTGAGTTGGAACCAATTTGATTGCTCTTAACAACAACTATGGGAAAAAATATCGAATGATGCAAGAAGCATCAAAATAAAATGGAAAGAATAAACAGAGAAACTGTATCAAAAAGAATTGATTGTGTTTGAACATTTCCAAAGTGGCATATGATCAAGTGCTGAAAGAAAGCCAAGTAGCATGGAAGACATTGGCTGAAAACCAGGCTCCAGGAACTGATGGAATTAAAATTGAAATGTTTCAACAAACCGATTCACCACTGGAAGCACCCACTCATCAAAAAAAAAGAGAAATTTGGAAGACTGCTACCTGGCCGACTGATTGGAAGAGATCCATTTTTGTGCCCATTCCAAACAAAGGTGATGCAATGGAAAGCAGAAATCATCAAACAGTTTCATTAATATTACATGCAAGGAAATTTCTGCTAAAGATAATGAAAAAATAGCTGTAGCAATACATTGACAGCGAGCTACCAGAAATTCATGCAAGATTAGAAATGGATGTGGAACTAGGACTATCATTGCTGACATCAAATGGATCATGGCTGAAAGCAGAGAATACCAGAAAGATATGTACTTGTGCTTTCTTGCCAATCAAAGGTATTTGACTATATGGATCATAACAAAATATGGATACCATTATGAAAAATATGAATTCCAGAACAATTACCTGTGATCATGAGGAACCTGTTTGTAGACAAAGAAATACTCATTCCAACAGAACAAAGGGAAACTGCTGTTTTAAAATCAGAAAAAGTATGCACCAGACTAGTATTCTTTCACCATAATTATTCATTCTGTGTTCGGAGCAAATAATCAGAGAAAATTCATTGTATAAAGAAAGACCAACATTAACTACCAGCAATATGCAAATGACACAACATTACTTGCTGAAAGCAAAGAGGACTTAAAATATTTATTAATGAAGATCAAAGACTACAGCCTTCAGTATGGATTATACCTTAATGTAAAGAAAAGAAAAATCCTCACAAATGAACCAATACATAAAATCATGATAAGCAATATAAGCAGAGAGAAAAGACTGAAGTTGTCAAATACTTCATTTCGTTTGCATCTACAATCAATGTTCATGGAACCAGGAGTCAAGAAATCAAATGAGATATTGCATTAGCCATACCTGCTACAAAAGGCCCCTTTAAAATGTTTAAGAGCAAAGATATCATTTTAAGGACTAAGGTGAATCTGACCCAAGCTATCATGTTTTCAATAACCTCATATTAAATAACCTGAGCTAACAAGAAGATAAATTCCCAATGGACATAAATATAACAATAATCTAAAACTTGGTAAAGTGGAGGGTCAGCAAAAAAAGAGGAAGTCTCCCTAAGAGATGGACTGACACAATGACAGCAACAAGGGGCTCAAACGTAACAATTGTGAGGGTAGTGCAGGACTAATCAGTGTTTCATTCTGTTCTGTACAGGGTCATTATGAGTTGGAAGCAAATCGATGATGGCATCTAACAATAATAACAACAGACAAATTGCTGGCTAGAGTATGGAGACACTGGGAATCTCCTACATTGCTGGTGGGACTGTAAAATGGTTCAACCACTATGGAAAATGGTATATTGCTTCCTCAGAAAATTGGAAATAATAATATATGAAAAAATAATAAATAATAATATATATAAATAATCCCTCTACTTGGTATATTCCACAAGAAATAAGAGCCAGGTCACAAGTAGATACATGCACACCAGTGTTCACTGCAACACTATTCACAACAACAAAAACATGGCGATAGCTTAAATGCCCATCATTGAAAGAATATATAAGCAAACTTTGGTACATACACACAGTGGAATACTATGTAACTTAAAGAATAACAAAGAATCTGTGAAACACCACATAACACTGATGAACCTGGAGGACATTCTACTGAGACACATTATATTTAGGCATTTAGAAAATCCTGGAAAAAGATAGTTGTGTTGATATTTGTTAATGTCCTACAGGGCAATAAAACTGCAACTTTCAGGGTAATCTTTCCAGCCAGACAAAAATCATCTGCATCTCTACTAAGTAATGATTTTGCATCTTGTCAAATTGTAACAAATAAATATGTAAGTTAATATTTATTTAAATAAAGTCTGATCTCTAATCAATTGCAAATATCAAATTAAAGTCAAACAAAAAACTAAATTAAATTAAAAATTCAGTTTTTTGGTTGTATAACCACATTTCAAGTATTAAACAGAAATATATGACTAATGGCTACTATCTTGGAAAGTGCAGATTTGTAGAGCATTGCATCACCACAGAAAGTTATTTTGGATTGTGCTGTTAGAGAATTAAATCATCCTTGAAAGGGTTTCAGACAATGTTCCAAATGATATTCAGAGGATACAGTCATCTTTTTTGTGATAATTCCAAATTTTTTATGATTCTTCTTAACAGTGGAAAATTCATAATGATCAGTATTAACTCCTGATTGTTTATAACCATATGCCTGTTTCTGTTTTCTTTCTAATCTGAAGCTCAGTTTCATACTATGCTCATTGAAGGTGATATCCCAAGCTGAGAAACTACTGCAGCCCAACTTGTTAGTACACAGTGGAGACTATCAGAAACAATCTAAATTCTTAGATTTTGGTATGTATTAATTAATTTTATTCACTGGTACAGAGACATGGGTGAAATTTTCTTAGTAAAGTTAGCATGCTACTTTTTTTTTTTTTTTGGCCTAAATCATGTGATATGAAAATCTATCACTAAAATAATCTGAATTTCTTCATAAAGGTTCCTGGAAGACCCAAGACTTCTTGGAAATATATAACAATAATGATAATATATACATTTATTACATGATTTATACCTTATAAAATGATTTCCGAAACAAGTAATGGAGCTATCGTCTCTTCTGGGAAAGCCTGATTATCTCCGATAAACTCCTTAATGAGTCACATGTGTCTTTCTCCACATACCACCTCCTTGCTGCAAAAATGTCCCACGAATGACTAAGACAACTGTACCTCCTTCCTTTGGATTTCCCATATAAATTAGACATGCTATCTCTTCTCTTTAGAGGCAATTCCTTTACATTTCTATCTCTCTATTCCAGGACTCCTGGTGTGGTGCTATAGAATAAGCACAAGACTGAGAACCACAAGGTCAGAGGGTCAAACCCACGAGCTGTTCCTTGAAACCCTATACAGGGTATCTATGAGTCGAAACCTAATGGATGTCACTTAACAAAAAACAACATTCCAGTACAAAAGTAAATGGATGTGAAACCTGTTTCCACAAGCTGTAAGTTGTGTGACTGCGCAAGGTGTTTATATCTTTATATCTATAGCAATATATCAAACTTGTTCAATGTGTTGTCAACTCTTTTCAATAATGATCATTTCTTTTTCTACATTATCTGTTTCATAGAGGGGCCCATATGACTATAGACTTTACCAACTTATCCTTCTATTTCTGTAAATTTTAATGTATATGTATTAAAGATATGTTAATAAGTACACCTAGTAATATAATATGTTGCTAAAACACTATATATAGAAACACAAACCCACTAACAATGTGTCAATTCTGACTCATAGCAACTCTATACAGCCTTCTGGTAAACTGTCCACAGTTTATCTTTTCTTATCAAAATATTGCTGCATTGTTTTACAATCTATTTAGTTTAATCTTAACATTGTTGCACAAGATTTCTTTCAGTTAGTGTTTGACAAGTTTGTGGTTTTTTTTCCCCATCTCTTCCAACCTCTCAGTGCAATTGGGTTGAAGCCATGTACTTTTAAATAGTGAAAAAAAAAAAAAAATGGGGGGGAGGGTGATGCTTTCCTTCCTATCTGAGATTACCAGACTTAAAAGACAAGTCAGATTTATTTACATTTCATTATGACTATTGATATTAAAAGTTATTAATTAAATTATGGAAAACACAACATATCTCTTTTGTCTTAGTGTTTTCCATAATTTCAATCAGAGCTCAAGAGCTTAGTTAATATTTTTCAGCAAACAGCAAATTATCATCAGTGGTTCATAGTTTCCCCCATTTTATTCTCTACTATGCCACTCATTCTCATATGACTGGAATACATGTTTAATATGACTAATGTGTAAAATACAGTTGTATTTTTTCTCAGTCTTGGGTTCCCTTTTTACACTTTTGGTGAAATCTTTTGATGCACAAAAGTGTCTGATTTTCAGGAGGTTACAGTTATCTATTTTGTCTTCTACTCTTTCTGAGATTTTAGTAACGTTTTTGTGCCATGTATTAAGAGCCCCCTAAATTAGTTCCTGTTTTTTCATTGATGATCTTTATAGTTCTCAGGTTTACTTTTAGGTCTTTAATCCATATTGAATTTGTTGTTGTATATGGTGTCAGATATCATTCTTATGCAAAAGGATTTACAGTTTTGCCAGCACCATTTCTTGAAGAGATAATCTGTTCCCTATTTAATGTGTTCTGGCCCCTTGTCAAATATCAGCAGATTGTATGTGGATGAATTTACTTCTGTGTTCTCAATTCTTTTCCATTGATCTATGTATCTTTCATTGTACCAATACCAGGCTGTTTTGACCACTGTGGCCATGTAGTAAATTTTGAGCTATGGGAGTGAGAGGCCTCCAACTTTGTTCTTCTTCTTAAACAATGTTTTGCTTATTTGAGGTCTTTTTTTCATTCCATATAAAGTTAGTGATTCATTTTTCCTTCTTTTTCAAGAATAATGTTGGAATCTGGATTGGGATTGTGTTACAGCTATAGATCGCTTTGGGGAATGTTGACATTTTCTAAATCTTCCTCTCCATAAGCATGGTATATTCTTCCATTTTTGTAAGTCTCATTTGGTTTCTTGCAGTAGTGTTTTGTAGTTTTCTTTGTATAAGCTTTTTGTTTCTCTTACCTAATTGATTTTAATATCTATACAAAAGGAGTTCCTGATGGCACTATAAGATAAGCATGGATTGTTTATCATAAGGTCAGCAGTTCAAACATCAACTATTCTGAGAAAGATGAGGCTGTCTGCTCCTGTGAAGATTTACAGATCTTACAAGATTTGTACAAACCCTATAAAGGATCACTACAAGTTGGAATCCACTCGATGGCAGTCAGTTTGATTTTAGTTTGGGTATGTTATTGTATGGACATTCTGTATGTACATATCAAATGCTATACAGTGGCAACAACAATGGTCTCAAACATAATAACACTGTGAGGATGGCACAGGACCAAGCAGTATTTTATTCTGTTGTTTTAAGTCTGAACTGACTCAATAGCACCTAACAATGACAGGAAGTGATATATGTATATCAATTCATAGTATGCAACCACTCCATTTTATTTACCCATACATCAAAAAGTAAGATTGAAATTGGCAAAGACTTCAATTTGCTAGAAGCCACCATCAAAAATCATTGATGCAGTAGTCAAGAAATCAAGCAACATATTATATTAGGTAAACCTGCTGCACAGACCTCTTTAAAATACTCAAGAGCAAAGTTGTCAGTTTGAGAACTAAGGTTTGTCTGACCCAAGTAATAGCCTCATATGCATGAAAAAATTGGACAATGGATAAAGACCATAGAAGAATTGATGCATTTGAGTTTCTGTGTTAGAGAAGAATATTAAAACTATCATGGACTGTCAGAATAACACACAAATCTGTGTTGGAAGAAGTACAGCCAGAATTTTCCTTAGAAGCCAGGATGGAGTGACTTTGTCTATCATAATTCAGACATATTATCATGATGTCCCTGGAGAAGGACATCATGCTTGGTTAAGTGGAGGGTCAGCAAAAAAAAAAAAAAAAAGGAAGACACTCAATGAGATAGATTGGCACAGTGGCAACAGCAATGGGCTCGAGTGTAACAATAATTGTGAAGTTGGCACAGGATCGGATAGTGTTTCATTCTATTGTGCCTAAGTTAATTATGAGTCAGAACCAACTGAAAGGCACATAACACGACTAAAAAACCTCAAAATTGCCTCCACTTACCATTCCCACAAATAACACCATAAATGACACTATCATACGTGTCTTCTTATAGATTAGAATTACTATTTCTTTATGGAGTGGCACTGCTGAGTAATAGAATATGTGTGTGTTTAATTTCACTTAGAATTGTTTTCTAGAATGACTGGAAACTTCAAGGTTTCAACAGAATGAGAGTTTCTGTCTTACCACATTCTTGCTAACACTGTATATTAGCCATCTATCTGGTTTTTGTAATTTGATTGATGTAAATTGATATTTCAGTATTGTATTCATTCACAATTCTCTGATTATTAATAATTTGGAGCATTCTCTCTTTCTTTGTTAATCATTCAGAATTTGCATTCTGTGAGCTTCTAATCCATGTGTTTTACTACTTTTTTTTTCTTTCTTTCTTTCTTTTTTTTTACTGGCTTCATAAGTTCATGGAAAAATGCCAACTGAAAGATTTGTGGCTCAAATCTTTCAGCCACACTGCAGGAGAAAGATGCAACAGTCTGCTTCCATAAAGATTATAGCCCTGGAAATACTATTGAGCAGATCTACTCTGTCTAAAGGGTTGCTATGAGTAAGAATCAGTTCCATATCAATGGGATAGTTTGTTTAAAAATGGGTTTGCTATGAGTTTTATATGTACAGAGTTTTAGTCATTAGTAGAAGTTGAACTTTATAATAAAAATATTTTGTTCATTAATTAAATCAGTTATATAATTGTTTTATAAGTTCAAAAAATATTGAGTTGCATTTATTGTTTTTTCTGAGGTTGGAGTAGTCTTATACTCCTCAAAAAAAAATTCTACTGATCATATATTAATTAAGTCTTCCTTATTCATTGTCCAACTTTCACAGGCATATGAGGCAATTACTGATGAAGATCAAAGACCACAGCCTTCAGGCTTACAACTCAATTTAAAGAAAACAAAATTATCGTACCTGGAACCAATAGAAAACATCATGACAAATGGAGAAGAGATTGAAATTGTCAAAGACTTCATTTTGCTTGGATCCATAATCAACACTCAGGGGAGCAGAAGTCAATAATTCAAATGATGCATAGCATAAGGCAAATCTGCTGCATAAAACCTTTTTAAACTGTTCAAGAGCAAAGATGTTAATATGAGGACTAAGGGGAGACTGACACAAGCCATCGTATTTTCAATATCCTGTATGCTGAACAAATAATCTGAAAAATCATATTATATAAAGAAGAAGACTGCATCAGGATTGACAACCTGAAATATGCAGATGATACAACCTTGCTGGCTAGAAGTGAAGAGGACTTAAAATAATCACTGATGAAGATCAAAGACTACGGGCTTCAGTATGGACTGAATCTCAATGTAAAGAAAAATCCTCACAACTGGACCAGAAATAACATTATGATAAATGGAGAAGACTGAATTTGCCAAAGACTTCATTTTGATTGGATTCATAATCAACACTCATGGAAGCATGAGTCAAGAAATCAAATGATGTATTGCATTAGGTAAATCTGCTACAAAAGATCTTTTTAAAGTGTAAAAGACCACACAGATCCATTTGAGAACTAAGATATGCCTGAACCAATGCCTCATTTGTTGTTGTTGTCAGGTGCTATCTAGTCAGTTCTGAATTATAGCGACCTTAAGCACAACAGAACAATGAAACACTGCTCAGTCCTGCGCCAAAATTCCTACTAAACTTGAGCGCAATGTTGTTGCCACTGCGCTAATCCATTTCATTGAGGACCTTCCTGTTTTTTGCTAACCCTTCACTTTACTTAGGATAATGTCTTTATCCAGAGACTGGCCAGGATAATATATCTGAAGTATGAGAGACAAAGTCTTGCCATCCTGTCTTCTGAGGAGCATTCTGGCTGTACTTTTTCCAACACAGATTTATTTTTACTCCTGGCAGTTCATGTTATTCTCCAACATCATAACTCAAATGCATCAAATTCTTCTCTGGTCTTCATTATTCATTGTGCAACTGTCACATGCATATGAGGATATTGAAAATACCATGACTTGGGTCAGTCGACCCTTAGTCCTCACATTGACATCTTTGCTCTTGAACACTTAAAAAAGGTTTTATGCAGCAGATTTGCCTAATGTAATGCATCATTTAATTTCTTGACTGATGCTTCCATTACAGCAGTGTGTCCATTACAGATCCAAACAAAATGAAGTCTTTGACAATGTCAATCTTTTCTCCATTTGTCATGATGTTATATATTGGTCCAGGTGTGAGAATTTTGTTTTCTTTACATTGAGGTTCAATCCATACAGAAGGTTATGGTCTTTGTTCTTCATCAATTTGTTGGTGGTGGTGTCATTGAGTCGGCACCGACTCATAGCGACCCTATGCACAGCAGAACGAAACAATGTCCGATCCTGGGCCAAACTCACTACTGTTGCCACACTTGAGTCCATCGATGCTGCCACCTGGCCAATCCATCTCGTTGGGGGTTTTCCTCTTTTTCTCTGACCCTCCATCTTCCCAAGCATGACATCCTTCTCTAGCGACTCTTCCCTCCTGACAATATGTCCAAAGCATGAGAGATGAAGTTTGGCCATCTTGTCCTCTAAGGAGCACTCTGGCTGCACTTCTTCCAAAACAGATCTATTGGTTCTTTTGGCAGCCCATGGCACTTTAGTATTCTCCTCCAACACCATAACTCAAAGGCATCAATTCTTTTACGGTCTTCCATATTCACTGTCCAGATTTTGCATGCATATGAGGTTATTGAAAATACCATGGCTTGTGTCAGGCGCACATTAGTCCTCAAGCTGACATCTTTGCTCTTCAACACTTTAAAAAGTTCTTGTTCAGCAGATTTGCCTAATTTCTTCATCAATATTTGACCCTATATGCATGTGAAAGTTGGACAATGAATAAGGAAAACTGTATAATTGATACATTTGAGTTATAGTGCTGGAGAAGAATATTGAAAGTATCATGTACCGCCAGCGGAGTAAATAATTCTGTGTTGAAGTGCAGCCAGAATGTTCCTTAGAAGCCAGTATGGTGAGACTTACCCTAATACTTCAGACATTGTTATCAGAAGTGATCTGTCCCTGGAAAAGATTATCATATGTGGTAAAGCAGAGTGTCAACTAAAAAGTGGAAGACCCTCAACAAGATGGACTGGCAAAGTGGTAACATTGATGGGCTCAGGCATAACAACAATTGTCAGGATGCTGCAGGGCCAGTCAGTGTTTTGTTCTGTTGTGTACAGGGTCAATATAAGTCAGAGCCAGCTCAACAGCACCAAGCAACAGCAACATATATTCAGTCTTCTCATCATCTCCCCTATGTCACTTAGCTGTTCTTCTATACATTATGTTTTATTTTTTTATCATTAGGTCAGCATACTTGATGACTTCCTCAGATTCACACTCCTGTGTGTTAATGATCTCTCTATTGTACCTAATAAACCACTTAAAAAGTTTTAAATTTACTACTATTTTTTATAAGTTAAAAAATTTGACTGTTTTCAAATCTACATGGTTGTTTTTTTTTTTAATATCATCTACCATTTATTATGGCTTCTATTTTTTCACTAGTAAGCACTCAGCTACCAGTGGCTCTGTGGAAATCTTTATGGAAGTCTACTCCCATAAAGTTTTCATCCTAGGAAACCCTACGGGGCAGTTCTACTTTGTCCTATAGGTCCCTCCCTATGAGATGAAATTGACTGACTAGTACAAAGTACCAACAGTAACATTTCTAAATTAAGTTTTAGAATCCTTTAAACATAGCTATTGTATAAGAACAAGATTCCCAATGAGATGAATTGACACAGTGGCAGCAGCAATGGGCTAAAATGCAACAGCAATTATGAGTATGACACAGGACCGGGCAATGTTTTATTCTGGAACAGACCTGAAGGCAGTTACAAAAGCAACAACAACATCACATAAGATTATGTATGCAATTACCTATTTTTCTATTTAAGTTGATGCAAATTCTCCTATACCTTGCATCAGCTAATTTTCCATTGGGATTCATGACTGTCTCACATTATTTATAATGCAATATTCACTGTGAGTCATTTTCAGTGAGGATAGTATTTTCTAGGATGTCTCAGGGTTTGGAGTTATGGAAGTATTCATACAGAATGGTGTAAGATTTGTTTCTCTGAGGCCACAAAGTTTCTATTTTTATTAATAATTTCTGTACTGTAGTCATAAAGTAAGTTAAATTCTAATATTTGATTTCTTGTAACTTATTTTGGGGGGGCGAGAGGCTCATCGAGTGAATTCTGTAGTTCTGTGATCCATAGGGTTGTTTTTTATCCTTTAACTCTTTATTGGAAATTGAGTGAAGGCTTACAGAGAAGATGATCAGTTTCATATGTACACATCATATACTCATTTCAAAGATTGCGATTCCCTTAATGTAACATCACATATCCAACTTCTTGTGATTATTTTTTCCACTCCACCTTATTTCTCAGTCCTTCTGAAATGTGTCCTTAGGTAAATGCTGCTCTTTTGATCTCAAATGGTGGACCGATGTATGGTGTAGATACCTCACTAGCGTTGTCATTCCCCCAGTACACCCATCCACGGTTTAGCTGAAATTTGAGTCACAGGGATATGCTCAGTTCTAGACCTGAAGAATGACCAAGGGCCTAGTCTTACCAGTCTCGGTATGATCGGTAAGCCTAGTGTTTTAATAATTTTTTATTTTGCTCCACATTATCTCCCATTCTATCCAGGACCATTTAATGTGAACCCTTCCAAGGCAGTTGTTCATGATAGCTGGTCACCATCTGTTTTTTTGGTATCAGGGTCATGGAGACTGATATATACATGGTACATTAACCCATTGGACTGTTTCCAAGCATCTTCAGTGTTTCATCTTAATTCCTTATTTCCTATAGATATGGAGAGACCAATAGTTACAATTTAGATGGCCCCTCATGAGCTTTTAGGATTCCAGCCACTCGTCAAAAAAGTACAATATGAAACATTCTCTTTGTGGATGATGCTTGAAGATCTTGCTTTAAGATCTTGCTAACCCCATATTCCTCTCAAGTTATCTGGAGTAAGGAAGTACCTTCTGACTATGATGAAAAGCAAATTGACATCTGCTATACCTGTGAGCTTTTGGAAGACTTTAAATCTGTGTTTAAGAAACAATACTAAACATTCCTTTTTCTTTTCTCCTTTTGATTTCTAGAAAATAAGTTGGAATCAACCCAGTACACTAATCAGAGTCTGATTGCTGACAATGACTGGGAAGCTTCTAGTCTTCTGTCATGAATATACTTATCTCTGTACTTTATCAGTTAGAGGAACCAAGAACAACTGCATCTTCAAACACACTGGGTCTCACTGGTACATTTTAAGAATTATCATCTCAAGGCTGAGAGTTAGACACATGAAACTTTGGTGCAGAACAGACCCTTCAAGTCTAATAAACCTCTTTAAACTCCCTTGCTAAGGTTGTTTTAGACATCAAAATTGCTTGGTTTTTTTATTAGAAAACATGGGGGCAGGATAAACATCACCACAGAAGTAGAATTAGCATTAGAAACTATAGAGCACCACTGAGTAAATTTGATTCAGGCCTCATGAGAAAGGCAATGGTTAAAATCGATTAACCTTTAGTGTCCCAACTGGCGCTCCTAGCTATTTTAAAAAAATAATATTTGCAATTTTAGTAGCAACTGCTTGCACCTTTATACCTTGCTTAGTTAAAAGAGACACCAATAGGGCAACAGAGAGCCTCCAATCAATTGATGCACATACTCCTTTATTCCCCAAACCTGAATGTACAGAGAAAAAATTCATAGGGATGTCCTGCATTTCCAGTCTTTCCATGATACTTAAATCCCCAGTACCTCTGGATTCACCCCCATTTAGCAGAAAGCAGCCAGTAAGAAGCAATGCCAGATTCCCAACATTGAGAAATGAACAAAAGGGGGATATTGAAATGGAAATTCTGAGAAAAGAGAGCATTGAGGTTTTAGCTTAGCATAAAGTAAAATGGAACCTGAATAGCTACCTTAAAATAATGGTTATAGTTACAAATGAACTCTGTCTCTAACTACATTCCATAATTAATCACTCATTTTCAATCTCTAAAGCAGAAATTGTGATCCAAATGATGGGGGAACTTTCCTCCTGGGAAAATCAGCAAACAAGAACGGGTGAAATGTTCACCATGTCTAGTGACTAGTGTGTTTTAAGGACTCACCTCGTACTACCCCACCACCACCCCTTTTTTTTTAACAAGTGTTGAATCTTTATTCAAGTAGACTGCCACACTTTTCTCCCACAGATCAGCTAATGTTCACACTAACAACCTTTTTAAACCACTCTACCACTGGGACTCCCTTACTGCCAACCATGCCTTTTTAAATAGGCATCTTTCTGACAATACTTAAAAATGAACATTGTCATCCATATTTTCTAAAACTAATACTTAACAGCTAAGTAATTTGCTTCAAATCTCAGCATTCCCAGAGCCCAGTTTTCAAACTCAGATCTTAAAATATGATTATAGCATATTTGCTATTGATTTTTTAAGGTATTTTTAAAATGTTTTATTGTGAATTATATGATAGTTTACATGGAAGAACATTAGTTTTACATTCATTCTATTGCACCTATTCCCTTTTGAGTGTTATTAAAGAATGGAAGTATGTGCACAGTTTTCCATTCACCATTCATGCAGTTCAGTCTAGGGTAGGTTTGGTTGGTGTTAGTTGCTGTCTGTCATTTAAGGAGCTCTGGTAGCATAGTGGTTACGAATCAGGCTGCAAACCTTAAGGTCATCAGTTCAAAACTACCAGCCGTTCCATGGGAGAAAGATGATGCTTTCTACTCCCGTAAAGAGTTACACCCTCAGAAGCCCTGTACAGGATCACTATGGGTCAGAACTGACTCGACGGCACTTAACAACAACAAAGGTGTGGGTAGTGGCTCTTGCCCAGTGGGTGGGGATGCAGAGGGCACAGCTGTGGCTGGACTGTATGGCCATGGTCGCTGTCTATCATCAGGTGGGGCAAAAATAAAACATACACACAATGAGGAAAAAATCTAACAAGCAAACAACAGAGAAAAAATAAATAACAAAAGATTGGAAAAACAAGCGGCACCAATAATAAAGAATATAACAACTAGAGAGAGAGGAAAGGAAAATAAAACTGTGAAAGGGAGAAAATAAAATGAAAGAAAAAAGCAATGTGCAGAACTAGTGAGAGAGAAGAAGAAAATAGAGACAAGAGAATAGCAAAGAAAAATCAAGAGGAAAAATATGCAAGAAGAAAAATGGAAAGGGAGATAAAGAGAAACAGAAGAAAAGAAAAGTGGTAAGCAGGGAAAGAAAGGACAAAGACCAAGGGAAAGAATATGAAGAAGAAAGAAGAGAGAGAGAAAAAAAAGAAAAAAGTTAAGGCAGCAGCTGGACCCAAAGAGAAGGAAACTGGTGGGGCTGGTGCATTTGTCCTGTGGCCAGGGCACCCAATCCAGAAGTAGTTCATGCAGATCCTAACAGTGGCTGCTGGGCTCAGGATCTTTTTTCCTAGAACTGTGATACTCAGGGGCAGATGGAAGCAGGGAAGCTGACTATGAGAGTTCTTTCTAGTTTAGGGCTGGCCAGGGACTAATTCTATATGTTCTGCAGATCTGAAAAAGCAGAGTTTATCAATCTTCAGGCACCAGAGCAGGGTAGCTGGTACCCAATTCACAACAGTGTGGCTCCAATTTCTGGCAGAGCTGAGCTGTGCTGGAGGTGAATTAGGATGGGATCTGGCCACATCTCCGATCATCAGGGGAGTGTGGGGAACAAGAGAGAATTGCATTTTTTCATAGCCAGTCATTGGTGTTCATCCACACTATCAGGCCACTACTCATATACAATGTTACTAGCAAAAGTTCAAGACATCCACGAAAAATCAGGCCAAACAGTTCACCCATCTATCTTCTTTCTTGCCACCCCTGTTCAGCTTCTTTTTCTAGTCATTATTCAATATTTACCTCTGAAGTTCAGGATCATCATCTCTATCTGTACCATCTGGTCTCTCGTGTGTTTATTGGAGAGGGTCTGTATAGTGTGACTGCCTAGTCTGCCATTTTGCCAGAAGTCTCTAACTCTTTTTATCTCACTTACACCAAACACCCAACAAGCATCCTTGCTCCTTCCTTGGTTTTTCCAAGTCTCCTTTCCATGAATGGATAAACTGTCCTCTCTTCTATGATTTATGCAAGGGTATCCATAAAACTCTCGTCCACCTAAGTCTTTAATTGTAACTTTGGCTTTGAGTTCCCTCTTCATTTACATTTTTTTTTCCAAGCTGAATTTTCATAATTATTTTATTGTTTTTGTTTTGCTTTTTTTTTAACATTATTCAGCACATATGTCTGTTTGTGGCATGGTTGAAATCAGTCTTCCATCAGTTTAGTCTACTTCCTTCCAAAATTTCTATCTGGGTGTCATCTGAAGTATAGAAGTTAAGGTTCCTGAGCTCTTAATTTTCTCATCTTGACCTTTAAAACTCAAACTGACTCTGGATATAAAACACCCTATTCTGTTATGCCAAGCATTTATTCATACAATTTAGAGACATACTTGGAGAAATTCAAAGCCAGATAGTTTTGTTGTAGTGTTTCTGTGAAGTTCTGTGTTTTTCAGTACCTAGGTCTTTTTAATTTCTTTGAGAAAAAATTATAATGCAAAGATAGCTATGGCTTTTTATTGTTGTTGTTGTTGTTTTAAGGTATCTTCCTTGGGTACTCAGTAAAACCTTCACTAGGACTTATACACAATGATTGTATATTTTTAATTCCATTTGTGGGATTAACAGGGAGTCAGTGTCAGATTTCCACTAAGCAAAATAAACACAGACTTACTTGCACTTACTTACTAATCTGCAGTAAATCATTATGTTTCAATTATGGAACAGACCATTAATTTGTCATATGCAAGTTCAGGCTGAAGATGAAGAAAATTAAAACAAGTTCACAACAGTCAAAATATGACCTTGAGTATATTCCATCTGACTTTAGAGATCATCTCAGGAACACAGATTTGACACACTGAACATTAAATGTCTAAAGCCCAGGTGAGTTTTAGAATGGCATCAAGAACATACATGAAGAAAGCAAAAGTCATTGAAAAGACACAAAAGTAAAAAAAAAAAAAAAAAATCTAAGTGGATATCAGAAGAGACCCTGAATGCTGAGTAGCTAAAACAAATAAAAGACATGATTAAGTTAAAGAGCTGAACAGAAATGTTCAATGGTTGGCTCAAGAAAATAAAACATCATAGTGAGAGGTGCAAAAACCCTGAGTCAGAAAACCAGAAGGCAAGAATACGCTCAGTATTTCTCAAGCTGAAACAACAAAAGAAAATTTTTTGGCCTAGATTCGCAGTATTGAAGGATTTAAATTCACTTATGCAGGAAGCTTCAAAAGAAGATGGAAGGAATACACAGAGTAATTGTTCAAATGAAGGACTAGTTGATATGAAACCATTTCAGGAAGTAATATATGATCAAGAACCAATAATACTACCCAGGAGACATCAAGGCAAGTGGTTGGGTCTCCTCAGGGCAAACCCCCTTCCAAGTCTAAGATGCAATGGGAATACACACTCTGATTGGTGACCACATTCGTCACCGATAAGAGGAAGTGAGGGAAAAACAGCAATGAAGCTGCAAGCTAAGCCCTACAATGTTCAGTAGACTCCTGTGAACCCAGGTGGAGACCTGGTTGGCCAGCAGTGTGGCAAGACCTGGGGACTCTTGGGCCCAGACTCAGTGACATAGCCACAGAGGACTAGAGTGGAGAGTGAAGCGTCCAGCTGATAAGAAGAGAGGGCACATGCATAAGAACATTCACACTTGCAGATAATATCCACTTGACCTGGCTTCAATGGCTGAATGATCAGAACTCAACTAGAAGAAGAAAAAAGGAAAACAAGAGTAATCTGATACAATTTGATGAACTTGACCTACACCTATGGATGTAGTAGCTCAAAAGAGGGAATAAATCTTTACAGTGAGGATCATTCCCACCCCCTCTATACACAGAGTAGACAGGGATGGGCAACTTGGACATTGGCTACCCAAAATGGGGGTGGGGGAGGAGCTACAAAGGCAAGAATTGACTGGCTTCCAAGCTTCCAAGAGGGAGCCTAGATTCAGAGGGCATGGAGGAAGGTAGAATCTCCACTGAGTAGTATCCAATCTGTCTGGGCGGGGCTAATGAGAGGAAATGTGGATAGGTCTCTTGTGATACAATAGTGAATAAATGTTATCAGGACTGATTGTGAGAGTTGTAAATGTAAAGGTCGACATTTTATAGCAAAAAGAGAAGAATTATTGACTTTGCAGTCTAGGACCGGTGGTCCCTGGGACCATCAAGGGAGAATAGTGCAGACCGGGACCCATACCCAGAGAAGCAGTGACGCCAGAGATGGAGGCAGAGACGATGACATGGAGAGCTGGAGCAGCTGGGGACTTTAGACCCAGAGAGGGAGAGGGGCTGTGTGCTGATGACTGAGGGGCAGGCTTGCAGGGTATACCCTTTGGTTAGTTGATGATGCATGGAAGGGATTGTAACCATGGCAATGAAATGATAAAAAATAGGATCAATGTAAAGCTAATGTTCTCCCTTGTAAACTATCACATAATTCACAATAAAACATAAAAAAGAACCAATGGTACTAAAGGAAGAAGTCCAAGCAACACTGCAGACATTATTGAAAAACAAGGTGGCAGGAATTGACACAATAGCAATTAAAAGTTTCAGCAACCTGATACAGCACTGGAAGCACTCACTAGTTCATGCCAAAAAATCTAGAATACAGCTATCTGGCCAACCAACTAGAATAGATCCAATTTTGTATCCTTGTAAGGAAAGGCATCCCAACAGACTGAGAAAATTATGTAACAATGTGATTAATATCACATGCAAGTTAAATTTTGCAGATCATTCAAAAACAGTTGTAGTAGTATGTTGTCAGGAAGCTACCAGAAATTCAAACTGGATTCAGAAGAGGACTTGGAATGAGAGCTATCATGTGGTTCTTGGCTGAAAGCAGAGAATACCAGAAAGATGTTTACTTGTGTTTTATTAATTATGCAAAGGCATTCAACTGTGTGGCCCATAACAAGCTATGAGTAGCATTGTAAATAATTGGAATCCTAGAATTCTTAATTGGGCTCATACAGAACCTACACATAGACCAAGTGGTGGTTGTTCAAGCAGAACAAGTGAATACTACCTGGTATAAAATCAGGAAACGTGCACCAGGGTCATGTCCCTACATAGCACTTTAGTCTGCATGCTGAACAAATCATCTGATAAACTGGATTACATGAAGAAGAATGAGGCATCAGAATTGGATGAAAACTTTTTAACAACCTGTGATATGCAGGTGATATAACTTGCCTGCTCTCATTTGAAAACCAAGAGGACTTAAAACACTTGCTGATGAAGATCAAAGAACACAGAGTTCAGTGTGGAATGCAACTCAGTCTAAAGAAAACAAGTATCCTCAGAACTAGACCAATAAATAGCAGCATGATAAATGGAGAAAAGATTGAAGTTGTCAAGAATTTTCATTTTACTTGGATCCACAAACAATGTTCATGGAAGCAGCAAACAATAAATCAAACAACATATGGCATTAGGCAAATCTGTTGCACAATACCTTTTTAAAGTGTTACCAAATCAAAGATGTCAATTTGAAGACTAAGGTGTACCTGACTTCAAGCTATGGTATTTTCAATTGCCTCATATGCTGGACCATTGTCCAGGAAGGCTGGAGAAGAATCAGTGCATTTGAATTGCTGTGTTGGTAAAGAATATTGAAAGTACCATGAACTGACAGACAACAAAGAACAATCAGAATTCTCCTTAGAAATGAGGATAACAAACTTCATGTCATGTGCTTTGTACATGTGATTTGGACAGATCAGACCCTGAGAATGATATCATGTTTGGTTAGATTGTGCTGTGGCACTGTAGAATAAGCACTGGACTGTTAACTGTAAGGTCATTAGTTCAAATCTTCCAGTCTAAAACATTGTCTTCCTACAGAATAAAAGACTATTTTCAAATTTACAAGCCCTGACAAGGACGGAGTACCCAGTATGCGAGGTAATTTATGCTACAGGCTCATTTATGCTTACTTACTGTAGTGCATAAGGAGCTCTGGTAGCGTAGTAGTTACGAGTCGGGCTGCCAACCTCAAGGTCAGCAGTTCGAAACTACCAGCGGATCCTCTGGAGAAAGATGAGGCATTCTGCTCCTGTAAAGATTTACAGCCTCAGAAACCCTGTGCAGGATCACTATGAGTCGGAACTGACACCACGGGACTTAACAACAACAACGACAACTGTAGTGAATAGTTTCCCAAGTTTTTCACCACATTAAAGATATGGCAAAACTGATAGGAAATTGCTCCCTACAGATACATAAGTAAATACAAATAAGCTTGGTCTTACCTTGCTTATTAAGAAACCCATCCCTATGAGGAATCTTGGTGGCACAGTGGTCAAAGCACTCCACTACTACCAAGGCAGTGGCAGTTTAAACCCACCAACTGCACCATGAGAGGAAGATGTGGCAGTCAGCTTCTATAAAGATTTTAGAATAAGCAATGTGGAGCAGTTTTATTTGGTCCTACAGGGTGAGAATGAGTTGGAACTGACTCATGGCAATGGGTTTGGGTAAAGTTGTCTACCTGATGAATAATAACTTGGGACCTAAAACACAGTTGATGTTTTTCAAAGAAGGGCCAATTAAATTACGGATGTTGCTATTGTATTACAAGCACAATTAGGTATAAAATGGAAGCCTAATCTCACACAAAAAACAGAGTTCCATTGTCTAAATATTCAAACCTGAATTTCGAGATCATTTCAAGAAAAAATATGATACATTAGAAACTAATAACCAAAAGCCAGAGGAGTTACAGGATGACATTAAGAACATTATACAGGAAGAAAGTAAAAGGTCATTAAGAAGACAAGGAAGAAAGAAAAGAGTCAAATGAATGGCAGAAGAGACTCTGAAACTTGCTCTCCAATGTAGAGATGTTAAAGCAAATGGAATAAAAGAAGAAAAATACCTAAATATAAAAGGAAATGAATATAAAGGGCAGCTTGAGAAGATAAAATCAAGTATCATAATGAAATATGTAAAGACCTGGAATTAGAAAACCAAAAGGGAAGAACACAGCATTTCTCAAGCTGAAGGAACTGAGGAAAAAAATCAGGCCTCAACTTTCAATACTGAAAGATTCTCTGGGCAAATTATTGAATAATGCAGAAAGCATCAAAAGAAGATGGAAGGAATACACAGAGTTACTGTACCACAAGAAATGGTCGATGTTCAACCATTTCAAGATGTAGCAAATGATCAAGAGCCAATGGTACTGAGGAAAGAAGTCCAAGATATACTGAAGGCCTGGCAAAAAACAAGCTTCTGGGAATTGATGGAATACAAATTGAAATATTTCAACAAACTGACACAGTACTGGAGGCACTCACTCATCTCTGCCAAGCAATTTGGAAGACAGCTACCTGGCCAACAGATTGGAAGAGATCTGTATTTGTACCCATTCCAAAGACAGGTTACTCTACGGAATGTGAAAATCATCAGACAATATCATTACTATCACATGCCTGTAAAACTTTGCTAAAGATAATTTTAAAACGGCTGCAACAGTACATTGATAGGGAGCTGCCAGAAATTTAACCCAAATTCAGATGAGGACATGAAGTGAGGGATATCACTGTTAACTTCAGATGGAGTTTGGCTGAAAGCAGAGATTACCAGAAAGATGTCTACTGTGTTTTATTGACTATGCAAAGGTTTTCAACAGTGTGGATCATGGCAAGCTATAGACAACAATGAGGAAATGAGTATTCTGGAAATTTAATTGTGCTCATGAGAAATCTGCGCATAGAGGCAGTTGTTCAAACAGAATAAAGGAACAATGACTGGTTTAAAATTAGATAAGATGTGTGCCAGGGCTGTATTGTTTCACTGCACTTATTCAATTTGTATGCTGTGCAACTCATTCAAGAAGCTGGATGATACACAGAAGAATGTGGCATCATGATTGGAGACAGACTCATTAACAACCTGAGATATGCAGGTGATACAATCTTGCTTGCTGGAAGTAAACAGGGCTTAAAATACTTACTGATGAAAACCAAAGACCACAGCCTTCAGCGTGGGTTGCACCTCAATGTAAAGAAAACAAAAATCCTCACCACAGGACCAATAAATAGCACCATAAATAGAGAGAAGATAGAAGTCACCAATGACTTCATTTTGCTTGGATCCACCATCAATACTAATGGAAGCAGGAGTCAAGAAATCAGACTATGTGTTGCATTAAGCAAAACTGATGCACAAGGCATCTTTAAATTGTTCAAGTGCAAATACGTCAGTTTGAAGACTAAAGTGCACCTTACTCAAGCCATGGTATTTTCAATAGATTCATATGCATGTGAAAGTTGGACAATGAATATAGAAGACCATAGTAGAATTGATGCATCTGAGTTACGATGTTGGAGAAGAATATTAAAGTTACCATGTACTGCCAGATGAATAAACAAATCTGTGTTGTAAGAAATACAACTAGAATTCTCCTTAGAAGCCAAGATGGCCAAACTTCATCTCTCATACTTCAGACAAGGACATTGTTTGGAATGCCTCGCTGTTGTAGTGTAGGCAAAAGGAAGCTAGATTGTGAACTAAGGTATGTTAAGAAAAATCAGTAGGAAATTAACAGACCATTCTACAAATTCTTATTTCTCTGTTGGATGATGGTGGAGAACTGTTTTCCAGAGAAATATTTAGTGGTGTCATACATTATTTAATTATTTCCTTATTTTAGCCTGCCAAATATTTTATTGAGGTCATTTTTAATAAAATAAATATCTAAATATGTGTGTTCAATACAGTCACTCTATATTATGGTTGTTGTTGTTGTTAGGTGCCATCGAGTCAGTAACGACCCATAGAGACCTTATGCACGGCAGAACAAAACACTGCCTGATCCTGGGCCAACCTCACTACTGTTGTCATGCTTGAGTCCATCGATGCTGCCACTTGGTCAATCCATCGCGTTGGGGTCTTCCTCTTTTTCTCTGATCCTCCATCTTAACAAACATGATATATTCACATATGACTTCACATATCTTATTTACAGGATTCAGATCTCTTTTTTTAAGCATTCACATCCTTATTATTGGAAGCTGATTGCCCCTATTCCCATGTCCTTCTATCTGCATACCTACATGCTCTTTTAATACAAATAACAAGTGCTTTTCCAGAATAATTTACTCTTACTGCTTCCATCAAAGACTTCTCACTTTAGCCTTTGGCCCATACTTTGAGCTAGCTCAAGGAGGATAGTGATTCAATTTAAAAGCATTCTCAAATATTTGCTGCTGGGTAAGATGGGAAAATAAGAAAAACACTTAAATCTCTCTGTTCATCCACTCTGCTCAATTGCCTCTCCCCCACCATTCCTCTTTGTCTCTATCTCTCTTCTTCCTCTTCCGGGACTGCATGTCTACTAACTATGAGTAGACACATTAAAGATAGATTTGGCTTTCTAGATGCACTTTATTTACAAACTTTTAATGTTTGGGTTTGTTTGTTTTAATCAGATCCCTTAGAAACAATTACAACTAAGCCTTGTTGTTGTTGTGAAGTGCCATTGAGTCAGTTCCAACCCATAGCGACCCTGTATAGAGTTTCCGAGGAGCAGCTGGTGAGCTTGAACCACCAACCTTGCAGTTCAAACATCTTATCAGTCTGGCGCATTAACCCACAGCACCACACAACTAAGCCTGGAAGGAATTATATTGCTCCAATACAACCACACTGTTCTATTATTCAGTCCATATAATTTCCAAAAGAGTAGCTACTCATATAGTTTCTTGGTGGCAAAGTAATTCTCACTGTTGATTTGACAAGTGAAAAGAATGACAGTTGTTATAAATAATGCAAAACTCTTGCATTCTGGTTAAATGTACAAGGTAATACAACTTCTAGATTTAGCAGCAAGAACACAACATCCAAATGATTTTTATCTCCTTCAGAATAGTCAGTTTGGAATGTATATTCACTTACTCTTCACAGGAAATGCTGTCTTTGTTCAGAACATGTTTGGATTTTCTCTTTTAGAGTTTTCAAGGTCATGTATAGCCTGAGTTTGGAATAGCCTTTGTGGTACCCATTAAGCACCACGGAATAGTTATTCTTGTTTTGTTTTGCTTTGTTTTGTTTTTAAGAGATAGGTGTTATTCAGTTACATGAACTAGGTCTTAAAGTTAGACAATATACTTGTTGTTGTTATTAATTGCCATCGAGTCCATTACTCAAATACTAATGTTATGACTTGAATTACATTCTGCAAAAAAAAATGATACATAAAATTTGTAAACTCTGTGCCAGCTACTCTGATCTTATTGGGAAAATAGGGCTTTTCCTTGCAGATGTCATCAAATAAACTACCAAAAGCATTCTCCAGTAGGATGGGTTCTAATCCTAATATTTAATGAGTGGCACTTTATAAAAGAGAAAGACAGAAAATGAAACAGTCACACACAGAACGGGAAGACAGCACATGAGGAACCATCAACAAGCCAAGGACCACCAAGAAATGCCTGCTGTCATTGCTGTTGCTAAGTGCCATCAAGTCAATTATAGCTCATAATGACCCTGTATTGGCTTTCCAAGCACGTTGTGGGTTTGAACCCCTGACCTAATGGTTAGCAGTGTAGTGTTTGCCCTTTAGCACCTCACCCAGGCTACCAGAAACTGAAAGAGACAGAGAGCGTGCATAGCTTGTCCAAAGCTCTGAATTCATACAGTTAGCATCCCGTGACAGTTGTTGTTGTTAGGTGCCATTGAGTTGGTACCAACTCATAGTGACCTAATGCACACCAGAATGAAACACTGCCCTATCCTGGGCCAACCTCACTCTTGTTACCATGCTTGAGCCTATCAAAGCTGCCACTTCTCATTTTGAGTGCCTTTCAACCTGAGGGGCTCATTTTCCGACACTATATCTGACAGTGTTTCTCTGCTATTCATAAGGTTTTCAGTGACTAAATATTCAGAAGTGGTTCGTCACTCCTTCTTCTTAGTCTGTCTTCATCTGGAAGCTTATCCGAAACCTGTCCACCATGGGTGACCCTACTGGTATTTAAAATACTAGTGGCATAGCTTCCAGAATCACAGCAACTCACAAGCCACCACAGTATGACAAACTGACAGATGAGCGGTGGGAATCAAGTAGCAGCAAGAGACAAATCCTCAACACTTTCAATGGGAAAATCATGAACTGATCACTAGACTTAGTTTCATTTTTGCTTCTGACCCATTATCTACATTCTCAGCCTCTTCGGAGAATATTGAAGCATTTGATGAGCACAGGGATTGCTTAAGCATTCAACATAAATGATAACAATAAAAAATATGCAAAGACCAAGTGTTTCTGGAAATGTGATGGTTGCTAGTGATTACTGTAAATATTGCTACAAGAGACTGTGAATGGAACAGCTACTAGTTAGAGATAGGAAGTAAAGTTATGACATTGTATCGAGCTTTAATAAAATAAATATCTATATCTATATTTGAATTAAGAAAAAAACTCTAAAGATAATGATGAGGCGAAGTAGCCACCTACGGGTGATAGAATTACTATTAAAATGAATCATTTTAATTCAACAAGAATATCACTCAATATAAGAGGAAGTGCTGTGCAGATATGACACCATGACATGTTGGTGGTGGTAGTAAGTGCCACTGAGTCATTTCCAACTCATAGAGACCCTATATAGGGTTACCGAGGAGCAACTGGTGGATGTGAACCACCAACCTTGCAGTTAACATTTTAGTACTTATCCTATAGCACCACACCATGACAGCAGGACATAGATGACCGTCAATGGACTGCACAAAACAGTGTGACACAGGCAGTATACTGTGAATTATCTTGATCAGCCAAAATTTCAAATCAGTCAATTGCCCATATAAATATTGATTAAAAGTCTCATCCAGTATCCTGAATTCAATCAAAGTCATTTATGTCTTTGCAACTGGCAAAGCAATGCGAATTAAATATGTAGCATGCACTGTTCAAATCATTCATATCTGTCCATGTTAATTAAAAATAGATTTTTCCATTGTTTTATACTCAGAAAAATTAAGGTTCTTGTTTGATCTCTTTGTGCTAGAAGAAATAGCATGCTTATGAAGGTTGCCAACTTTAAAAAACGGTGCATGTAATTCTTAAGAACTAGATTTAGTTTATTGTTTTTCCATCCTATTGTCATTGTTCAATGCCATAATGTTCTTTGGTGAGTACACAGGATTAAAGACCACATCCTTTTCCAATAATTTACAGAGAAGTGAGCATCTCAACTAGTTTTTTCAAAAGGCACAGTGGAAAAGAGAAGTACTTTAGAGTCAATTGCTATGAAATACTAGTAATATGAGAAGTTCTTCTGTTTGACAGTTCTTGACTAGAAAATTATTAGGTATATATCTTGTTTCTTAAGCAGTCATTTTCTTTAATTAGCCATTGGTTCAAATGTTCAAATACTCTTTCTAAATGGTAATGTTTGGAAGTGGGCTTTCTGGGGGGGTGGGGAGCACTAAAGTATAATCTGGCATTATCATTGGCCTAATGGTATCCATTAACTTTACACTCCAGCATTTAATGAAAAGTATTTTAGAAAACTTTCAAATTGACATGGTGACAGAAGAGGTGGAAAAGTAGGTGGAGGGCAGGAGAAAATAAATGCATGCTGCTTCTGGATTTTATTTTAGCATATCTCCCATAAAAATTATCTTAATTCATTCTTAGCTTTCAAGTCATCAACTGGAAAACATGTGCTGAATTTGAATAGAGCCCAGAATTTCACACAAATATCTAATACCTTCTATAAGAACATAGGAGTTCTGGTGCGATGCTTCATATTAATACACTGGACTGCAAGGTCAATTCGAACCTCAAGGTTAGCAGTTCAAACTCACCATTGACTCCTTGGAGACCCTATACAGGTCGGTATGAGCCAGAAGCAATTTGAAGGTACTTACCAACAATAACAAAGCGCAAAGGAGTACTGGTGTGGTACCGTAGGATATGCACTCACCCTTGTCCTTTTGAACTGGAGTGTTGGCAGTTCAACCTCATCAGGTGCTCCTCAGAAACCCTGTACAGGGTACTATGAGTTGGAATTGACTCGATGGCACTTAACAACAACAGCCTAAGAGCAAACTGAAAAGCAAATCTTGTCTTCTGCAATTTACACATATCTATGAAATTTGTATTGTTCTAGACAACTAAATGTATGAGAGGATCATAGTATGGCACTGTAGAATAATCAATGGACTATTAACCACAAGGTCAGTGGTTCACACACTCACCAGCCATTCCTTAGAAACCCTATACAGGGCCTCTATGAGTCAGGACTGACTAAATGGCACTTAACAACAACAATAATTAGATTAGATCTATTTGCATAGTACATGATACTCTTCCTAGTAATTCTTAACTGCATATGCAAAGTCCCTTTTGTTATCTAATTATGTCACAATACAAAAAATATACTTATAGGATTAACACCATGGGACAAAAATTCTGCCTTCCACAATAACCTTCCATAAAATCTCATAGATTTGTTGTTGTTGTTGTTAAGTGCTGTTCAGTCATTTCTGACCCATAGCGATACTGTGTAGGGTTCCCAAGGAACATAACAACAACAAGCATGCGTTTGGTATCTCCCTTCCCCTATCTCTGTTTCTTAAACAAGGAAGCATAAGAAGCAAAGATAGGGGAAGAGAGATGTCAAGCCCCATACAGATCAATCAGGAAGGACCAGAAACTCAAGAGACAAGACCTCCTCCAAAGCTTAAACCAAGAGAAAGCCTTTCCCTAAAGTCAGCAGCCAAAATTTGGACTTGTGTCTTCACAAACTGTAAGAAAATAAATTTCTGTGATACTTCATTACAGCAGCACTAAATAACTAAGACTGGCATTTATGAAAAACACACCGTAACATCATAATCAATGGTGAAAGACTAAAAACTTTTCCCCTAAGATCAGAAATAGACAAAAATGCTTGCTTTCATGAAAGCTATTTTAACAAAGTGCTGGAAGTCCTAGCCAAAGCAATAAGTTAAGAAAAGGAAATGAAACGTATCTCAATTGGAAAAAGAGTAGAACTATTTCAGTTAATAGATTGTTGTTGTTAGGTATCATTGAGTGGATACCAACTCATAGTGACCCTACTCACAACAGAACGAAATACTGCCAGGTCCTGTACCAACCTCACAATTGTTGCCATGCCTAACCCCAGTTAATATTTGGCATGATACTATATATAAAAATCTAATATCATGCACAAGAAAGCTACCAGAATTAATAACAAAAATCAGCGAAGTTGCAGGAGACAAGATCAATTCACACATGAAGAAGTGGAAAGATGGCAGACTAGGCAGTAAGGCTATACATGTCTTCTACAATAAAGATACGGAAAACCAAGTGAAACTGATGCAGATAATAATCCTGGAACCCTGAGCTTCAGATGAAGCAAGAAAGAAGTGGACTGAATGTTTACTAGGAGAGAAAGCTGAACTGATGTAGCGAAAAAAAGGAGACAGACAAGTGACACGTGTCAGCCAACCAGACATTGAGGCGTCTTAAACTTTTGTGAGTGACTTCAGATACAAGAAACATACCAGTGACTCATGTAGAGAAGGTGAAGTTTTTTTGCTTGTCCCCCACACTCCCCTAGTGACAGAGTCAGACCTGACTCAATGGCACTTAACAACAATATACCATATCAATTACAACAACCAACATCAGCCAAACCTATCCTACACTGAGTGGCAGATATGGCAAACAGAGAATAGTGCATGCATTTCCATTCCCTAAATTATACCCACCAACAGACAGCTGGTGAGTGCCCACGAATACATCATCATAAAATCAAGAGCCAATGATACTGAAGGA
>NW_006408542.1:11767097-11792116 GCF_000296735.1 Chrysochloris asiatica
TGGTTTCTCAAAAATGTGAGTTCAGGAGAGTTTATGATAGTTTAAAAGCCGTGGGACTGGTCTATGAACATTTCCTTTGTGAGATCCCACTGCTAGTTAGGAGTGGGAGCAGGGAGTTTAGATGCAGTGGCAGATGGGGGAATGATGGATGACGTCAAAAAGCCACCACAGACTTTCTCACACTCTCCATGCATGGGTGAGCTGCATCCCGCCAATTTTTATTGGGCTCTCAAGCCAGGGCAGGGAGACTTGGGATGGGAGGAAGCTATATTGCCTCTTGCCCTTCTGGGAGATGCCACTTTCCTAACGGGCCGGCCCTGGCCCCACCCTCTAAACTCTGCAGATGCAGGAGCAACCCGTGGTCCCCGCAGGAAAGAGTCCCAAAATACGTGCTTTTCTTTATCCTTATTAGCACGGTTTCTCAAAAAAGTGGGTTCAGGAGGCTTTAAGATAGTTTAAAAGCCGTGGGACTGGTATATGAACATTTCCTTTGTGAGATCCCACTCATTTCCCCCCCGGAGCACGTCCCTACCTTCCCTGGCTGTCCTGCCATACAGGAAGTCCCCCCACAAATTTTTAAAAGAAAAAAATTGCCAACCAAGACTAATATACCCAGCAAAGCTGTCCCTCAAATATGATAGTGAAATTAAGATATTTCCTGATAAACAGAAATTAAGTGAATTTGTAATGGTTAAATCAACTTTGCAAGTAATTGACTAAGAACCAACAACAGCAGTCACCAACCTGAGATTACCATATATGACAACACCCCCCCAGAAATCCAGATATAAATGTATTTAAAGTAAAACAAACCTACAAGACTGAAAATAGGGAACCAGAGATATCAATGTATAATGAAGTCAACTGCAAAGAAAAAATAGGGAATACTGTAAATACAGAGCTTCTAAATGGCAAGGATGTCAAGATAAAACAGACTCTTTAAAGCAGGAAAAATTAATAAATCATAGGCAACCTCAAAGGAAAAAAAAAAAAAAATACACCTGCACATCAATTTTAAAAAAGAAGAGAATCAGAAAGATTCAGTAAATATTAACAGAGCAGAAATGAAAATGACAATAAAACTCATAGACAAAATTAACTCAGCATAGAAAATTGTGTGGAACAAAGAATCCAGCAGCACCATAAAAAGAGGAAAACAAACAAACAAACACAGAAAAATTAAACAATGAATTCATACCTAATGATAGTTTCACTGAATGTAAATAGATTAAATGTACCAGTCAAGAGACATAAAGAGCAGAATGGATAAGAAAACAAGATGCTTCAATGTGTTGTCTACAAGAAAAAAATCAGAAAGATGGAGACAGCCTAAATGCCCATAGACAGAAGAATGGTTAAAAAACTTTAGTACATACACACAATGGAATAGAAGGAAAATTCCTCATCCTCTGTGGCTATTTAGTAGATTTTGCAATCAAGAAGTGAGAGACCTCCAACTTCATTGTTCTTGAATAATGATTTGTTTATCTGACGTTTCTTTCCTTTTCACATAAAGTTAGTAATTAGTTTTTCCATCTCTTTAAAAAATAACATTGGAATCTGGATTGGGAATGCATTATTTATATAGGTTGTTAACATTTCATTCTTAAATTTATATGGAATTAATGGGACCCCAAATAGTAAAACATTCTTGAAAAATAAAAACAAATTGTTGTTGTTAAGCGCCATCTAGTCAGTTCCGAATCATAGTGACCCTGTATAGGGTTTCCAAGGAGAGACTGGTGGGTTTGAACCACTGACTTTGCAGTTCAAGGTGACCTTGCAATCAAGTGCTTATCCTATAGTGCCACATAAGGACTCCAAAAATAAACTAAGAAGACTTGGACTTTCTGACTTCAAAATTATAAAAAGCTCTAGTAATAAAAGTTTTAATTTTTGTACTAAAGAAATCATCAAAAGAAATAGATAACCTACGGAATGATACTAAACATTTAAAACCATTAGTCAGATTTTTAAAAAATTTAAATCCTGGACATATGAAGAATTCTTAAAATGCAACAACAACAAAAACTAACAACCCAATTTTAAAATTAATAAAAGACGAGAAAAAACACTTCTTCAAAGAAGGTACTAAATGGTCAAATACATAAAAGGATGCTCAACGTTATTAGCTATATGTGAAATGCAGACCAAAACAACAATAAGATACCACTTGAAACCAACTAGAATGGCTATTATGAATAAAATGGAAAACAGCAAGTGTTAGTGAGGATAAACACTCATACCTTGTTGACGCTGATGTAAAATGATGCAGACACTATGAAAAAAGAAAAAACAGTTTGGCAGCTTCTAAAATTTTATTTCATGTAGATTACTCCACAGTGAAGTTTTTGTGTTTCTTAAGAGGGGGTAAAAAGGGTTAACCTTATGCTGGGAAAGGGTTAAAATGAAGATTATGCATGGCTAAAGCGTAGTGGTTATGAATCGGGCTGTGAACCTCAAGGTCAGCAGTTCGAAACTACCAGCTGCTCCACAGGAGAAAGATGAGGCTTTCTGCTCCCGTAAAGATTTACAGCCTCGGAAACCCTGTACAAGGTCACTATGAGTCGGAACTGACTCCATGGCACATAACAACAACAACAACAACATAGGAGTCCTAGTGTAGTGCTGTAGGTTAATGCGCCTGACTGCAAAGTCAGTTTGAACCACTAGGTTGGCAGTTCAAACTCACCAGCCACTCCTCGGAAACCCTATATCGGGTTGCTGTGGGTCAGAACCGATACTACAGCACTTAACAACAACAGGAAAGGAGCTCTAGTCCTAGTGTGATGAAGTCTTGGTGTGGCACTGTGGGTTAATGCACTGAACTGCAAGGTAGGTTTGAACCACAAAGTTGGCCTCAGCAGTCACTCCTTGGAAACCCTATAGAGGGTTGCTATGGGTTGGAACTGACTCAACGGTTCTTAACAATAACAACAAAGGATATAGCACAGTGGATTAAGCCCTGGGCTATTAATAAAAAAATCAGAGGTTTGAACCCAACAGCTGCTTCCAAGGAAAAAGAGGAGTAAGTGTGCTTCAATAAAGATGCACACCTTCTGGAACCCTAGGGAGCGGTTCTACTCCAAACTACAGGGCTACCAGGAATCCAAATCGACTCAGTGGCAATAAGTTTGGACCTCTGGTATTGAGCATAAAGTAACAAAGTATTCAAGGTGCTAAAGATCCTTTTAGAAAGCAAGCACTCAGTTGGCTTATACAAATCCTGATCATATATGGGCAATTTAGTAACAGGCTAGGGACACTGCTTTACTAGTCTCCCATGTGATATGCTTGTTGCCTGAATGAACAAAAGTTTTCAAGTCACAAACTAGCTTATAAGTCTACTGACCCCAAGGATCATAGATCAAGGTGAATTTATGGGATGCCAATTAAATTCAAGACTTAGAAAGGTGTTCACATTATCACATATTATTGTAAAATTTGTAAAATTACCATATTTTTATATTTCTTTTTCTTTAAGAGGACTCAGTGTAGTGAATTGTTTAATATATCTCTTCTAGCCATGTTTTTGTAACTCCCACCAAATTACTTTTGCCTTAGAAAAGAAAAGAGATGTTGGGGGAAGATGCTGATTGGATTATATGGCTTAGTTGTGACTGATTGTTAACTGTAATTATAAAAACTTGGAATTCTTACAAGGAGCTTGGTCAATTCTGCTATCCTGATGGATAAAAAATAAGTCATCTTGGCAATGTGAGTGGGTGGCATGCTCCTTGGCTTGACTAACCAAATTTGTCTCAATCTAACTTTTAGTTCCAAGCTGGTGGCCTAACCTGATTCACCAGCTTCCATAGTCTTGTGAATCAATAGCCTGAATCCACATGAGTGACAAGAATTCTAAAGAGTGACATCTGAACTGCAGGTTTGGGATTGTTCTGCTTCCACAAACTGAGCCATTCCCTTGACAGTCTGTGAGTTCTGTGAGACATTGCTGTGAAGTGCATGACCCTGGGAGTCAGGGAGAATAGTAAGGGGAGGAGGAGTAGTTGGGATCAGGGATTATAGAATAGCATAGCACTCTAGAAAAGTCAGACATTTGGGCTGTCTTTAACTCCACCTTACAAAGATTCGTCTTGTGCCTATCCTTCTAAAAGAAATTATTGTTGCAGTTGTGTCAGAAATGGGATGTAGAATTAGTAGATGAGGATTTAACTCCTGATGAATTAGTGGTGTTGTTGTTAAGTGCTGTCAAGTTAGTTCCAACTCATAGTGACCCTGTATAGCGTTTTTGAGGAGCAGCTGGTGGGTTTGAACTGCCATAAACGGAAATACAGAGTAATAAGAAAGAACAAGACATACAATTCCCTGGTTCTGTTATCAGTAATAACTGTAATGGCAAGGGAACAAGAATTTAGCAGATGATTATAACATTGAACCCAACTCAGGTCCAGTTCAGTGAGAACTAAGACTTTTGTCTCAGACCCAACTAAGAAAGAAAAATTGGGTTAGGACAACATGAAATACCCTTATGATCACTGGTAGTCTGAGAAACAGATAAAACCAACAAACTATTGTAATCAAGAAGTATAGTGTAAAGGCCTTGTTTCAATTTGTGGATATGTATCATCAACTTCCAGAGGAACCATTACTAAAATATATAGTGACAGTGATTAATATAGGGGCAGTGTCTTTAATTTTGAATGCTGCAGAATGGAAGAGTGTGCTTGGGTTGATAAACGCTCCACAATTCACAATTATGGGACAACCACGGATGGTAATATTAGATCCATTTACAAGGAAGTATAACCCAGAGAGGATGGTTAGCTTAGTGGGCTAGATGAAATCCACAATAAGATCTGTTTGCCCTGAGAAGGGAAACTGCCCTTCTCCCCTCCTAGACACGCATTGGAACACTCCAAAGAAAGCAGCTAATATACTGCTTATGAAAGCAATGCTGGAATGGCTTTATGGTAATCATTATATTCATCCAATGAGTATGCCCCTTACACAGGTCATGGCAGATAAGGTAATCCAGAATGCCCCTCCTTTGTGGGCATCCTGTGTAACCTTATTACTGTGAAACAAAGCAGCAATATGAGACGGTGTGGATTTTACAGATACAAGAAACGTAAGGATAATTTATAGGAGAATGGGAAGAGGAAAATGGGAAAGAATTTGATGGTGTTGATACGTAAGTTCTAATAAAGCACTATAGGCAATTGGGTGTACTAAAGAGAACAGCTAGCTCCCCACTATTGTTGTTAAGTGCCATCAAGTCAGTTCTGACCTATAGTGACCCTTTATAAGATATCCAAGGAGCGACTGGTAAGCTTGAATTACCAACCTTGCAGTTTGAACTGACTTTGCAGTCCAGCAGCGCATTAACCCACAGGACCACACTAGGACTCCAGCTCTCCAGTGTTAAGGAGGCCTAAACAAGTCTATTCTAGTCACTCCAGCTGGGAGAAATTTAATGATTTGAATTCTCACCTGGGACCTTGGAGCAGAGGCTCAGCTAGTTAATCAAGATAAAGATTGACAAGGGGGCCAGCGTCTTCTAGTCCAACTCCCAACAGGGAACCCAAGGCCAAATGCATATGTGTGGGTAAATGGCCCAGGGGTGGCACCTAGACACAGATGCCCAACATACTGTTATCCAAATATGTACTGTCAATAAAATATTGAAAGGAACTAAGTTTAGACTCTAGCATAGTGGTTACAAGTTGGGCTGCTAACCTGAAGGTCAGCACTTCAAAACTACCAGCCGTTCTGCAGGAGAAAAATGAGGCTTTCTGCTCCTGTAAAGACTTACAGCCTCAAAGACAATATACAGGGTCACTATGAGTCGGAACCGACTCCACAGCATACTACCACCAAGTGTAGAATCAGGGAATATGGGAATGCAACAGTTGATGGGACTAAAGTGAAAGTGTGGGTAAGAATTGAAAGATTTAAACAGCTCTTATATGAAACAGTGGCAGCTCTCTTGCCTGAATGTATTATTGGTGTGGGTATTATCTCTAGTTGGGGAACACTTACCCTACATGATTGTCAAATTGAATACATGTATGTTTGCCCTTAGGCCAGTATTGTTTACACATGCTAAACAATAAAAAATGGAAACCATTAGAAGTGCCCAAACCCACTCAGATTGTTAACTTAAAACAATACAGGATATCAGGTGAACTAAAGGAGATGACTGCTTTGATCAAAGGCATACTATACGCTGGAGTACTGGTGCCAACAAATTCTCTATATTATAATCTTCTGTGGCCCATGAAAAAGGTGACTCATGGAGGTCAACAGCAGATTATCGAGGGCTAAATAAAGTAGTGCCATCTGTGACTTCTGCTGGTCTTGATAGTACTGACAGTGCAGAAAATATAGCAGGCTCAACGAGACTGGTACTTGGTGCCTGACCTTTTAAATGCCTTTTTCTCCCTCCCAATCTCAGAAAAGAATCATCTTCAGTTTGCTTTCACGTGGGAAGCATCCCAGTACACTCTCAATGTTTTGCTGCAGGGTTATTTGAATTATCTGTCTTACTGTCATAGTACGGTTACATGAGACTTGGACTTGGTACAGATCTCAACTGCAGTGATACATTCCACTAATGATATTATGTTAATCTCAAGCACAGAAATCAATATAGATTTGAAAACAATGGTGGTCCACAATACCAAAAGAGGTTAATAAGTCCAACAAAAATCCAGAGTCTTTCACAAACAGTGAAATTCTTGGGAATAACTTGTGCCAGAGCCACCCATGATGTTATGCAGGCAACCTACAGTAAGTTATTGCCGTTACCTCTGGCTACAAATCACAAGGTCAGCAGTTCGAAACTACCAGCTGTTCCGTGGGAGAGAGATGAGGTGTTCTGCTCCCGTAAAGATTTATAGCCTCAAAACCCCTGTACAGGGTTGCTATGAGTTGGAACTGACTCCACGGCACACAGTCACCACCATCACCACCCCAAGTCTAAGCAGAGGCCCAACATTTAGTTGGTTTATTTGACTTTTGGAGGATACATATTCCACCATCAGGGAATATTACTGGCTCCTATCCATAAAAAACACCACTCATCTGTCACTTTGTAGTACCATGGTGGCTTGTGTATTCCTGTGGTGCTGAAAGCTATTCCACCAGTATTTTAAATATTAGCAGGGTCACTCAAGGTGGACAAGTTTCAGCTGAGGTTCCAGACTAACACAGACTAAGAAAAAGGAGAGGTGGACTACTTCTGAATGGTAAGCCACTGAAAACCTATGACTAGCAGTGGCACATTGTCATATAGCATCAGATTTAGAACACTGAAACACTCTGAATATCACCAGAATGTTGTCAAATGTGGTATCAGGTGATGAGCCCTTCAGGTTGGAAGGCGCTCAAAATGTGACTTAGGGAAGACCTACTTCCTGAAGTAGAGTTGACCTTCATGATATGAATTGATAAAGGTATTTGGATCTTCATTTGCTGTTGGGGCACAACTCGAAATTAGAAGAAACCACTGAAAATATCCATTAATAATCAGAACATAAAATGTATGAGTTTGAGTCTAAAAAAATAGAAAGTTCTTAAAATGAAATGGAATGCATGAAGATCAATACCCACGGCATTAATGAGCTTAAATGGACAGTTATTGCCATTTTGAATCTGACAATCATATGGTTTACTATGCCAGGAAGGATAAACTAAAGAGAAACAGTGTTACTTTTATTATCAAAAAGAACATTTCCAGTCTATCTTGAAGTATAATGTTGTCTGTGATAGGATATTATTCATACACCTACAAGGACGACCAGTTAATACCACTATCATTCAAATTTATACACCAAACACCACAGCCAATGATGGTGAAATGGATGAATTTTATCAACTGCTTAAAGCTGAATTGATCAAAAATGAACTAAAAATGTATTGATAATTATTAGTGATTGGAAAGCAATATTTGGAAACAAAGAGGAATGATCAGTAGTTTGGTAATACGGACTTGGTGATAGAAATGATGCCAGAGATTGCATGATAGAATTTTGCAAGACCAAAGACTTATTCATTACATATACCATTTTTACACAACATAAAAGACGACTATACCCATGGACCCCACCCAATGTAATACATAGAAATTAAATTGACTACATCTATGGGAAGAGCCAGTGGAGAAGCTCCACATCATCTGTCAAAACATGGCGAGAGTCATACAAGCAGAATAGACCATCAACTACTCAGAAGTAAGTTCAGGCTGAAGCTGAAGAAAAAATTTTAAAGTCCATAGGAGCCAAAATATGACCTTTGAGCATATTCCACTTGAACTTAGAGAACCCTCAGGAACAGTTTTGATGCATTAAACACTAGTGACCAAACGCCATGGAGTTGTGGGATGGCATCAAGAACATCATACAGGAAGAAAGAAAAACGTCATTAAGAAGAGAAGAAAGAAAGAAAAGACAAAAATGGAAGAATCTCTGAAACTTCCTCTCCAGTGTCAAGATGCTAAAACAAATCATAAAAATGAGGAAGTAAAAGAGCTTAACAGAAAATTTCAAAGGGCAGTTCAAGAAAATAAAGTCAAGTATTAAAATGGAATGTGCAAAGTCATGGAGTTAGAAAACTAAAAGGGAAAATCATGCTCAACATTTCTCAAGCTGAAAGAACTAAAGAAAAAAATTCAAGCCTTGACTCACAATATTGAAGGATTTTATTGGAGTCCTTGTGTGGCACTGAGGGTTAATGCACTGGACTGCAAGGTCAGTTTGAACCCCAGGGTTGGTGGTTCCAGCTCACCAGCTGGTCTTTGGAAACCTTATAAAGGGTTGCTATGAGTTAGAATCGACTTGACGGCACTTAACAACATTGGCAAAATCCTGAATGATGCAGAAAGCATCAAAAGAAGATGGAAGGAATACATAGTCACTGTACCAAAAATGATAGGGAGCTCTGGTAGCATAGTGGTTATGAATCAGGCTGCTAACCGTGAGGTCAGCAGTTTGAAACTACCAGCCACTCCACAGAAGAAAGATGAGGCTTTTGGCCCCAGAAAGATTTATGGCCTTGGAAACCCTATACAGGGTCACTATGAGTCGGAACCGACTCCATGGCACACTACCACCACCATACCAAAAATGAAAGAGTCAATGTTCACCTATTTCACGAGGTACCATATGATCAATAACCAATGGTACTGAAGGAAGAAGTCCAATTTGTACTGAAGGCATTCGCCAAGAACAAGAATCCAGCAATTAATGGGAAAGATACTCAAATTTTTCAAAAAACTGATACAACACTAGAGGCATTCACTCAATGTCAAGAAATTTAGAGGACAACTATCTGGCCATCTGATTGGAATAGATCCATATTTGTGTCCATTCTAAAGGGAGGTGACCCAAAGGAATGCGGAAGTCATAGAACAATACCATTAACATCACATGCAAGTAAAATTTTTCTGAAGATAATTCTAAGATAACTGTAACAGTACATCAATAGGAAACTTCCAGAGGTTCTAACTGGATTCAGATGAGCACCCAGAATGAGTAATATCATTGCTGACATCAAATGGATCTTGGCTGAAAGCAGGAAATACCAGAAAGATATTTACTTGTACTTTATTGACTATTCAAAGGCTTTCGACTATGTGGATTATGACAAACTATGGAAAACATTGTGAAGAATGGGTACTGCAGAACACTTAACTGTGCTCATGAAGAATCTGTACATAGACAAGAGACAACCATTCAAACAGAATAAGGGGTAATGAATGGTTTAAATTTAAGAAAGGTGTGTGCAAGGGCTGTGTTCTTTCACCATACTTATTCAATCTGTATGCTAAGCAAATAACCTGAGAAACTGGATTATATGAAGAAGAACGTGGCATCAAGATTGGAAGAAGACCCATTAACAACCTGTGATATGCATGTGATATGCAGGTGATACAAGTTTGCTTGCTGGAAGCAAAGAAGACTGAAAATACTTACAAAGATTAAAGACCACAGCCTTAAGTATGAATTGCACCTCAATATAAAGAATATAAAAACCCTCACAGTTGGACCAGAAATAAAATCATAATAAGTGGATAAAAGATTTATGTACACCACAGTCTAAAGGATGGGTTGTACCTCAAGATAAAGAATATAAAAATCCTCATAGTTGGACCATAAATAGCATAATAAGAGGAGAAAAGACTTATGTTATCAAAGACTTCATTTTGCTTGGATCTACTATCAACTACTCATGAACACTAGTGTGAAGAAATCAAACAACGTATTGCATTAGGCAAATCTGCTGCACAAGAAATCTTTAAAGTGTACAAGAACAAAGATGTCAGTTTGAGGGTATTTTCTAGCCTCATATTCATGTGAATACAGAACATTGAATAAAGAAGACCATAGAAGACTTGATACATTTGAGTTATGGTGTTGGAGGAGAATATTCAAAGAAGCACAAACAAATCTGTGTTGGAAGAGATAAAACCTGATTGCTCTTTATAAGGCAAGATGGCAAGATTTTGTCTCATACTTTGAACATGTTATCAGGTGGGATCAGTCCCTGGAGTAGGACATCATTCTTGGTGAAGTGAATGTTTCAGCAAAAACCCTCAACAAGACGAACTGGCACAGTGAGAGCAACAATGGACACAAATGTAACGATTGATTGTGAGGATGGCACAGGACTGGGTAGTGTTTCACTCTGTTGTGCATAATAAGATCACTATGATTCGGAACTGACTCGATAGCACCCAAACACACTAACCACACCAATCCCCCTCAACCACCTTCCCCACAACCACTCCTCACAATTACCCACAACCACCCTCCACAACCAACAGCCAACCACAAACAACAACAGACATCAGTTACACCATGTGGTTACAAATGCATCCTTACAGAAATAAATAGATACTTACTTGGACTGGGCTTTGCATATCCTATAATGAATGCAAATGCCAATAACATCATTAAGGGATTAAAATAGCAGATGCTGTACCAATTTGGGCCACCAATTGATAGTTCTTCAGAGCAAAGAGCCCACTTTACAGCCCACAGTGTGCAGTAAAGGGCAAGAAACACCAGATTAAATGGACATACAATATTTTATACCACTCTCAGCATAAGAGTTTGATAGAGAATTAGAATGAGCAATTGAAAGATTTATTATTTAAAATGGGGGTAGATAAAGGTCTGAAAGGCTGGCTCACACACCTTCATGAGTGTGTACTCATACTCAACATGAAGCATGCAAAGGGAGGATCACCACTGGATACAGTCCTCTGTTTTTTCAGGAGAATCTGAGGAAGAGGTAGTGGGGACACTGGCATCATTGCTCTGTTTTTCTCCACATTACTTGAAACAGATTTTTTCCTACTAGATACTAGGCTCTAGGACCAGAAGCAGAGGAGGTACCTCAGCAAGAAACTGTAACTATATTTCTGAACTTGTATGTCTGAATTCCCAAGGGCCTAATGGGAGAAATTGTACCTTCCCTCTTTCTGGCAAAACTAGGATTGACAGTAAACAGTACCACATAGCCTAGTGGTTGAGAGAGGTCTCTCATTGTGTACTAGTGTAACCCTACCCAACATGAATGGAAGTGGATTGAATAGGAAGGACTTGATAGACTGGTCTTACCACCAGCAATCTGAACTGACACAGCAACTGAACCTGATGTTCCTTCCCGAGGTGGGAAAGCTGGGGTAAAGAGGACAGTCTTGAGAAAGTATTCTCTCTGTCCTCTAGACTGCTAGCTTTCTGCTAAGAAAGTTTGGATTGGATCTCTCCTCATCTCTGTGATTGACTACAGTGACAGGTGGCAAACCCTCGCTTTTATTTGGCAACATTTCTGGAGACCACACTCAGGGACCATGCGGACTTCCCCAGTAAGTAGTATTACTAGCAAAGGAACCTGGTCTCCTCTGTGAGTGACATTGCTTGTTGGGAGGCTAGCTGGCCACCTGGACAGGTGAGTCCAGGAGCACAGAAACCGAACACTCCAAGCTGCACTGCCAAGAATCTTCTTCTTGGGAGTCTTCTGCCCTGTGTCAACTGTACTCATCACCACCTTCACTTCTGAGACCCCCTTGCTTTATTCTGGGTGCACACATAGGGGCACAGTAGGCAGGAAGCATTTTCCTAAAAGTGTCCCTTCTGTTTCTTTTAAGGTTAACCTTTGCATCTGAAAAATGGGAGTACAGGCCTCAATCCCAAAGAAAAACCCTGTAGGGTGTAATTCCATCTGACTGGTTCCTGTGTGGGTACCCTCCTATGACATCAAAGGAAATGGTGTTTTACTGTAATACAGCTTGGCCAACATACAATCTAGATTATGGGAAAAAAGAAATTACCTTTGAATAGATCCTTAAATTATTATACCATCTTACAGCTTGGATTATTCACCTGCTGTGTCAGATTGTCTGTAAAATTACTTTGTTTTTGTTTTTGTCCTGTATTTGTGATTAAGAAACTGAAAACAACCTGGAATTCCAAGAGTATGTAGGTTATGTCACATACATATAATGCATTTATGCTGCCAATATGAAAGCCATGCAGAGGAAAAATGTACACAGACAAGTGTTAGGTGAAAAAAGTGAAAACATAGCGTTCTAACCAGGCCTATATGTGACTATATAAAGAAGCGAATGGTTGCTTTTTTGTGAACTGTAGCTTTTGATTGTAGAATTGTCTTATTATGACTCCTAGTAAACCAGCAGTTGCTAGTAGGGAAACGTATAGCCTGATCTAGTGAACCTGCCCCGCCTTATTCGGCTGCCGAGGAGAGCAGTTTGGAAGTGATTGCTCTATACCATACCCTTCAAGGGACCCATTTCAGTCGAGGGCTACTTGGAACAGAGGCAGGTCATACCCTCTCTGCAGATGCCCACAGGATTAAATACAGAAGAGCAAGCTGCAGGATATTAATGGGCATATACTCCTATCTCTACCTTGGACTCATTAAATAGGAAAAATTCAAATCCTTCCTACTGAGATGGTGTTGTTGTTGTTAGGTGACATACAGATGGTTCCAGCTCATGGCGACCCTATATGGGGTTTCCAAGGAGCGGTAAGTGAGCTTGAACCGCTGACCTTGCAGTTCTGATGGATTCTGCGGCCCAGTGCATTGACCCACAGCGCCATGTGAGATGACTCAACCAAAATGACAAACTAAATAACTACTTTTTTTGCTACCCATCATCCTAATTGGGCAGATGTTCAGGCTCTGTTGACCCTGCTCCTGACCAACAACAAAAGAAGGCTGGTCTGAGATAAAGGGAGTTCCTAAACAAAAGAACTGGACAAAACAGCATGCATCCATGAAGAAAAACCCGAATGGGACCCTGGCTCCAGTCAAGGCAAGTCCCCTAACTAAGCCAAAGTGAAATCTAAATGGCAGGGCGTGCTGCAGCTTGAAGACTATAAAAGGTGCATTCTGAAAGGTCTGAAGAAGGGAGCTCCTACATGAAAGAACTTGAACATGGCACAGGCAGTTCAACAGAAGTCAACTGAGGACCCCTCTGAACTTCTCGAATGAATCTACCAGGCTTACTGTAAGTACACAGACATGGATCTCAAGAACTCAGCAAATATCGCAATGGTTAACACGACTTTTATCTCCCAAAGCACCCCCAATATTAGAAAGAAACTACAGAAATTCCACAAGGCAATTGGTGTAAATCCATTCCAGTTGGTTGACTTCGCCTTTGAGGTATTTAACAGATGAGAGTACAAGAAGTCTTAGACCATTACTAAGCCTGTGGGGCCCCAGGAAGGACCCCAAAAGAAAAGCTAGGACCATTGTGCTTACTGCAAAAAAATAAGAGTAATACCTGGACACCGGAAAAATTAATGTCCAAATCTCATGGGAGGATCTGGCAGAAAAAGGCACCCTCCAACTCAACAGGTGGTTGAACAGCATCATTGTCTGCAGAAGATTGACAGGGCCGGGGTAGGGAGAGGGGGGATCCAGCATAATTTGGCATCAATCTCTGCCAACCCTTCCCCTCCCCCACCAAGAACCGCTGCTGAATATAACAATGGGGGACCAGGCTGTGGATGTTTGGTGGGCACTGGTCAGTATGCCTCAGAATTTCCCATCGTTCTGTTCAGTGATGGTACCTGAGATCTCAGGGAATCCTGAGGACCAGTTATTCCTGAAACCCTTGGACTGCTTCATTGGGGAAAAGAAAATGACTGCCCAGTCCCCTTACTGGGCCAGGACCTGCTTCCAAAGTTGCATGATCAAATAACCCTTCTTCCTCAAACCAAAAGTCTGCAGATGGAGGTTCCTCATGAGCATGCCTGGCAATTATTGATTCAAACTCCAGAAACCAGTCACATTGGCCAGAGGAGATTGACAATCAGGTAAACCCCTCATGTGGGCTAGCAGAACTCCAGGGAAAGCCAACAGCATCCCCCGTTGAGGTTTAATTGAAGTATGGAAGCTTACCATCCCACAGAAACCAATATCCTCTCAGGGAAGAGGTCGAGAAATTCACTCTGGGCCAAACGACCACCATCCACATCAGGTCGTCTCCCTGCTGCAACAGAAGAGAAGCCTGTGGCTCATGCATGACAGGACAGATGAGGCAATACCAGGTTATTTACTGGACAATCCGAATATTACCCTGAAAATTTTGTGGCAACTAAACCCGCCATCCTCCTCCCTGATGTGGCAACTGGAGGATTGAACCATGATTGTATAGAAATCATTGACATAAGTAATTTCCAGCTGACCTGACCTGTTTGGCCAACCACTATACCTGGTGGACTAGATGTTGTTCATGGATAGAAGTAGTTACATGGAGAAAGGGATTCAGAGAGTAGGGTGTGTGACAGTAATCTTACAAGATGTGGTAAAGGCAGTAGCCTCCTGCCGGGACCTTGGCTCAAAAAGTGGAGCTGACTGCACTGATGAGGGCATTAGAAATGTTGGCAAGAAAGACTGTGACTGTGTACCCAGAGGGCTTGGGTTGGACTGAGGCAGAAGGATTCGAGAGAGATGTTAAAGGATGAAAAGGAATGAAGATGGAATTGTTCTGGTTCTGAGAGGTTATTGTTGTTGTTGTTGTTAAGTACCATGGCATCAGTTCTGACTCATAGTGACCCTGCACAAGGTTTCCAAGGCTGTAAATGTTTACGGGAGCAGAAAGCCTCATCTTTCTCCTGCAGAACAGCTGGTAATTTTGAACTGCTGACCTTGAGGTTAGCAGCCCGATTCATAACCACTACACTACCACAGCAAGTAAATGTCAATATAGTGGTTCTGATCCTGTGAAAACTAGCCCCTGCTCTTCTTAAATGAGTCCATGAAATGACCCACTACAGGAAAGAGGCCCTGGCTTGATTCATTAGGCCCTGGCTCCAGGGCAAGAAATTTTCAAAAAATTATTCAGGATGTTAGCTCTGTTTTACCTGCTTCAAGAACAATCCTGAGACAGGCTGTCCTGCACTAATATCAAGGTAAACAGCCCCTTGAAAATTGGCAGGTCGATTTCATGCAGATGCCCCAAGCTGGGGAATTAAATATTTGCTGCTTTTGTTTTTGTAAACACCTTTTCTGGTTGGGTACAGGTTTTCCCCACTCAAAGTAAGAGAACTTCAAAAGTAGTGAAAATCCTCTTGAAGGAGATTATCTCCAAGTTTGGACTTCCATAAAGGTCCCACAGTGACAATGGAGCAGCAAACACTTACAGATGAAATGGAGATTACATTTAGCATGGAGGTTCCAGAAAATGAACCCTTCTCTAAAGAAACAAATGGCAAAACAGTCAGGAAATGTATCTTCATTGGGAACAGGTATTACCTTAAGCCCTGTTCCGAATTCAGATAGCCCCCAGAAGCGGGCTTAAATTGAGCCCTTATAAAATTGTATATGGTAAACCTTTCCAGGCAGGTCCCCTCAATCCTCTACCTGACCTCAACCAAGATTTGAAGGCACAGCGGTATGCACAACACCTCCACCATGCACTTTCTATTATTCTTAAAATCAGTCTTTCCAGGTCTGCTTCCTCCACTACAGGTAACCTGATACCTTCCAGCCTGAAAATCAAGTTCTGCTGAGAATGTGGAGAGACAGGTCTGAAAACCAGTTAGAAGAAAAGTGGTTTGGACCCTGGGAAGTCTTAATAGTCACCCTGCCGGACTCAAAGCCTGGACACACCATACCAGAATCAAGTCTTACCCATCAGCAGACAGGACCACCTAGACATCAGAAGCAGCTGGAAAAACTCAAAAAGATAAGAAGACGCCCTGTAAAATAATATGTCTCCTCCTCATTATAACAGGACTCTCACAAGACATTATTCTCTTTCAACAGGATGGAAATATTTGGGTCTATTTAGCTTGGAGTGTAATGAATGTATCTGAATTTTGTCTTTCAGGAGGTACTCACATAGAACAGACCTTCATTTCATGTTTAGTAGGGGTTTGCACTCCTTTAGAGTTAATTAGAAAGTTCACCCTATTTCAATGTATTTACAAGAATATCACTTATGATGACATTTTTGGGTCTGGTGATAATGAGAAGAGAGAGAGACATGTTCTCTATTCAGCTTAGAACACTTACCCCTAGTGCCCATTGTGTGCAGTTCTCTGGATGTACAACTGATTGCAAATCCTTAAGAAGCACCATTCTGAACAGCACAGCGGTAAGAGACAGTGTCCTATGCAAATGGACATATTAAACTATGTTCTGGGTGGTTCCTGCTCTGTGGGCATCAGGCTTTTTCTTTTGTTCCTGCCAATGCCCCATTCCCTTGGACAACTCACTACCTTTTTACCTAGGATCCAGAATTTAAAAGAAACAAATAGTTGAGTAACCCAAAAAGTTAAACTATCTGCTGGCTGCTATAGTGGCTATAGTGATCTTCATTTATTTAGCCCTACAGAATACATTGCTTTGTCCATTTGTTATTGCCCTAAATGTAGAAGTCAGTCGATTAGTCTGTTCAATGGTCAAAGCTCTAAATGCAATTTCCCAAGCAATCAATGCCCTAAATGTAGAACAAGGGCAGGGCAGGGAAGCAGTATTGGAAAACAGGACTCCTATAGATTATTGGCATTTATGGCATAACCATGGATGTGAGGAATTTAAAGGGCTGTGTCTGTTTAATCTCTCAGACAATTCTAAATTAACTGAACAAAAACTGAAAAATAGTAAAGGAATAATTTCTAACATTCAGCAAAGGGAGGGCTTTTTTGGAGCAAATATCAAAAGTTGGTTGTCTTGGTTACCTAATCTGGTGTGGCTATGCACATTAACAGTAGGGGTCGGAGTTTGTGTTGTCATAGGAATTTTCTTATGTTGCTGTATTCAATGCTCACCTTGTTGTATCAACTTTTGTAAAAGCTGTTGCTTTTCATGACCTAAGCTTAGTTCTTTTGATCCAAGGAACAATGCCCAAGATCAAAGTAACTATTTTCATTTGAAGAAAATTTCATAGAATGAAATCTAAAAATAAGAGTGGGGAATGATAGCATGGATCTACTGACCGAAACAAAATGGAATCAGTTTAGTCATTAAGACTTAGATGAGGACCCTGAAAATGAGGAAGTTTAAAAAGTTAGCTAAGATGACCTTCTGGTCCTAGAAGGAGAACAGGACAAGGAGAATAGGACCGCTTAAACCCAACCAGATAGTTACTTCAGGAATTAAGCAGCTGAGACCCTAAATATAGAATGTTTGAGGAATTTTGTTGATTTATTGTTTCTTTTTCCCTAAAGGTAAAATGTTTGTAGAAGTTTAGTGCCTTATTGTTTCTTTTTCCAAAGAATGCTATCTTGACATTAATAATAGATGACATGAACCTCCAAATGGAACTTACCCTATATAATATGCCTGCTCTTTGTGAAAGACAGGATGGTCTTGGAGAAATTATTCTCTTTGTCCTCCAGACTGCCGGCTTTCTGGTAATAAAGCTTGGCTTCAATCTGTCCTACTCTGTGTGAATGACTGTAGTGACAGGTGGCACACCCTTGTTTTGCTTTGGCAACATTATTATTATTAGTTGGGTAGTGCACTTATTGCACTTCGCTGCTAACCAAAAGGTGGGAAGTGTAAGTCCATACAGACAGAATTGCTTTAGAAGAAAGTCTTTTGAAAACACAGCCACTGAAAACCCTGTGGAACACAGATCTACTCTGACTTACCATGGTAGCCACAAGTTGAAGTCTATACAACAGTTACTGGTTGTAGTGATGAAATTATTAGTGTCATTATTTTGGAGAACTAGTTTACCAACACACTGTTGATTTCTGTCCCTTCTTTAAAAACAACCAAAAAGAAGCTCACAAGCAATCAACATTATGCATGAAATACCTACTGGGTCCTTTTTAAGATAGTGGCTCCTCCAAATAAAGCTTTTTTTTTTTTTCTTTTTTTTTTTCTTTAGAGAATTTATAGCCTATTTGAAGGGAAAATAAAAACAGAAAAGAAACAGCAAGCAAAGAAAGGCAACTTTGACCATGAGCAAATAAGAGTCCAAAAAAGACAGAGAAAAGGATGGTATACACATGGCAGATGTTTCATAGAAATAGAGCTTGAGCTAAGCCCTGAAGGGTGGGTGTTGTTGTTATTGTTATTAAGTGCCATCAAGCAGTTCCCATCCATAGTGACCCTGTATAGGGTTTCAGAGGAGTGGCTGATGAGTGTGAACCACCAAACTTGCAGTTCAAACTGACTTTGCAGTCCAGTGCATTAGCCTGCAGTGTCACAAGAAAATGGACCACCAGACAGAGAAAGCCATGGAAAAGTAGTACAAGGCAGACAGCAATGAAATCCATGGTCAGTAAAGCAAGCATGGAGCAAGAGAATGCTGTGATGTGAGGATAGCTTGCAACTGCATGCCACAATAATTTGCAATGTCTTTTATACGTATCATCTCATTCTGATCTTCAAACCAAGTTTGAGAGATGAGGGCAACTGAAGCTTAGAGAATTTGTATGATACAGCTGTGTGAACTGTAGTCAGAACTCAGAATATGGTCAGCATTGTTCCCACTGTTACATGTTGATTCCCCTCATGTGTATTTTAAAGTATGTTAACACAGAAAAGCAGCAACAGAAAAGAATTTTGAACAAGTAGTATCTTTCACACTTTCTAGTTAACTTCTAACATGCAGTTACGATGTTCTGGGTTGCTTTGACTGACAGTAAAGTGTAACTTCCAAATGATAGCATGGATCTACCGACCTAAACATAACAGAGTTGGTTTAGTCATTAGTTCTCAAATAAAGACCCTACAAATGAGGAAGTTTAAAAACTAGCTAAGATGACCTTATGGTCCTAGAAGGAGAACAGGACAAGGAGACTAGGAGTTGCTTAAAGCTACCTAGATAGTTTTCTCAGGAATTAAGCAGCTGAGACTCTAAAGGTAGAATGCTTAAGGAAGTTTATTGATTTATTGTTTCCTTTTCCCAAAGAATGCTATCTTGATGTTAAAACAGATTAAGAGTACATCCAAATGTAACTTACCCTATATAATGTGCCTGCTGTTCATAATGGATAGGATGGTCGTAAGAAATTATTCTCACTGTCCTCCAGACTACTGTGCTGCCTTTCAGTTAATAAAGCTTGGATCTGAAAAAAAAAAAAAAAGCTTGGGTAAAAATCAATGACAAATGGGAGGAAGGAAAAGTAATAGCTGAAGGTATAGGGACGAATACATGGATTATGCAAGGGGACAAAATATAACCTCAGGGGTGACTCTGAGCAAGGGAATAATCTCTCAGTGAAATTTTAAAGGGAACAGGAAGGGAGAAGACAAGATAAAGTTTTGTTGAACCTCACCAGCTCAGATGGGCACCTGCAGCAGAGCTGAATCTGAGTAACTTCACCCTTATGACTCTATGCCATACGGAAGGACTAATTGTTGATGACTGTTTTGGACTACCAAAATAATTGGGAATGGAATGTTAATCTTTTGTGTATGAAAGGGATAATAGCTAAAAAAAGCCAGGGGTAGCATGTAGTGCAGTGAATTAATATGTCTCTTCTAGTCATGTCTTTGTAACTCCCACCAAATGACCTTTTCCTGATGGATCTAGGTAATAGAAGGTAGGGGGAGATGCTTTTGGGATTATATGGTTCAGTTGTGAATGACTGCTTCCAGTGATTTTTCATTGTAATTTTAAAATCTTGGAACTCTAACAAGGGACTGGGTCAGTTTTGCCACTCTACTAGATATAAAAGGCACTCTGACAGCGTAGTGGTTACAAATCGGGCTATGAACTGCAAGGTCAGCAATTTGAAACTACCAGCTGTTCCGTGGGAGAAAGATGAGGCTTTCTGCTCCTGTGAAGATTTACAGCCTTGGAAACCCTGTACAGGGTCGCTATGAGTCAGAACCGACTCCACGGCACATAACAACTGGATATAAAAAGAGCCATCCTGGTGATGGGATTGGGTGGTGCTCTTCTTTGATTGGCTAACCACGCTTGCCTCCATCTGACCTCCAGTTCTTGGGACTTGAACTGGTGGCCTGGCTTGACTTGCCAGCTTCCACTGCCTTGTGACTCTACAGCCCAATTCAGCTGAGTGAGGAGAATCCTGCAGACAGACATATGAACTGAGGATTTAGGAGTTGTCTGCCTCCACAGCCATGTGAGCCATCTTCTTGGTGTTTTATGAGATGTTGCAGTGAACTGTGGAATTCTGGGACATCAGGGAGAATATTGACTGAGGGGAGGATTAGTGATTGGCATGAGGGATCATGGAGTGATACAGCACTTTATAACAAAATCAGACATTTGAGATGTCTTTATCGTCCCTCACAGAGACCAGCCTTGTGCTGATCCTGCTAAAAGAAATTAATGTTGCAGAGGGCTCCCAAAATTGTATAAGGCTCAGACTGTGCAAAACCACTAAAGCATCTCAAAGGGACTTGGAGCTGGTAACAGCACAGGAAAGTAAGAAAATTCTGACAGCCACCGCTCCTTGTAGCAGGAGCTTCTCACCACCAACAGGCTCTACTCTGAGCAAGACAATCAGCTGCCACGCTCCTGTAAGGCCACAGCTGACCGTGCTCTCTCCCCACCACACCTGACCAGAGGAGAATGCCTCTCACTTGCCTGATTCTGCGAATTTATCAAGGAGTTGAGAAAGAGAACTCCAAAATAAGTCCATACATCAATTTATTCAGTCTTCCAGCCCCTCCCACAAGTTGCCAGTTCCATTGTGGCCTCCACCAGGAGTCCTACACTCTATCCCAAAACAGGGACCATGCCACCTAATCCTAAACATCAAAATGACAGTAGAAAATTCTGCTGCTTATACACAGTCGGTGTTCTATACACACTCTGTGATTTAATTTGAAATATTTGTTTTATGTGTAGATTTTAGCTTTGGACTAAGATCATTCATAGAAATAGAGTTTAACTTACAGAGGTTTCTCTATTTTCTAATTATTGCATAATTAAAACCTACTGTTAGCTAGTACTGTGGGAAAACATTGGTGTGATGCAGTATGCATTTTAATTAGCTGTGTGCTGATGATGGGGTTGGGGGGCAGGGGGCAGGCTTGCAGGGTATACCCTTTGGTTGGTTGATAATGCATGGAGGGGATTGTAACCACGGCAATGAAACACTATACGATAGGATGAATGTAAAGCTAATGTTCTCCCATGTACACTATCACATAATTCACAATAAAACATTTTTTAAAAAGACAGCGCCCTCAAGTGGGCAATGAAATAAAGAGACTTCAGATCCTCATTAGAACTGCCATCCTATTCTGAAACTTAAATCTACTCTGTTATGCATTGTGCTTGACCCTGGGATGTAACAATAATACACAGTGCTTGTTCCCAAGAAGCTCACATTCTAGTGGAGATGAAGTAGTCATATAATGAACTGCTTGACACCATCATAGGTATGATTAGAGATATAAGGAACTGTTTGATGTAATGGAGAAAGTGTGGGCATGGGAATCCGAAAAACCGGGGTTCATATTCTACCTCTGCAAAGTTCTATGGGAAAGCTACTGCATCAAAAACTTTGGTTTCTTCATCAAAAAAATGGGAAGAAAGCACTAGTTTGCAGAGTGATGGAAGGTCCATTTAGCAGGGAGAGCAGACTGTTGGAAGCATCCTACTGCCTCTTACAGTTTCTAAGCCATTCTGTTAGGAGCTTTGGTAGTGACTCAGTTATGAAAATTAGAAAAGGCAGATATAACTAAAGTGCCAGAGATGGTGCCTAGCATATCACAGATATTGATAAATGGTAGTTATCATTGCTAACAATTAAAAGAGAAACACCATTTATTTGTGTTCCTGGATTCTTTCAGTTACCACACAATTCTGGTTCCTCCTTCCACTGAGCCTATCTAATTGTATCCCAGAAGAGCAATCTCTGTGGTGCAAAGCCTGTCTGTTAAGACTATCCATTAAGGCCTTTGTATCTTTCCACCCTTTGTGGAGAAACCCTACCTCTTTGGTATATACTATAGGTAATGAGATCTCCTCTGATTCCCCAGCAGCCCACTGCCCAGCTCTTCCCTCACAATCTTCCCGTGCTCCTTTCAGAACCAGTGTCTCTGACATGCTGTGCTTCTGCCTCCTGAGTTAGCTCATCCTGTTCCTTTGGCCAGGTGTAATGATTAATTATATATGTCAGTCTGGCTAGGCTATGGTGCCCAGTTGTTTAGTCAGACACTAGTCTAGATATTGCTGTGGCATAGATACAAGTTATTTGAAGAATCCAGCACCAACATTAGAGGAAGACTCACTGACAACCTGCAATATGTAGATGACACAACCTTGCATGCTGAAAGCAAAGAGGACTTGAAGCACTTACTATCAAGAGATGGACTGAAACAACGGTTGCAACAAGGGTCTTAAGCATAGAAAAGTTTATGAAGCTGGCACAGAGCTGTGTAGTGTTTCATTCTGTTGTATGTAAGACAGCTATGATCTGGAGCCAACTTGACAGCACCTAACAACAGAATTGAAATCAGCTGGTCTTAAGTAAGGCAGATTATTCTCCATAGTGTGTGTGGGTTTCATCCAATTAGTTGAAGGCATTGAAAGCAAAACTGGAAATTTCCCAAGGAAGGATTCTGCCTCCAGACTTTACACAGAAATTCTGATATAATTCCTCTTTGTACCCCACTGCTTGACATACAGGCTTGGGACACAAGACTGTAAGAACTTCCAGCTAGTCATCTAATGTATCATTTTGAACTTGCCAGCCCCAATAATTGTGTAAGTCAATTCCTTAAAATGAATCTCTAAATAGACGGATGGATGGATGGATGGATGGATGGATGGATGGATGGATGGATGGATGGATGGATGGATAGATGGATAGAGTATCTTACTGGTTCTGTTTCATAGGAGAATCCTACTATACCAAGTATTTTAAAACCAACTGTATCTTCTTGTTAAACTCGCTCTGAACAAACACACTCCAGTCACCATCATTTCCCACTCAACTACTAAAGGAATTCCCTAACTACTCTTTCCACTTTCCTATTTGATTCTCTCCAAAAAGCATTCAGGAGGGCTTTACACCTAAATCTCATCATGGTACTTCTCCTCTGAAAGCCTTCACAGTAAGTAGCCCCATCACACTTTGAAAAACTTCCTACTGCTGGTGTACCTGATCTGCTCCTTCATGCCCTCCCAGTAGCTCGTGTTCCTTCAACCAGGCTCTGCCAACCAGTGCTCTCTCATGCATGATACCCTGTTCTTCTTTATAATATTGATTGTAATTTGCTGGGTTTTATTTGTGCATTGATATAAACCCTGTACAGGGTCGCTATGGGTCAAAACCGACTCGTTGGCACTTAACAACAACAACATATTCCTATAGTTTTTATTTTATTGACCTTCTTTCCAAGACTATAAGTTCCATGAGCCTGCAGCAGAATGTCCGTAGCCCTACATGAATGTCTATCAATCTGAAGCCTCAGTGAAGATTTCCTGAAGCCCCTCATCTTTTCCTTGTACCCTCAGTTCAGCAAGGGCCTACTAGTCTTCTCCTGCATACATCTGTAAGAGATATTGTTTATGTCTGAAGTATGAGAGATGAAGTCTGACCAAGTACAACCAAGCAGCATTCTGGCTGTACTTCTTCCAACACAGATTTATTTATTCTTTTGGTAGTCCATGGTATTTTTAATATTCTCTTTCAACACCATAACTCAAACACATTGTTCATGTGGCAATCTCAACCCATGAGAATGTGACCTTCTTGACACCATGGTTATTATGTATGTTCCCAGCACAGCAAAAACCATTCATTCCCTCTACTTCCACTTCTAGCACTGACTGACTTGTGATCCTAAAGTGTTCCTAAGTATACAGATAAAGATATTAAAAGCCCTGCCTCAGGAAACTTGGTGAGCAAATGCAAAGAAAGTATAAGTTTCCCGTAATATACTGATGATGCTCGAAATCACTAACTGTAAAATTGTGTATAAAGTAATAGGCATATATCTTTTGTATCACCTCACTCTTGTGCAGTCATCAACTAGGTTTTCTACTGATTATTAATTCTTGATTCTTTGCTATTCATAAGATGAGAAGACCGGATAACTGGAACCAAGAAACAGAGAAGAGAAAATGTCTGAAGAAGGGTAATGAATAGAAATTGGAAATGGACAAAAATGTGGCAACATGGTAGTGAGCTCAAGTCAGACTTCTTTTAAGTAACACCCCACACAACAAACCCCTACCTTAGACCTGGCTTTAAACTGAAGATAAGGTCACCTTGGTAGGTGGTTGTAAGAATTACTGTTGTTACTCCTAGTTCTGTTGAGTCAGTTACCACTCTAGAGACTCTCTTGTTCTTGTTGTTGCTATGTGCCATGGAGTCGGTTCCAACTCATAGCGACCCTACAGCGTTTCTGAGGCTGTAAATCTTTCAGGAGCAGAAAGCCTCATCTTTCTTCTCCTGTGGAACAGCTGGTAGTTTTGAACTGCTGACCGTGAGATTAGCAGCTCGATTCATAACCACTGCTCTACCAGAGCTCCTTAAAGACTGTCTTAAGTTATCTAGTATTGCTGCAATAGAAATACCGCAAGTGGATGGCTTTAATAAACAGAAATTTATTCTCGCACAGTTTAGGAGGCT
>NW_006408542.1:11796522-11801438 GCF_000296735.1 Chrysochloris asiatica
GAATTCTATCATGCATTCTCCAGCATCATTTCTATCACAAAGGCCATATCTTCCAACTACGGATCCCTCCTTTTTGCTCCCAACCTTTGCAATCCAATCACCAGTAATGATCAATACATTTTGATTGCATGTTTGATCAATTTCAGATTGAAGAAGTTGGTAGAATTCTTCTATTTCATCCTCACTGGCTATAGTGGTTAGTGCGTAAATTTGAATAATAGTGGTATTAACTGGTCTTCCCTGAAGATGCATGCATATTATTCTATCACAGACAACATTGTGCATCATGCCTGATCTGGGTGTGTTCTTTTTGAAAATGAAAGCAACACCATTCCTCTTCAATTTGTCATTTCTCGGCATAGTAAACCATGCGGTTGTCAGATTCAAAATGGCCAATATCAGTCCATTACAACTCATTAATGCCTAAGACATTGATGTTTATGCAGTCCATTTTATTTTTGACAACTTCCAATTTTCCCAGATACATACTTCATACATTCCATGTTCCATTTCTCAATGAATCTTTACAGCTGTTTCTCTTCATTTTGAGTTGTTCCCCATCAGCAAATGCAGGTTCTGTGGGCTTTTCTCAATTCACTTCATCACAGTCAACTCTACTTTGAAGAGGCAGCTCTTCCCCAGTCGCAGTTTGAGTGCTTTCCAACCTGAGAGGCTAATTTTCTGGTACTATATCTGACAGTGTTTCTCTGCTATTCATACAGTTTTCAGTGACTAAATATTCGGAAGTAGTTTGTCACTCCTTCTTCCTAATCTGTCTTTGTCTGGAAGCTCATCTGAAACCTGTCCACTATGGATGACCCTGCTGGTATTTTAAATAGCAGTGGCAGAGCTTCCAGAATCACAGCAACTCACAAGCCACCACAGTACAACAAGCTGACAGACAAGTGGTAGCATTTTGCTGATAGGAATCTTCAATATTGTAACTCAGGTTTAAATTTTTACTTCAGTTCTTTCAGCCTGTGTAATGTCAAGCAAGTTTTTCTCTTTTGGATTTATAACTATAGGTCTTTGCACATTTCATTCTAATACTTTAATTTGTCATCTCAAGTCAGCCTATGAAATTTTCTGTTCATCTCTTCAGTTCATCATTTCTTTCATTTGCTTTATTTCATTTCTCTCTGATCCAGAGCAAGTATCAAAGTCTCTTATGATATCCAGTTTGGTCTCTTTTTTTGTCATTTTAATGACCTTTTGCTTTCTTCATGTATAATCTCACAATTTATCTAGTCTTCAGCCATTGGTGTTCAATTTGAACAATTATGCTGTGAAAACTCGATTATATAAAATGTGTCTGGAATAGATTTAAAAGTACCAAGTAGTCAATGTTCATAACCTGCATTTCTATTTACTCATCCAAATATTTATTTCGCTCCTATTGTATGCTGAACATATGCACCAGTAGATGCTATGGACATCTGTGAGGATAAACAAGGGAGTAGGGCACAGTGACCCAGGACACAGATCTGCAGCCAGGTTTGTAGGTTTAATTTCTTACACCATCCTTTACCAGCTAGGTAATCTTAGTAAATTGAATGTGTTTCCTTGTACTTCTGTTTATTCATCTGATAGAAGAGTAACAGTAGAATCTACTACAGAGTGTTGTCATGAAGAATAAGTAAGTTTGTTCATATATAGAGGGTGGGAGCTATAAGGATGTGTTCTTGTTGTTAAGTGCCATGGAGTCAATTCTAACTCATGTTATTGCTGTTAAGTGCCATCAAGTCAGTTACAGCTCATAGCAACCCTTGTTTACAAGGAGCAGCTGGTGAATTTGAACCATCATCCTTGCAGTTCAAACCGACCTTACAGTCCAGCGCATTAACCCGCAGTGCTATACCAGGACTACATTCTGACTCATAGCAACCCTAAATAGGGTTTCCAAGGAGCAACTGGTGGGTTTGAACTGCTGACTTTGTTGTTCGAAGTCCAGTGCTGATCCTACAGCACCACACCAGAAGTCTAAGGATGTACTATGATTTCATTACTATTACTTTCCCTAATGAGAGTATGGTGGCTCCATACAATAAAGCACTGGTCTGTGAACCACAAGGTCCATGATTGAAGCCCACCAGTCACTCACAGGAGAAAGATGAGGCTCTCTGCGCCCACAAAAATTTTAAAAGTCTCCAAAACCCTGTATAGGGTCACTATGAGTTGGAACCAACTCCACAGCACTTAACAACAACAATAATTAAGGATGTCAATTGAGGATTCAAAATGATTGGCTGAGATATCCAGGATTGTTGTCTTAGTGCCCTCAAGTCAATTCTGATTCATAGTGACCCTCTATAGGGTCTTCAAGGAGCAGATGGTGGGTTTGAGCTACCAACCTTGTAGTTGGTAGTCTAGAGCTGATCCTACAGCACCAAACCAGGGCTCCAGAATTAGTACAATTAATTCGGTAAAACAAGGAAGAAGAGTAAGGCTAGTGTCCACAGGTGGGAAGGACCATGGTAAATCCAAGGATGTAAAAGCAATTCAATGGGATGCAATTGAGAAACAAGGTCAGACCACATTAGACTTTCTAAGTAACATCAGAAATTTGATCATCATTCCTACAGGCATGTAGTGTGGTGACTTGTGTGTTGCTTTGATGCTGGGAATTGTGCTAGGGGAAATTCAAATACCAGAAGGATCACCCATAGACAACAGGTTTTAGAGGAGATACCAGACTATGACTGACTGAGAAGATAGGTCTAGTAATCTACTTTCAAAAATTAGTCAGTGACACCTTACAAATCACAACAGAAATTGTGGATTTGCTTGCTTTGGGCATGTTCTTCAGGAAGGATCAATCATTGTAGGGAAACATTATTTGATGAAGTTGAGGACCAAAAGGTCATGGGAGACCCTCAGTGAGACTGGTTATCCCAGTAGTTGCCACAACGTACTTGAAATGCTGGTGATTATGACGATAATGTTGGATGGGGCATTGTGTGATACATGAGGTCACTATGAGTTGGAATCAACTCAAAAGCAGCTAGCTACCTAGCTATCTGCAGTCAATGAGTAGCCATTGGGTTTTTTGAACCAGAAGAACATCACTTTAACTTCAAAGTGAAGAAGAGAGTAGTGAAGGATCAGAGTAAATGCAGGCATATTCACTGGAAAGTACCACAGTAACCCAGGAGAAATGAGGATAACATGACAAGAGAGGTGGTGGTAAAGATATTGAGACATGGGAAAGATTTGAGAGGTGCTTTGGAGGTAAAACTGGCAAAGCATGGTGCAGGAGCAAGAGGCAGAAAGAAATGAAATGTCAAGGATGCCCCCTGAGTTCCTGGCTTACAAAGCTGAATGGATGGTAAAGCCATACACTCAAAGCAAGACTCTGAAACAGGCCCTAAGGAAAGCAAGGAATGAAGCAGACATCAAAGGTAAGGGTGAGTGTTATCTAAATGACAATGTGTGTGAGTGATCAGAAGGCAGGGAATCTGGGTGCTTTTATTCTCCTAGAAATCACTGTATCTGTCCTATTCAGATAATAATTCTCAGGCAGATAAGGAGAACAACTTTATCATACATACATTTGACTGCAGATGACCATTTTCAGCCTAGACAACACCTTACCCTCAGGCTTCCTCAGCAGCTTGCTATCCAACAACTGCAGAAATACAAGGTTCTCATTATACTGTCCACAATGCATATACAAGATTGACTATGTCATCAAAGGGCATTAAAAGAAAATATTATTCTTGGACTTTTTATCGTGATCCACCAGGGAGGAATGTACTCCTCAATACAATCAACCATAAGAGACCAAAAGAGTAGCATTTGCCCAGAAACAAAGCTCAGAAGGCAGGAAGGGGCAAGGATAAGTGGAAACAGGGAACCCAAAGAGGAAGAGGTAAGAGTGCTATTTCACAAAACAGATTGTAACCAGTGTCATGAAACAAAATGTGTATATATTGCTGAATCAAAAACTAATACACCCTGTAAAGCATCACCCAAGCTACAATAAAGTAAGTAATAAAATGATACAATGAAAAAAATTGAATAAAATTATAAAATCATATTCCTGGTATTTTAAAAACTAAGGTAAATTGTCACAGGAACAAAAGAATGGATTTTATCATCACTATCATTTTTAGGGGACTCCTGGTATGGTGCTGTAGGATAAGCACTGAATAGCTAGTAAGTACTGGTCAGCAGTTCAAACCCACAATCTGCTCCTTGGAAACCCTATACAGGGTGGCGATGAGTCAAAATCAACTTCATGGCACTAACAATAACAACAGTTATTTCTAGGAGTCCTGGTGTGGTCTTATAGGACAAGCACTGTACTGGTAACTACAAGGTGAGTGGTTCAAATTCACCAGCCACTCCTTGGAGTGGAACCAACTCCATGGCACAGTTATTTTTAGGAGTGAGCCATTATGGTGCAATGGCTAAAGCATTTTTATGCTAACCCAAAGATTGGTGGGTCATTTGAACCCACCAGCCACTTCATAGGAGAAAGATGTATAGCATGGAAACCTAGGGAGCATCTCTTCTATCTGATAGTGTTGCTCCACCATCCATCTGTCAGTTATCATACTGTGTTGACTTGAATGTTCTTATGATACTGGAAGTTATGCCACTGGTATTTCAAGTACCAGCAAGTCACCCATGGTGGACAGGTTTCAGCAGAGCTTCCAGAAAAAGACTAGGAAGGAGAACCTGGTGATCTACTTCTGAAACAAGGGACTGGGAAAACCTTATGAATAGCACTAGAACACTGTCTGGTGTAGTGTCAGAAGATGAGTCACTTAAGTTGGAAGTCACTCAGTAAACGTTACTGACACAGATGAAGCAAAGCTTTCAGGACCTTCATTTACTGATGGGGCATGACTCAAAATAAGAAGAAACAGTTCCAAACATCCACTAATAACCAGAATGTGGAATGTATGACGTAT
>NW_006408542.1:11801538-11803404 GCF_000296735.1 Chrysochloris asiatica
CTTTCTCTCAGTTCACTTCTCTCTTCTTTTATTTCTCAAAAGAGACAGACTCAAAATTCAATCTAATCCTATAGAGTACATACATCTGGCCACATTAACATCATAGAGGGGAGGATTTACAACACACAAGATAATCACATCAGTTCACATCATGAGGTAATTGCATCATATTAGATCTTATCTTGGTGCATCTCAACTGCTAAACCACTGAGAATCCTGGCCCAGCCACGTGACACAAAACCATAATTATCACAGTGACCCTATGTACAACAAACAAAACAAACACTTCTTGGTCCAGTGCCATCCTTATAGTCATTGCTACGTTTGAACCCATTGCTGCAGCCACTGTGCTAATCTATTTCATTGAAGATTTCCTCTTATTTACATTCACCAAGCATGATGTTCTTCTCCAAGGACTGGTCTCTCCTGATAACATATCCAAAGTACGTGAAACAAATATCATTATTCTGTCTTCTAAGGTGCATTCAGGGAACACGGTGAGTCTAAATGATAAGTACTGGATTACTGACCACAAAGACAGTGGTTTGAGCCCACCGGTCACTCTGGGGGAGAAAGATGAGGCTTTCTGTTCCCACAAAGATTTACAGACTCAGAAACCCTATACAGGACCTCTGTCAGTTGGAATTGACTCAACGGCACTTAACAACAAAAACAAGGTACACTGTAGCTGTACTTCTTCCAACACAGATTTGTTGGTTCTTCTGGAAGTCTACGGTATATTCAATATTGTTTGCCAACACAATACATCAATTCTTCTTTGATTTTCATTGTCCATTCTCCAGTTTTCACATGCATACAAGATAACTGAAAATACCAGGACCCGGGTGAGGTGCGCCTTAATCCTTAAAGTAACATCTTTGCTGTTTAACACTATAAAGAGATCTTTTGCAGCAGATTTTCCCAGTGCAATACTTTATTTGAATCTTGACTGTTGCTTCCATGGGCATTGACTGGGCATCCAAGTAAAATGAAATCCTTAGCAACTCCAAACTTTTTTTCTGTTTATCATGATGCTGCTTATTGATCTAATTGTGAAGATTTTTGTTTTCCTTATATTGAGGTGTACCATGCTGAAGGCTGTAATCTTTGATCTTCATCAAGTTCTCTTTGTTTTCAGCAGGCAAGGTTGTGTAATCTGCATATCACAGGCAGTTAATGAGTCTTCCTTCAATCCTGCTGATGCATTCTTATTCATATAGACCAGAATCTTGGATTATTTTGCTGAGACTATAGATTAAGTTTAGTGAAAGGCTACAACCCTGACACCCACCATTCCTGATTTTAAAACAGACAGTATCCCCTTGTTCCATTTGAAACACTGCCTCTTAGTCTATGTATCAGCTCCACATGAGCATTACAATTAAGTGATCTGTAATTCCCATTCTTCTCAATGTTACCCATAGCTTGTTATGATCCACAGTCAAATGCCTTTACATAGTCAATAAACTACTGTTATTCATTTGATATTGGACATACTATTTAATATTTTCAACATTTTATTTACTCACCTTTCTTTGGAATGAACATAAATATGGATCTCTTCCATTCAGTTAGACACATATCTAGCTATCTTCCAAATTTCTTGGCATACACAAGTAAGCACTTGTAATAACACATCCATTTGTTGAAATATTTCAACTGGTATTCCATCAATTCCATGAGCCTTGTTTTTCACCACAGCCTTCAGTGTAGCTTTGACTTCTTCCTTTAATATCATTGGATTTTTATAATAAACTACTTCCTGAAATGCTGGATGGTTAACCAGTTATTTTTGGTACAGCGATTCTGCATATTCTTTCTACCTAATTTTGATGCTTCCATAGTTGTTCAATAATTTACCCATGC
>NW_006408542.1:11810639-11812730 GCF_000296735.1 Chrysochloris asiatica
TTATGATACTGGAAGTTATGCCACTGGTATTTCAAGTACCAGCAAGTCACCCATGGTGGACAGGTTTCAGCAGAGCTTCCAGAAAAAGACTAGGAAGGAGAACCTGGTGATCTACTTCTGAAACAAGGGACTGGGAAAACCTTATGAATAGCACTAGAACACTGTCTGATGTAGTGTCAGAAGATGAGTCACTTAAGTTGGAAGTCACTCAGTAAACGTTACTGACACAGATGAAGCAAAGCTTTCAGGACCTTCATTTACTGATGGGGCATGACTCAAAATAAGAAGAAACAGTTCCAAACATCCACTAATAACCAGAATGTGGAATGTATGACGTATAAATCTAAGAAAATTAGAAGTCATCAGAAATGAAATGGAACACACAAAGATCAATGTCCTGTGAATTAGTAAGTTGAAATGAACTAATATTGGTCATTTTCAATCAGACAAACTTGGTCTACAGTGCTGAAAATGACAAACTGAAGAAGAATGGTATCACATTCATCATCGAAAAGAACATTTTAAGATCTACCCTAAAGTACAATGCTGGCAGTGATAGCTTAATGTCCATATGCCTATAGCACTTAGTCGATTTGAACCACAAGGTCAGCAGTTCAAACTCAACAGCCACTCCTTGGAAACCCTATAAAGGATTTCTATGAGTCAGACCCGACTCAACAGCACTTAACAACAAGAACAATAGTGCTTTAGGATAAGCACTGTACTGTTAACTGCAAAATTGGCAGTTCAAACCTACCAGCCACTCCTTGGAAACCCTATACAGGGTAGCTATGTGTCTCAACCAACTCAGACAGCACAAAGAACAATAACAGGAAAGACTAGGTAATGTGACTATTATTCAAATTTATGTAAAAACGACAAGAACCAAGACAAAGAAATTGAAGCATTTTACCAACTCTGTCATCTGAAATTGATCAACATTAGATCAAAATGCAATGATAATTACAGATGATCGGGATGTGAAAGTCAGAAACAAAAGATCAATAGCTAGAAAATACAGCTATGATGTTAGAAATTATACTGAACACTAATGATCCAAGATCAGAAAAGTTGTGGGTGACATCAAGGACATCATACAAGAAGAAAGCAAAAGGTTATTGAAAAGATCAAAGCGAATGTCAGAAAAGACTGTAAAATGTGCTCTTGAATTAGAGTACTAAAGTGAATGGAATAATGATTAAGTTAAAAGAGCTGTACAGAAGATTTCAAAGTGCAGCTTGTAAAGGCAAAGTGTAATGAAATGTGCAAAGGTTTGAATTTAGAAAGCCAAAGGGGAAAAACTTGTTTGGCATTTCTCAAGCTGAAAAAATGGAACAAAAAAGTCAAGTCTAGGGTTGCAATATATTAAACTATGCAGAAAGCAACGAAAGAAGATGAAAGGAATACACAGTATAACTGAATTGGTTAGCATTCAATCATATGATCAAGAACCATGATATTTAAGAAAGAAGTCCAAACTGCATTAAAGGTATTGGTGAAAAACCAGGCTCCAGGAAGTGGCTGAATAACTACTGAGAGATTTCAACAAACAGATGCAATCCTGGAAGTGCTCTCTTGTCTATGCCAAGAAAATTGGACAACAGCTACCTGGCTAACCAATTAGAAGTGGTCCATATCAGTGCCCATTCCAAAGAAAAGTCACCCAACAGAATGCAGAAATTACTGAAAAATATCATTAAGAATGCATGCAAGTAAAATTTTGCTGAAAATAATTCAAACTCATTGCTGAAGTACATAGGAAACGATCTGGAATTCAAGATGGATTCAGAAGAGTGTGTGGAATTAGGGATATCATTGTCAATGTCAGAAGGATCTGAAGGGGGAGAACACAAGGAAGATGTTTACTTGTGTTTTATTGACGATGCAAAGGCATTCAACTTTGTGGGTCATAACAAAATATGGATAACACTACAAAGAATGGGAATTCCAGAACACTTAAATGGACTCATGAAAAACCTATACATAGACCAAGATGAAGTTATTAGGACAGCACAAGGGGATAAGCAAGACCCCTGTTATGAAGGAGATACAGTCTTATTTCTTTCTTTTAGTCGAATTTGTAAATAAGTC
>NW_006408542.1:11814120-11815333 GCF_000296735.1 Chrysochloris asiatica
CAGAAAACCAATACAAGGTCACTGTGGGTCAGAACTGATTCTACGGCACTTCATAACAACATATAAGGTAGTCCACCACTCATCTAGGAGCTCTGGTAGCCTAGTGGTTACGAATTGGGCTGCGAACGGCAAGGTCAGAAGTTCGAAACTACCAGCTGTTCAGTGGGAGAAAGATGAGGCGTTCTGTCCCCGTAAAGATTTACAGCCTCGGAAACCCTGTACAGGGTCGCTATGAGTCAGAACCGACTCCACGGCATATCATCACCACCACCACTCATCTGCGCAAGCCAGCTCATGCAACGAGGGTTAGAAGGAGATGACGCAGCTTTAGAAATAAAACACAGACAAATCTCTAGGATGAAGAGCCCCTAGATAAAGCATGTCTCAGTATTTATTAGCCTCCGCATTCCCGGAACTCCCATGAACACATACATCAAAAAGACAACTGGATTTTTTAGGTCAGGACCATTTCCTGGTATACATCCTCAAAAACAAACCCATTATTTCTCTTTTTATTAAGCCAAGAGCGCCACACTGAGTCTCAGTAATCACATCTGGGCAGTGGTTCTATGTCAGTATGCCAACATATTACACTTGTCATGAGTCGCTAGCGGTGTGCCACTTCCTCATGCCATTGTCCAAACATGACTCCCTTCCTCATGGCTAGTTCTTGGGGGGTCTCCAACACTCATCTGTAAGTTTGTCACACTGTGGTGGTTTGCATATTGCTGTGAGGCTGGAAGCTATGCCACCAGGGTACACCTGTGCTAGAAAGGTTTCAGCTGCCCTTTCAAACTAACACACACTATGAAGGAGAGGTGGAATATTTTCAAATATTTAGTCATTGAAAACTTATGAATAACAGTAGAACACTGTCAGATAGCATTGGTGGTGGTGGTGTGCTGTGGAGTCAGTTCTGACTCACAGCGACCCTGTACAGAGTTTCCAAGGCTGTAAATCTTTATGGGAGCAGAAAGCCTCATCTTTCTCCTGTGGAACAACTGGTAGTTTCAAACTGTTGACCTTCAGGTTAGCAGCCCAATTCGTAACCACAATGGTACCAGATAGCACTAGAATACTGAATATTGGAACATGATGAAAAGCACCAGAATATTTGTCAGCTATTGTGTTGGAAGACGAGCCACTCAGGTTGGAAGGCACTCAAAATACAACTGGGGAAGAGCTGCCTCTTCAAACAAGTTTACCATGATGA
>NW_006408542.1:11816948-11818011 GCF_000296735.1 Chrysochloris asiatica
TGAAGCTGAAGAAAATTAAAACAAGTACATGAGAGCCAAAATATGACCTTAAACATATCCCACCTGAATTTAGAGACCACCTCAAGAATGGATGCTAATTATCAAAGACCAGAAAAGTTGTGGTATGACATCAAAAAACATCAGACAGGAAGAAGGCAAAAAGTCAATAAGAAGACAAAAAAGAAGGAAAAGACTAGAATTGATGTCAGAAGAGGCTCTGAAACTTGTTCTCCAGTATAGACAGGCTACACAAATGATAGATATGAGGAAGCAAAATAGCTGAAAAATGTCAAAGGGCAGCTAGACAAGATAAAGTCAACTATTATAATGATATATATGCAAAGACCTGGAGTTAGAAAACTAAAAAGAAAGAACATACTCAGCATTTCTCAGGTTGAAAGAACAGAAGAAAACATTCATGGTTCCACTTGAAATATTGAAGGATTCTGTGGGCAAAAAGGACTTATGGTGTGGCAGTGTAGGATCAGCATTGGACATCAAACCACAAGTTAAGCAGTTCAAAGCCATCAGCTGACCCTCAGAAACTCTATACAGGGTAGCTTTGAGTGAGAACTGACTCAATGGCACTTAACAACAACAACAAAAAGATGGGAAAAACATTGAATACTGCAGAAAGCATCAAAGAAAATAGAAGGAATACAAAGTCACTGTACAAAAAAGAATGATGTGCAACCATTTCAAGAGATGGTCAAGAGAAAGTGGTACTAAGGAAGAAGTCCAAAGTGCACTGAAGCCACAAATAAAGAACAGGATTCTCTTCACAAAGAAAGAACAGGAATTGATTGAATACAAATAGAAATCTTTCAACAAACTGATGTATAACTGGAGGCATTCACTCATCTATGCCAATTTATTAGAAGAGATCCATATTCATGTCCATTGCAAAGAGAGGTGACCCAACACAATACAAAAATCACTGGACAATACTATTAATATCACATGCAAGTAAAACTTCACTCAAGATATTTAAAAAATACATTGTACTTTAAAAAAGTACACTGATAGGGAACTGACAAGAAGTTCAAGCTAGATTCAGATGAGG
>NW_006408542.1:11826076-11829594 GCF_000296735.1 Chrysochloris asiatica
AAAACATTGTCTAGTACTGTACCACACTAACAATTGTTGTTTTGTTTGAGTCCATCATTGTTGCCACTGTGTCAATTCATCTCTTGGGGAGTTTGGTTTTTGCTGAACCTCCACTTTTCCAAGTATGACATCATGTCCTTTTCCAAAGACTGGCCTCTCTAGATAGCACGTCCAAAGTACAAATGGCGAAGTCTTGCCATGCTCACTTCTAAGGAGCATTCTGACTGTACTTCCAAGACAATTTGTTGGTTCTTCTGACAGTCCATGGTAATTTCTGTAGTCTTCTCCAATACCACAATTCAAAGGCGTAGATTCTTCTATAGTCTTCCTTATTCACTGTTCAATTTTCACATGCATATGAGGTAACTGAAAATACCACAGCTTGGATCAGATGCACCTTACTCCTCAAAGTGACATCTTTGCTCTTTAACACTATAAAGAGGTCTGCTGCTTCCATGAGCATTGATTATAGATATATGCAAAATGAAATCTTTGACAATTTTGATCTTTTCTCCATTTATCATTATGTCATTTATTGCCCCTATGGTGAGGATTTTCATTAGCTTTACATTCAGGTGCAATGCATACTGAAGGCTGTTGTCCTTGATCTTCATCAGTATTTCAAGTTATCTTCATTTCCAGTAAGCAAGGTTGTGACAGTAGCATATCACAGGTTGTTAATGAGCTTTCCTTCAATTCTGATGCTATGTTCTTCTATAATCTAGTTTCTAAGGTTATTTGTATACAGATTAAGTAAGTATGGTGAAAGGATACAACCCTGCTGCATACCTTTCCTGATTTACAACCAGGAAGTGTTCAAAGGACCGTTTATTTTGCTATGTGCAGGTTCCTCACGAACACAATTCAACGTACTCAAATATTCATTCTTCTCAATGTTAGATGCAGCCAAATGCTTTTAAATAGTCAAGAAATCATAAGTAAACATCTTTCTTGTAATCCCTTTCAGCAAACATCCATCTGACATCAGCAATTATATCCCTCATTCCACATTCTCTTCTGAACCCAGCTTGAATGCTTGGCAACTCCTGCGGATGTACTGCTGCAACCATTTTGAATTATCTTTGGCAAAATGATACTTGCATGTGATGTTAATGATATTGTTCGATGATTTCTGCATTCCATTAAATCACCTTTGTTTGGAATGGGCACATATTTATCCAATCAGTTGTCCTGGTGGCTGTCGTTCAAATTGTTGGCATAGATGAGTGGTACCTCCAGTGCTGCATCAATTTACTAAAATATCTCCATTTATATTCTATAAATTTCCACGGCCTTATTTTCTGCCAATACCTTCAGTGCAGCTTGGACATCCTCCTTTAATACCATCGATTCTTTATTACATGTGATCTCATGACTGAACATCAATCTTTTCAGTTCAGTGACTCTGTGTATTCCTTCCATTTTCCTTTGATACTTCCTACATCAGTAAATATTTTGCTCATAAAATCCTTCAATATTTCAAGTTGAAGCTTGATTTTTTTCTTCATTTCTTTCAGCTTGAGAAATGCTAAGCATGTTCTTTCCTTTTAGTTTTCTATCTCCAGATCTTTGCATACATATTTCCTTATACTTGACTTTGTCTTCTCCAGCAGCTGTTTGAAATTTTCTGTTCAGCTCATTGAATCATTTCTATAGTTGAAAGCGCAATTTTCAAAGTCTCTTCTAACATCCATTTGGGTTTTTTCTTTCTTTCTTGTCTTTTTAATGGCCTTTTATTTTCACCATTATGATGTTCCTAATGTTATGCCACAACTCCTTTGGTCTTCGGTCATTAGTGTCTAATGCATCAAGTCTGATCTTAAGATGGCCTTTAAATTCATGTGGAAATACACTCATGTTTTGATTCTTATGGGTTTGTTTTCATTTTCTTCAACTTCAACCTGAAGTTGCATATGAGTAATTCATGGTCCGTTTCACAGCTGTCCCTTGGCTTTGTTTTGGCTGATTTTATTAAGCCTTTCCATCCTATCTTCTCACAGATGTAGTGAATTTTATTCCTGTGTATTCCATCTGGTGAGATCCACATATATAGTCTCTATTTATGTTGTTGAAAAAAGGTATTTCCAATAAATAAGCCATTGGTCTTGCAAAATTCTATTATGTGACTTCCAGCATCATTTCTATCACCAAGCTTCCAACTTTTGCATTCCAAACACCAGTAATTATCTTGCATATTGATTGCATGTTTGATCAATTTCAGACTGAACAAGTTCATCGAATTCTTCAATTTCTACTTCACTGCACACATTTAAAAAATAACGGTATTAACTGGTCCTCCTTGTAGGTACATACATAGTATCCTATCACACAGCATTGTACTTCAAGGTAAGTCTTGAAATGGTCTTTTTGACTAGCAATGCAGTGTTATTCCTTTTCTGTTTGTCATTCCTAACATTGTAAACTATATGACTGTCTGATTCAAAATGGCCAATACCAGTCCTTTCAGCTCATTAATGCCTAAGATATCTATCTTTATGTGATCCATTTCACTCTTAATGACTTTAAATTTTCCTAGAATCATACTTCATGCATTCTATGTTTCTATTATTACTGAATTTATTGAATGTTTTCAGCTGTGTCTTCTCAATTTGAGTTGTGCTCCATCAGCAAGTGAAGGTATTAAAAGCTTTGCTCCATTCACATCATTAAGGTCAACTCTACTCAGAAACCCAATACAAGGTAACTGTGAGTTGGAATCGACTCAATGGCACTTAACAACAACTACTTTAGGAAGCAACTCTTCCATGGTTACATTTTGAGTGTCTTCTAACCTGAGGGGCTAATCTTTGGGCACTATATCAGACAATGACCTGCTGCTATTCATAGATTTTCAGTGGCTAACCTTTTATAAGTGGTTCACCTCTCCTTCTGCCTGTCTTAGTTTGGGAGCACTGTTGAAACTTGTCCAGCATGAGTGCCCGTGCTGTAATTCAAAACACCAGTGACATAGATTCCAGAATCATAGCAGCACACAAGCCACCACAGTATGAAAAAACAGACACACAAGTAGTGACAAGAGATGATGGAAGGAATACACAGAGTCATTGAACCAAATAAAATTGGTTGATACTCAACTATTTCAGGAGGTATTTAAAATACCACAGGCATAGATTCCAGCATCACACCAACACAAAAGCCACCATGGTAAGACAACTAGTGGTGTAAAGGTATACAGTACTGTGAAAACAACAACAACAACTAAAGAAACATCTTAAAACAGTTTAGGTAGAAAAAAATGTAAAAGATCATAATTAAAAGTTAACAATTACTTTGGTTCCATCATTGTCTTTCTCTTGTACCTTTCTCTAACCAAGGAATCACTGATGCTATACAACGTTTTCTTGATTGTCACAAAATGTGCATGTATTCATTATTATAAATCACTATATTTAACTCAAAATTTTAATATAATAGGCTTTACTACAGTCTCTCATCATGGACAAGTTGTCTGTAAATGAAAGATGAGGCTTTCTGCTCCTGTAAAGATTTACTCAAGC